>NW_027526460.1:51584626-51718785 GCF_048455015.1 Haemaphysalis longicornis
CTGCCCTTTAAACGCACTTCTAACATCGTGGTTAAACCACTAAGATAATCATTGTACCTTTTAATTACTCCACAGTTTAGAGTAGAGTATTCAGCTCCTTTTTAGATTTGAGCTTAATGCTCCATTATATTATTATTTATTTCTCTGTCTTTCGCCTTAAAAGCACATAAGACTTAAGTACACCAAGGATTTTATTGTACTCCTTATGGTCACAAGTTTCGTGTCTACAGAAAAGCCCGCCCATGGTGCGACGCTAAGCACTGCCGCCCAGTACGTCGCTCTGCCCTTCTGTAGAAACAACGCATAGAACACACAACAAACGAAAGGCGAAGTCAGACAAAACAAAAGTTGTCCGTGCTCTGACGCGCTGAGTGAGCAGCCGACCTTGCTCCACAAAGTCCAGGTACTGCACAACAACTACAAAGGCTACGAAACTTGAAGTTCTCGCCGCTGGTCTAACTAACCATTAACATTTGCTACTATAGTGTTAACATGCAAGAAGTAAAGAGGAGCTACAACTGCGCTGAACGGAGAAAAGGCCGGTTCCCACATCTCTACAAAAGCGCCCCGGATAGTGCGCGTTGTTTTCGAGGGGCCACAGCTGGGCAAGAGAGATAAGCCTCCCGCGCACTAAATGAGACCCGTGTTTGCGGCGGTAATAGCGTGTGCTTTTGAATTTCGCGCGCTTTGCGTACATTTAGTGAGAGGAGAGAAACGGACAAAGAGACGGCGTTATAGGGACGTGCTCGGCTCGTTTGCAAATTAAAGCTGGACCATACTCTCGAAATAAAGGAAGGAGCACCCGCGGAGCACTTTTTTTTTTTTTCACACCGCGTAAAACCAGCGCTTCAAAGGATGGTGTTGTACCACACCTGGCGGCGAAACGATGCGCCGACAACATAAGCCTTTTGTGTCGAAATTTTCGATTAGTTCGGTGGGCGCTCTATATCCCCGGGGGTCCAATTGCGCAGTTGTGAAAACTACATGAGAACGGCCGCGATTAAAAAAAAATGTATCAAGCCTTTATCCCGATGGACGTCATGAAATAGTCAGAGCCTAGGTTATTTTTGTTTTAGGAGACCAACGAATGAAAGGAAACCGACGAAGACATAGTACGTCTATGGTATTTATTTCACCTCAACAGACATAAAGTGAATAACTTTTGGCAAAAGGAAAGTTTGGTTGCGTCCTTTTTTTCTGTATCAGTCATAAGGAAGCAAGGAAAGCTTGCTGCGTACATGCTTCGATCAGTTCAACAGGTCCGACATTTTACTTACAAATCAGATAAGACGTGACTTAGTTTGGTTTCTATTATTCCTATTCTTCTTATTATTGTTATTTTAATATTCGTTTTTTTTTTTGAAGGAACGCTTGGGTTTAGGCTCTGTTTTGGGACATAGGATAAGTAGGGTTCGTTCTTCTGACTGCACGAACGATTCTGCAAAAAAAAAAAAAAAAAAAAACGAGTGCAGTTTACTGTCACAGGCGCGCCAAACCATCAGTGTACCGACGTGAGCGTTGTTTCAGCGGATGCATATAAGCGCGAGACTCGACCTATAACGCGTTCGCTGCCTCTTGTGCAGTTCGACTTTTTCGCCGACTTGGCTGCACGTGCTGCTGGCGAACGCCATCCCCAACGTCGCATAACCGTTTCGTCGTAGAGCAAACCGCCTCTTTTTACGACTGCGCTCAGATTGCCCGACCCACGAGAAGGCCTGCCAACAGCCCCCGCCTAAACAAAGGAAATGCAATGACCTTACATTCGCAAACACGCAGAGCCCGCTGAGCCATTTCTTCGGAACGTTTTTGCTAAAAGTGAGAGAATAGCTCTTCGCAAATAAACGTGTGCGCGCGAACGCACACACGCAGATTTGTAGCAAGAACCAATGGCGACTGAATTAAATAGGAAAGAACAGTTCATTGGAGGGATCTTGGGCTCATAGAATAAAGCAGGAAAAGAAGAGACGGTGAAGAGCAGACAGACTTGACCAGTCACAGTCGGCGAATGAAATGCCGCAGCACACGGCCGGAAGTAGCAAGACCTGCCATAAAATGTCGGTTACAGATAGCGATAATGCACAGACATTCGAGATTCAAGGGAGTTCTGAGCGAGCAGCGACGATGGGGAGAAGCCTGCAGGCTCACCTAAAAAAAGGCGCATGGTAATAGCCGACAGAAAGCAAAACACAACCACACTTTCATATGTTCTCCTCGTGTATAAAAAGGCCGGCAGTCTATTTCATTTGATTTGATTTCATTTATTTTACCCTCAGGGTGGGATATATTATAGAGCGGAGAGGTTACAACAAAGAAATTGATTACAGATGCACTGTTTGTAATTAAACAGTAACAATATAGCACTTTTATAAAGGGCTAAAGAAAATGCAATTCAGGTGCACAGTTACGAATTCATTCAGAAATACTTAAAGCATAAATAAAATAAATACGGTCTTTATCAATTACGGTCTTTATACCAGAACAATCATGCAAAGCACTCTAAGGTATACAGTTCTAAGCTATAACGGAAAGGGAGACATAGGAGAAGTGTTGGGCTTTTTTTTACCACGATTAGAGCAGTTAGTATTTTTGATGTTATTAAGGAAAGAAAGTGTAGGAAACCACGCATCCGGCGTGGGGACCGAACCCATGCCGTCCTATTAGATCTCAGATGTCTTACCAATCAGGCTATCTGGGTGACTATGTCCTCCGTCACTTTCTGGGATATTTATATTTAGCACAACTATCTCTGACGTTTGAGGGTGGTAGCCAGCGCCACTATGAAAACACGCGGTGAACGGGGACTTCTTTATCCCCGGGCCCTGCAGAGCATAGCGAATGCCTCGCTTCTGGCAGCCTTGATGCCAGAAGGTAGCGCAAGAGGGTTTTTCGTCAGTCCAGCGCTAATGCCAGGCTGTAGACGTGCGCGCCACGATTCTTGAAGGACGGTCCCCGTCAGGAACGTCGAAGTAAAGTTAAGTGTTTTACTCTGCCCCTTTAAACTTTTTAACCATCAGTAGCCATACATTTTACACTATATATACGTATGTACGTGCGTACGTACATACATACACACATACAGGCATACATGCATACATACATATACACATACTTAAATACATGCATGCATACATACGTACGTATGTACGTACGTTCATACATACATACATACATACATACATACATACATACATACATACATACATACATACATACACACGTACGTACGTTCATACCTACATACATACATACGTACATACATACATGCATACACACATACGTACATACATACACACATACATATGTACACACACCTACATACATTAATAGATACATACACATACGTATATACATTCTGGAGGTCGTGGGTTCGGATCCCACCCGGCGGGCATTTTTTTCACCACTTTCTGACTCAAAAAATTCTTCATCTGTTTCTATGACCCACCATAACCTCCCATTTGCTTTCCGAGGTTTTCTTGACTGCCAACCCTTATTTTCTGTCTTACATACATACATACATACATACATGCGTACGTACGTTCATACATACATAGACACACCTACATACATAATACATACATAATACACACATACATACGCACATACACATATATACGTACGCACATTCATGCGTGCGTACGTACGTACATACATACATAATACATACATAATACACACATACATAAACCCATACACATATACACACACATACACATGCATACGCACATACATACAAACATACATGCATGCATACATACATACATACACACGTACATACTGGGGTAATGAAATGCGAACACGAAAATATGAATCAAAACACGCAAACAGCACGATTTCTTCACATAGAAGTGAAAATGACGCGTGGCTTGGTTACGAAAACAAAGTCTGTAAATGTGGCGTTCCGAATATACCAATAGCGCGCCGTTATTAGTCCTCAACGAACAATATTTTTCAATTTTGCGTGTTCTGATTCATATTTTCGTGTTCGCATTTAATTTGCCGCGTATTGTACATACATACATACATACATACATACATACATACATACATACATACATACATACATACATACATACATACACACGTAGATACATGCATACATACATACATACATACATACATACATGCATACACACGTAGATACATGCATACATACATACGTACATGCGGTAAAAGGCTTGTCTATAACACAGCGTTCGCACTCTCAGCCCTATCCTGCCCCGCCGGAGCGGGATTTGAATAAAACTACTGCGGAATTCTGAAGTCTTAGCCCTTCGCTTTTGCCTCCGACATGTTTGGAACGAGTATGTTTCGGCAGTTTTCGGATGTAGCTGGTTGAAGTTGAAATCGCTGTTATAGACAAGCGTTTTACCGGCTGGACGTACAGTCTCCCAAATTTTTAATAATATAGCGGGAGCGACGACCGATCGGCATGTCAGCGCCTTATCACGGTGTTCACCGGCAAAATTGGCGAGGGTACGCGCATGCGCATGGAACTATCTGTTGTGGGAGCGTTCTCTGCTCCGCTGTTCTTCTCAGGGCAAACCCCCCCCCCCCCCCCTTTTTTTTTTCTTATCTTGCAAGGCCGTTTCGCTACCGCCAAAGGTAGCTAAGCAGCGTGGGGCACAAAGTCATTCAGATTCAGTGGCAGGGGGTGTGCCAGTCTCAAGGAAACAGCATAGCAGACGACATTCATACAGCAGATGGCCCTGTGCGCGTGCGCGTACTCTCGCCTATTAAAGACGATAGTCTTCCTTGGGCTACTTAAACCCAGAAATTTCGGTCCGTGTGTCTGTCTGTAACTAGATTCAGCCACCCGGCCAAAGTAAAATGCTTACTGCGCAATAGTCTTATATACTAGCCAAATGTAAACGTCTAAGCCCGGTTTATATGATCATACTTGTCTTTGTTGAACAAGAACAAGGCATTACGAAAATATAAGACAGGAAATTAGTGCACAAGGGATATTTACAGTGTTCCTTTATTAAAAAATTCCTGGCTGCTTGGTTTTTCGATAGCAAATGATATTCTAGATCTACTGCAGAAAACCTCCGCCTCCTGGCGGCATATGAAAAATCACGCGGCAACAGGAACGAAAGGTTCCACTAGCTAGGTTCCACGTTCTGCTTGGAACGCACGTGGAGCACGGCCACGCGGTTCTATAAACCTTGCAGTCGGCCGCCTCCATTCACGCGCGTCTCCGCCGTACTGCAGGGCTGGCATCCAGGAACCCCGCCTGTAGCAGTGGAACGCGGTAAATTCAAATCGCCTTGAGGAAACCTTTAGTGTGTTTACTTTGGGATGAGCGCGACGGAACAGGAATAGGATGAGAGGTGAGCGGGAAGGCGAAGGGGAAGGGGGGGGGGGGCATTTCCTTGGCAAATGCCTACAAAGACTATCGTCTTTTGACGACATTTGCAACGAAAGGAGCAGATACGCGGCCATTTTTTTTGCTGCTGAACACCGTGCTAAGGCGCTGACATGCCGGTCGGTCGTCGCTCCCGCTTATTGATTGATTGTAGGGTTTAACGCGCCGACGCAACGCAGACGATGAGGCGCGCCGTAGTGGAGGGCTCCGGATTAATTTTGACCACCTGGGGATCTTTAACGTGCGCCGAAATCTCATACACACGGGCGTTTTTGCTTTTCGCCTCCATCAGAAAAGCGACTGCCGCGGCCGGGAATCGAGCCCGCGACCTCGTGCTCAGCAGCGCAACGCCTTAGCCACTGAGCCACCGCGGCGGGTCACTCCAGCTTATTAAAAATTTGGGAGGCTGTACGTTCATACATACATACATACATGTATACATACGTACGTACGTACGTTCATACATGCACACATACATACGTACATACATACATACATGCATGCATACATACATACATACATACATACATACATACACACATACATACATACATGCATACATACATACATACATACATAATACATACATACATACATACATACATAATACACACAAACATTCATGCATACATACATACGTACGTACATACATACATATAAACAACTGCATACACGATCGGCGGTGAAGACAGCTCGGCTTCGTTCGCAGACAGCTGCTGTGTGCCACGAGCGGCGCAGCGGCACATCCCTCGGGGAGTGCAAGTTGAGTGAACTGCTGCGTCGAAGATCGATGCACTTCGTGCGGTAGGCCGACAGATTTATCGCGTGCCGTCCGCAGGGGATCCCGGACGTGCACGTTATTCGACAGCGCTGCTGCCGCTATCGTCCGGACACGCGTGTACCGAGATTGAAGAGCCGTGTTGCTCCATTTGTGAGCGGCCAGTACATGGGGACCGGCAAACGAAGCATGCCGCGGAGATAAGCGATGAAAGAACAAAAAACCCCGTTTCATAAGCTCTAAATGCACGGAGGCACAGCGGTACGGCAGATCGGTGATGATGGCGTGTCCATGGCCACGTTTTCTCTCTCTCTGTCTCTCACTCTCTCTAACCAGCTCGCTCGCTCGATCTGGGATTCATGCAGGTTCGCTTCCCAATCCTCTCGGTCTTTCCGTGCAAAGTGTCGTGGTTGGAAGAAGCTCTCTCTTAATATGGGTTTCCGTGTCATCACGCGACTATATCGCCTGGCAGACACTCTTTCGTCTCTCTTTTCAGCAAAACTTATGCAGTAGGAAGCTTAAACTGAACGATCTAGCTGCTGTCTTCATGGATGTTTAGATTTTTTTCTTCTTCAGCGACAGCCAGATTTACGCATGCCAGGTCACTAGCTGTCATTCAGTATGACTTTGTCATTTAGTTTTGTTCAGTAGAATAGCCGTTGTATTTTTAAACAATAACGTACCATGGTAAAACATGGTTGATCAGCTGTCACCTTTAGGTGTCAGAGTTTCAGAAAGTTTTTGGCTCATATATTACTGATGTTTGCCTATTAAAAGCTTGTATGGATGCTTTGCTTGCAAAAAAGCGTGTTGTAGTTGTACTTAGAAGTTTAGATTGGTCGTTAGGATGACGTCCATTCCATTATTCTTGTTCATTATTGGCCACTGACGGCACCTGCCCCCCTCCGCCTCTCTTCCGCCATATCCATCGGTCTATGTCCCAGTAAACATTCCGTATTTTACAAGTTTTGTTTCGCAATGTAGGTGACAATGACAAAAATCGCGGAATGTAGAAGCATGAACTCATGAACTCTAACCGAGAGCTATTTTGACTAACACTATCGCGGGAACGCCGACTCGCAGAGTTCCAAAATTTGGAATCTCCTTGAATTAGTAGTTTCAGGCACAAGTGTTAACTAGAAACCACGTGCGCATTCGATTCATCAAAACGACGTTCGCCACCGCTTCCCCAAATTCAATTTGATTGTTCCCAACAGTCATGTTTCCCAGAAAGGACACTCCGAACAAACTAGCGCTCGCTAAGCGGACTTCTTTGCATGACTTTGCATTGCAGAAAAGCTGAACCCACCTTAGGCACTTTGACACGAAATTGAGCGAAGGGTCGGTACAGTTGGGGAGGTCAGCGTCACTCGCTGTCGGCCATGAAGTTTGTTGTCTTTGTTTCGTACAGAAGGGCGTTTTCCCCGAACAGCACCGGCGGAACACGTACGGAGCGTTATAAATATCTATTTACGTCCGTCGCGGGGCCATTATGAAACAGAAGGCGGCAAATAAAAAGTAAAAGGGGCCATAAGGAATCGAAGGAAAAGAAGAGGGTCATTTTCACGTCGCACTGCGGCCTCGCGACAATACAGTGACCCCAGCTTGGACAGTCGTATATTTCTTGGAGGGATACGCGTGACACTTATGGACGGGAAGTATGGTCAACTTTCCTGTGCGGGAAGCTCACTAATACAAGGTACCAAACCATGTGAAGTATTTCTCGTATACCGCATTCTTACTGCGAAGCGCATTACGGCTATGGTGCCGTAGATTTTTGTGTGTCCGTCAACAAATCTGAGGCTGAAAAAACGCCTTGAGGCAAAGACAACTTTATCGCAAAAGTTCAGCATAAGACTGATGTAACTTTAGCCTTATAAAAAAAAACTTTCCCACGTGTAGTTACATGACAATTGGCCCCCAATACGACCCTATCAACACGCAAAGTTTCATTGACTTGTCATATATAGGTAGCCCACAGTGAAGTTGCAAATGTTACAGAAGTCCCGTCTGCTGTCATTACACGGGCTTCTACGGAAGGCTGATGGATAGGCCCATGCTTCTGTGCTACGATAAAACTCGACAGCTCCTATTTTTTATGAAGTGTCACAAAGCCATAGTCATTAGCAGATGGCGAGAAAAATAAATACGTTCTCATTCTCTAACCATGTGTGTGATGTGTATTTCATAGAACTTTGCTGCTCATACACCCTCTCGAAGTAGAATGGTTCTTCTTTTCTTCCAAAATTGGCATAAAAAGTCAAGACATTTATGACGTTAAGGTTGCCCATTGCGAGGAATAATCAGTTGTTCGAACTGTACCTCATTATTTCGGTACTTGATTTTATTAAATTATTAGTATGACTGATAGTGTCATTTGTCTTTCGGAGATTGTAGCAAGAAATAAGAGCACCAAGCAAGGATTCCGTGGACATAATAGCTGGCGCCAGATGAAATTGCCATTATTTGGTTAGAGTCTCAAGATATGCTATAGTAATGCAACCTTGGGTGCATGTAATGAAACAGAACAGATGTCATTGGAACTGGCTTATGTTTCTGGTGATCATAAGTACTGTGGTAACTTTGGTTCGTAACCCTAGAGCTTCTGTGTTCGGCGAGATTCATGACTCGCGCTTTGGGAGATGTAAACCGTCCAGCTACCGGTCACATTTTGCAAGCTATATGCCCGAATAATGAATTATTACGTAATCTCTCTGTACATTTAGAGACCCATATTGATATGAGGGTGGAATGAGTCGCGGTCTTGAAAAAGGAAGAGCTGGAATGAATGTGAACATTACAAGTACCCTGAGGTGCGGTGAAACTTTAAAGCGTTAAATATATTCGTGATATCATTGCCGGGACACTAGTTTACGCCTTACGCTGGAGCGCTTCGTAACGCGTATTAAAAAAACACCAGGGCACTCGTTTACGCCTCGCACTTGAGAGCTTCGTGCTTCAAAGACAATAGACTTTTACACCAAAGCTGTATACCTCTACCCCCCAATGGTTTCATCTCCGTTAGCAAAAACGCCAAGGCGCCAATAATATACTTATACACTGCACGCTTCGCCCCTCCCCAGGTTTCACGTTTGTGGAGATGGCCCGGGATTTTTTTCCACGCCCTGTATGGTAACCTTGTCAACGATTTGCAAACTGACGCCATGTTCCTGAATTATGCAAAGGCTATCGACACAGCCCCGCAGCCGAAGACTGATGCTAAAAGTATCCCATTTAACCTTGAATCCTAACGCACCATACTCCATCGAAGCTCTTTTGACTAAGCGTTGTCAATAACGAATGTTCGGGGGGTTTCGAGGTAAAATCACTTGTGCCCCAGGGTTCAGCCCACTGCACTCGTCCATTTTTATATACGTTAACGACCAACCCTTCGGTGTATTTTGCGAAATCCGCATGCCTGTCGATGACTGTGCAATGTGCCGTAAATCGACTAACCATCATTAGCCAGCAACCCGCCAGCGAGATCGTAGCCGCATTAAAGAATGGGCAAGAAATGTCTATTATCTCTTAACGCAAATAAAAGGTATGGGTGAAGAGATTTGATTCAAACTTGATTCATTTTCCTTGCTTAATTTTTACGTATTTATATAATATTTCAAACGTACCTGTGCAGTCAATAACATTTATCAAAATATCTAGGTGCCACACTCTCTACCAATCTCACTCGGAGTAACGTTATGTGATCTGCAAGAAAGACTATAGATAGGCGTCCTATGATGGTACCCATATGCTATGCGCCCCAACACGTACAGTTGCTCGTGAACCAGTCACTTACCATATCGAGAACAGAAGATGCGTCAGCCATATGCAAAACACCGGAAACATATCCCAGGTCAAAATCGCACCGTCAGATTCATTTACTCATTACATTTGTAAAATATCGGCGTTTTACCCTTTAAAGCACAATCAAGGTTTCTACCACCTCTGTTCACCGCCGCATAGACACCTTTTCGTTCTTCTATAGAATTTTTCAGTTATCACTCAGCCTACCACCGTATATCAGCAACCGGCGTACACTTAACACCGCACAAGATATTCACTTTAAGTACCCCGTTTTCGTACTAGTACTGTAACTCTCTTCACTTCTTTTTTTCCCGTTCCACAAGAAAGTGGAATGACCTCTTCCTCTCCATTGTTACGATCAACCTGCCCATCAATTTTCATACCAAATCTAAGAAAATCACCTTTGTTGCAAGGGGTCCCATTACAGTTTATTACTCTGGGGCCCCTTTCTGTATTGACTATATTCTACTGATGTGTCATTTTGTGACAGCAATAAAGTTTATTCTATTCTATTCCATTCTATTCTAACGAATGCGTGGAGGTGTGGGGGCGTAAACACCGATTATGCAGTACCCCCTGTGGTGTTCTTAAAGAAATAACAATGAAATGAATAAAATAATGAAGATTTTGACATGTACGCTGACCCATTTCTACTGAACATTAGAACATGCATCATTGAAGCAGGCTTTGCGTGCTTGCGCCACTCGCACAGCTGTGCAGCGCCTGCATTTCCAAGTACAGTGGACTCCCGTCAAGAAGAACTCGGTGAAACACTATGGTTAAGACGAACAACATTTTAGCTCTCTTGTAACGTCCGCAATGCAAAAAACGTCCGCTTAAGACGAATTTCTCATAATACCAAAACGTTTTACGGTCCCTTCGAGTTCGTCTTAACGGGAGTCTACTGTACTTTGTAGAGCACAACTTGAAATAATTGCCACAACTGACAGTAAGGCATCGTACCGTAGCACATGGAGATGCTGGAGATGATTGTTTGTGAATTTGTTTTTAGTTTTATTGTCTGTTCGGGGAAGGGAAGAGGAGTAGAGACCTGCGGTCGGCTTCCCTAAAGTGTACCAGCGCAGCTCGTGGCAAGGTGTGACTCACCTCCTCCCCCCCCCCCCCCCCCATTTGTTTTGCATGATGAGAAAGCTGCCTGGCGCATGGCGCATTTTCAGACATACCGAGGTTCATTGAACATACACGCACACGCACACGCACACACACACACAAACACGCGCACGCACACACGCACGCACGCACGCACGCATGCGCGCGCACAAAACTGTCGAAATGTAAGCTCTGGTAACTCATGAACCTCGTTGGGCATCGTATCTGACGAAGCAACACAATCTCTCAAAGCCGGCACGACACAGCATGAGCATTGTTTCCGACCGTGAAAAATGTGCCACCACTGCTGACATTCCCAGTAGTGGCGCATTTTTAAAAAACAGACTGCCGAGGCCTAGCATCGAGCCACTCAGGGATTATCAAATTGTAGGTGTTCTACGCACCGGAGCTATAGACCTAAGTTATGAGGCGCGCCATAGTGGAGGGCTCCGGATTAATTTTGAAAACTTCAGTATCTTTAAAGTGCGCCCAAATCTCTACACGCGGGCGTTTTAGCTTTCCGCCTTCACTTAAATTACGGGGAATATCTATGCCGTATGCTAAAAAGCTTTCTGTGGCCATCCACTTTCACAAAGTGAAGAAAGTGACCGATCATCTTGCACTAGCCTGACATTGGCACTCATAAGAAGAAAATCTTTTGAGCGCTTCTGTTATTGCTCAAAGGAAGAGAACTCGTTCTAAAAATTCCGCAGAAATTCAGAGAATCATCTACTAATGCGTACAATTCTTATGCCGCTCGTCTTGAGTGTGAGTTTTTACAAAGTTTTTGGTTTTTCGAAATCCTGTCCGACCAATAATCTACATTGGCGCTATTATAACGATTCTAAGTGGAACATTCGCGAAATCTGCATTATTGTAGAAATGCAGGGCGTTATACTGATTGCCATTTTCCGTAATTGCTTAATATTTTTCTTATTTTTTAGTTTCTTTTTTTCAAATCTTTGTTACACCAATTATCTCCATCTACGCTGTTATAACGACTACATTTGGAACTGTCGAGAAACCTGCATTATTGTGGAAATGCAGGGCTTTGCACCGTTAGCCCTTTCCCGCAATTTTTTCATATTTTTGTTATTTATTTATTTATTTTTTCAAAATTTCGTTCGACCACTTATTCCCAATTACGCTATTATAACGACTACAGTTGGAATATCTCGAATCTGTATTATTGCGAAAACGTAGGGCGTTACACGGTACGCCATTTTGAGGAATTATTTTATATTTTTCGTAATATTTGGTTTTTCAAAATTTTGTTCTATAATTATCTCTATTTACGCTATTATGACGAGTACAGGTGGAACTTTCACGATATCTGCATTACCGTGGAAATGGCGCGCGTTATACGTTTTGACATTTTTCGTAATTTTTTGATATTTTTCTTTTTTTTTAGTTTTGCAAAATTTCGTTCGACCAATTACCTCCATTTACGCTATTATAACGATTACATTTGGAACTTTCCCGAAATCTGCATTATTGTGGAAATGCAGGGCGTTACAGGGTTCACCAGTTTTCGTAAATATTTTATATTTTCCTTATTTTTAGTTTTTCAAAATTTCGTTCGAGCAATTATCTCCATTTACGCTATTATAAGCTATTATAACGATTACAGGTGGAACTTTCGAGATATCTGCATTACTGCGGGAACGCAGCGCGTTACACGGTCCTGACTGTGCGAATACTCGGCAAAGAATGATACGCATTAAAATTCGGGCGCGATAAACACAACGACCCCGTAGAAGCATGACGGGTGCGCTTGTCCCTTTGTCGCATTGACTGTCTCGTGGTTCGTTGGACATCTGTATGGTCTTAAAGAAGGCGCTAAAACACCTTCCTTCCTTGTTTCTTTCAGAAATAAAAGCATGAATATCACCTTTCCCCAATTTACCTCTATAGGTTTTGCCTTTCACAACGCTAACGAAGCTTTGTTTCGCCAGGATCGATATACATTGTGCTCGAAACACCTAGCACGGCGATGTTAAAGGTGAAATGGAATAGGATAGCCTCTGAATGACGGAAACGGACTAGGTTTGTGCAGGCCGAGTAGATGAAAGGAGGAGAGCTACCGGAGACGACTACAGAGCGGAGCGGAATTGGCACGTAATGAACATCGCATTCTAAACACTGGTGATGACTCCAAAATAGCAATAACTAATTGTTATTCCTAGTTTTTCAAAGACAAAGGCAGCAATAGTTTTCCAAGCAGCATGTTTTTAAATTTGCCTAAGAAAGGTGCGCGCGACTGGTGATTAAAAAGAAAAACCCGGCCATCTCCACTAACGTGAAACCCGTGGAGGGACGAAGCATGCAGTGTATAAGTGTATTCTTGGCGCTTTGCGTTTTGTCAACAGAGATGAAAAGGTTGGGGGGTAGAGGTATAGAGCATTGCTGTAGAAGTCTCTTGTCTTTGAAGCACGAATCTCTCTAGCGCGAGGCATAAACGAGTGTCTCGGTGTTTTTCTTTTTAACACGCGTTACAAAGCGCTCCAGCGTGAGGCGTAAACGAGTGTCCGGAAGAATTTTTTTTAGTACGTGTTACATTCTAGCGCGAGAGCGCGAGGCGTAAACGAGTTTCCCGGTGTTTTAGTACCCTGACTACATGAGACGACGATTACGACGACGACGACAAGAGACGCCAACAGCCCAGCCCCCAAGGGGTTTTGCCCCTAAAATACAGGCAATCTTCGCAATAGCGGCGCGAAGACTGGGCAAATAGCGAAGCTGGCAGCCCCACCGAGCTTATTCTTGGTTCGGCTAAGTTTACGCGTGGTTATGCGGCCCATAGCCTGGAAAACCACCAACATAATTTTGATTCACAAGAAGGGGAACACCAAAAATCTTAAGAACTACAACAAACCCATCAGCCTACTCTCAGTTGTATACAAGCTGTTCACCAAAAAAATAATTAATCGAATATGCAACACCCCAGATTCCCATCAACCCAGAGAGCAGGCTGGACTTAGGAAAGGATACTCAACAATGGATCACATCCACGTCGTCAATCATGTGATAGAAAAATCTGCAGAGTACAACAAACCCATTTACATGGCATTTATAGACTACGAAAGAGCGTTCGATTTAGTGAGAATCGCAGCACTGCTGGAAGCAGTGAAAGACCCGGGAATAGAGGAGACCTACATAAGACTCCTAGACGACATATGTAAAGGATGTGCGGGCAGGATAATCCTTCACAAGCCAAGCGACACATTCCCGATCCAAAAGGGCGTACGACAGGGTGGCACCGTCTCGCCAATATTGTTCGCAGCTTGTCTGGAAGGGGTATTCAGGACGCTCGACTGGGAAAACACTGGATTACGGATAAACGGGGAATGCTTGAGCCGTTTGAGGTTTGCGGACGACATAGTCTTGCTAAGCGAGTCTGTAGAACACCTGACGGAATGATTGAGGAACCCAATTCAGAAATAAAGGCCGTGGGGCTAAAAATAAATGTGAATAAATCTAAGGTAATGGTGGATAAACATGCCGAAAGTGCCTTGTTCAGCATATGTAACGGAACACTGGACAAGCAGAAGATTATAATTATCTCGGTCAGGTCGTCGGCACTGATTTCAACCACGAGAAATAAATGCGGCGCAGAATAGGTATGGGCTGGGGTTTACTAGGCAAACACTCCCAGATAATGAAAAAGAAACTACCTCTATCACTGAAGAGAAGAATATGCAACCAATGCGTCCTGCTGGTGATGAGACATGGAGCGGAAACGTGGCGAAACTTGAAAGCAAACTTAGGTCGGTTCAATGAGCCATTGAACCAATAATCTTAGGAATGACACTCAGGGACAGTAAACGAGCTTCTTGGATCATAGAACAAACTAGAGTAGCAGATATCGGCGTTCAAATAAGGAAAACGAGATGGACTTGGATTGGCCGCGTAGTTTGGCGAAATGAGAACCGGTGGACTACGAGGTTGGCAGAGTGGATACAGGGAGACTGGTCTAGAAGAAGGGAAGGCCAATTACTCGATGTAAGGACGAAATAAGGAATTTCAGGGGCAAAGAGTGGACTCGAGCGGTGCGGGACAGGAGTGGCTGGAGGCCGATGGGAGATGCCTTCGTCCTATAGTGGATCTAGTGGGCTGTTATGATGACGATGATGATGATGATGATGGTGTTCGGAGACTCGGTCAAGTTTTCCGCGTGGTTATGCTTCAAGATTCGGTCAAGTTTTCTGCGTGGTTTCGTCGTTGGCCCCCTAAAGAGCAATGAACACTCAGTTACTAAGGTATATACAATGTATGCGTGTCCACTGGCTTTGCGGTGAAGCTTGTGGGAAAGGGACCTTAGCGCGTTCCTTTCGTTCGGGTTCGCCGCACTGCTTGCTCTTCGCGGGAACTATGCTTGGCGAGACGTCGGCGAGGGGGATCTACTTCCTCGCTGAAGAAGTGTCTTGTGGCAGCTAAGAGCGCGCGGGATGCAAGCGGTGGGAGGTCGGGGCTCGGGAAGCGAGGCCACAGGACGCGCCTGGCGACCTTCTTCGAGGATCGAGCAAAAAGGAGGGCGACAATGGCTGCATCGGCGACCCAGCCAGGCAAACGCGCTGAGGCGCCCCGGAGATGACTGCTGTCGCGGTGAGTCGAACCTCTCGATTCCCTCAAATTGCCCGGGCGAGGAACTAGATCCTCGCCGTCAACCTGCTAGCCTGCATGCTCTTTGTATGTTTATTATTCAGTACTAAATGTCAATGAGTGAAAACACTTGTCGCTTCCTTTGTTCCGTCGAGCCACGACCTGCCGTGGCTGGGGCGGTACAGCGTGAAGCCGCGGGGTGGGAGATAGCTTGCTAGCTGGGCGAAACGAGAAGGAAAATGCTGATTAGTGTCTCTCGTCGCCAGTTTTGCTATTGCAGGGAAAAGTAAACCTACCCACTTTACCCCGATAAATCCCAGAAGCTACAAGAGTCACGGAGGGTGCAGCGGGACAAGCGTTGGCTAAAAATTTTCGAATGCGTTCGGCTTGTGTGGTCTGGCATGTCGGACGCTAATTAAGACGTTGATTAATTTTATCGCTCCTCAGCCTTTTGGCTTCTTTCATTTTGGCATTAATTCCCCTCTCTTTGCACCACTCCTCGCAACAAGCGACAGAGCCAGCCGCCCCTGGACGCGCTTCCTAAGCCGCGCTCGTACCAGTTGTATCGCCGCTCCGGTCGGTGGCGACGAGTCCCGCCCGCTCCACGAGGTTTATCTGCGCACGTTCGCCGGCACAACAGTTAGCTTGAACAGCATAGCTCTTAAAAAGACCAGGGCCGCTTCATTCTTGAGAAAAGTCATAATGGTGCGATAATCATAGGATGATCTGCAAAGCCTTTATTCTACCGACATCAGGGCTACATCGCAGCTGCGTTTCAAAACGACGGTGATAAGAAGGGAATCTGTTAGACTTGACGCTAAGGCTACTACTTACAAAAATACACAAACATAACTGCACATGTGGCTTTAAACTGTGAAAAAAAGCTGATGTAATTACAGAGCTTTCCGTGCGGTGTGCAAACCGCTTTCGGGTTAGGCAAAAAATATTTTAGAAATATAGATATATTCTAAATATTTATGTATAGAATATAAATATTTTAATATTTTGAATAAAAGAAATAAGACATATATAGAAATATTTTAAATATATTAGACAAGTCCAGCTGCTCCATGAGCAGCTTTTTGTCTGAGCTCCGTTTTTCCACTCAGGAAAAAAAATATTTAGAGCACGCCGTAGTTTTCAGTCGTTCGTTAGCCGTCGGAATTTAAAGCCAATTGCGTAAGCGGAAATTTAGCATTTTTCATCAAATAAATAATAGCTTAATTTTTACCTGTTTTTTGTGGAAATCGTAGTAAAAGCGGCAATGAATTTTTAGCAACGCGTGTGTGTTCAATGCGAGGCCTCACAAATAAAACAGCTAATTAAAAGAAAAATGAGAGGCCATGATAACGCATACAGTATATGCACATTTTATACCCGTTCTCTCAAAACAGCGTTGTCATACGTGAAGTGGGTTAAAAAAACTGCTGCAGAAATTGAATATGGCAACTTTTACTCACATTTTTATGCTTATTTATTTGTTCTAACTAATAAATACGAACCCACCGTCTTCGCACTCCATACCTCCGATATTGTTTGCGAAAGATGTGTCTTTAGCGTTATCAATTCCATCGTGATACTTCGCACGTGTCGTATAAAATTCCTGGAAATTATTTTTTTCGCCATTTCGTATCTTTCTTGTGTTTTATGCTTCCTATTTACATTTGTAGTAAGTTACGTTTCTCGCTGTTCGTTTTTTGGGCCGTGTAATTTTATTTCTTCTGTCCTTCGCAGTGTCATCTTACAACTTCATAAAAAGGAGGCCGTGATTCCTCAAGCCGTACTTATGGCTAGCTCCCCCCCCCCCCCCCCCCCCACACACACACTTTGTCTTTTCTTGAACGGTTTCGCTGGAGGAAAATCCAAAATTCAAATAATCGTAACGGCTACACCAAATCTCCCTTATTTTGCATCCATAACTGGAGTCTCGATGGTCTGTACAAAACAAAGTATTTTAATTAAAAAGGGACCAAAATATACGAGTTAGGCGTCGCTTACCCACCTCACCGTTCTTCATCCCAATTCCCCACAAATTATTTTTATTCCCTTCACACACACTGAGGGGGCCCCAGTTATGGATGATACTTTGATTGATTTTAGGGTTCATCTGCGCCGACGCAACGCAGATAAATAGGCGCGCCGTTGTGGAGGGCTCCGGATTAATTTTAACCACCTGGGGACCTTTAACGTTGCTGAAATCTCGTACAAACGGGCGTTTTTGCTTTATGCCTCCATCAGAAAAGCGGCCGCCGCGGCCAGGAATAGAAGCCGCGTCCTTGTGCTCAGCAGCAGAACGCGAACGCCTTAGCCACTGAGCCACCGCGGCGGGTAGTTTTGGATGATACAGGAACGCCATATGGCTACTTCTAAGTACAGGCTGGCCCTGACGGATTCCGTTTCGCTACCGTTCTGTTGACCACCGCTCCCTCCAAAATCCCTTCCCGGAAGCATAAGAGGAAGTGAAGCACTCGACCCAAATGGCTGCGACCTCCAGCTGTTCCTGCTTTCGACTCACATTTCGGAAGTGAACTGGCAAAACGAACTCGTCAAGCTCATCGCGCAGCGGCCGCATCGTCCGAGACAAGGTCGCGCAGTAGTGCACTCGGGACTGAGACTGCCGCTCCACTGGGATTTTTACACCCGCCACCACTGCGTGTTCGGCTGGCCCCCCGAGTCCTCCTACGGAGCCAGAGACGTGTCCGGAATCGGAAAGCATCGTCGACCCGTCGTCGTCAGGGGCGCTCGTCGGTGGCGGGCCGCCACGACCACCGGAACTTACTTCCTTCCCGCTGATATAGCGTCCGCGCAGCGGAGTAATGCTAGAGCTGGCACATGTGCCTCCGTTTGCAGCAGCGGCTCAATGTTTTTGTTTGCCCTCAACGTCACTTTTATTTCCTCTCTTCTTTTTTTTGCGGTGGAGGGGTGGGGTGGCAGTGGTAGCGCTTTTCGTAGGAGTCGCTTCGATCAGCACGGCTGAGTTTTAGAGAGTTAAACTGTACGTTTAGCGCCAGCCTTGTGAACAGATAAAAAAAATGTCGCGACTCAGCGGTATTTTTGCCAGTCGACGTGGTCCAGTCGCGTGGCGACTGCTGCCGAGGCTTTTAATTTTGCGATCCTCATTTGTGGGCAGAGTGTATCTGCGCGAGGGGTGCCTAGTTATGCATCATTCACGAAGCCGTTTTTCACCCCGTCACGTCACCGTCTTGTCACCGTCTTCCGTCATGGGCTACGGTTTCTCAGGCGATTTCTCGTCGAAAACGGTGCGACGGCGACGGGAAGCCGAGCTCCTCGTTTCCGTTCCGTCAACGCGACGGGAACACGTCCCGCGCTAAACCAGCCAATCAGAAAACAAAGTTTTACGGCTAAATTTAGCGAAAAGTTAGCACACGTAAAAACCTAAGCCGTTTAGTTTTCAGATTAAGCACGCTCAATTCTAGGCTAAACTGAGGCTAGGCAGACAACCCTGTACTCTGACGGAGAGCTGCAGTACGCACGTTACTCCGTCACGTCTCTGTCGCGGTTTTTTGATGTGATGGTGCCCTGACGGAGAAGGTGGCAGCTGTGTGAATGAGGGCTTAGTCGTCATTGTCAGAACCTTCATAATCTTCAGCTATATCCCCGCAACCTCGCCGGAGCAAGCTTTGCGCGCCCCGCGATAGATACAGCTGTAGTGCCGAAAAGCACTTCACTGAGGCGTTTTAAAGATGAGTGCTTGCTTTGAGGTACTCCTTATTACAAACGATTTTACACGCAATTAGAGCTTGCGGCATGTTCATTTTCGAGTGTGCTCTTGCAGAGCTTTTGACGTGTTATGGAATGCTCCGATACACTAAGTAAACTCTAATACAGGGCTAATACATGCACGCACACGTACACGTACACGAAAATGCACGCGCGCGCGCATGGCGAAAACAAACAGCGTACAAGCTGACAAACAAACACGAACCAAGCAAATGAACGAACGAACAAACAAGCCAACACAACGACCACATAAATAAATAAATAAATAAATAAATAAATAAATAAATAAATAAATAAATAAATAAATAAATAAATAAATAAATAAATACATAAATAAATAAATAAATAAATAAATAAATAAATAAATAAATAAATAAATAATATGCACTACTTGCCAAGCGCATACACGGAAGCGTAGATATATCGTGTACGTATTTTATAACATTTACGGTCCGCCTCAAACGTCGTTATGAGGAGCAGTATAACATATTCACAACGAGCGCAATGAAAACCTACGCAAAGCAAACGGATACGCAAAGCAGCTGATAAAGATCTCTCGCCTACCGATGCGGCGTAGAGCGGATCAAAACCTTTCCCCGAGAAAGGTAATTGCGTTGCACCCCTTCTCTGGGTATTTTCGCTGCACGTTCTCGATGAGGCCCTTGCCCCTCAAATGGTAAAAAAAAAGAAAAAGAAAGAGGGAAATGAGATCGAACGTCGAGGTGCTGATCAGAGAGTTGTTACTACGTTTCTTTATCGCACACTTAGCTGTTCCCTGCCCGTGACCATTCGAAGAAAACGTTATTACGACGTGGCGAGAGGGCTCTGCAGAAGCCGAAGTGGGAAACGCATGCGTTGGCTAATACGAAGCCGTGACCTTTGCTCTACACGTACGTATACTTTAAGCCTGCAAGAAAAAAAAAAAAAGACCCTAAGCCGAGCTTTATATTCGTACGGTCCATACGGCTTGCGCCCGTTGCACAAAAGGCGATCGTCTGCGAGTTCGTTCGAGAAGCAGACGACAGAAGTTAAGCAACAGGAAGGAACGGAAGGAAAAAGAGGAGCAGCAGACGACCTTAATAAAGCGAGGCCAAGTCATCACGGCTTCGAGAGAGTACGAGCCCTCGACAAGGCAGCATCGCTGCAAAGGTAAAACCCCAATTATACTGCGAAGAAAA
This sequence comes from Haemaphysalis longicornis, assembly GCF_048455015.1. Lineage (NCBI taxonomy): Eukaryota > Metazoa > Arthropoda > Arachnida > Ixodida > Ixodidae > Haemaphysalis > Haemaphysalis longicornis. The sequence goes on from NW_027526460.1 coordinate 51,605,205, forward strand.
GGAACTCATTGACCATTGCGCGCGGGACTTAGTTCAGCCAAGTGAGGCTTATCTTCCGACGCTGTCGAGGGGAAAAAAAGAAAGCAGTGCAAAAATGAAAAACGCTGAACAGAAGACAAAAACCAAACTCGACAAAAACCCAAAGGGCTCTCGACTCGGCGGGGTTATTAGGCGCGAGGTAGGCGAAGAATGAAAGAAGAAAACTGCCAAGCTCATCTTCGTTCCACCCTGCCAGCGATCCGAGAAGTACAACGGGAACGATAAGTAAATGCAAAAACGCCGCCGTCCGCCATCTTGAAACGCTTCTCAGTAGCGAGGGCGCTGGCTCTTTCAGCGCAAGCATCGAACGGGCTGGCGCTGGTGAAGGCACCAACGTCTCCACTTATTGCTGGTATAGATAATCTCCGCCGCATATCACCAGAACACATGGCCAATAGTGCCCCCGGCTGTTTCCGCCGTGACGGGCGGCTCTGAATCCGGAGTAGCAAGCAACTACGAATGACTGTCCAGTAAGTTAAGAGACCACAGGTTTGTTAGAACAAAGACACTCACTCCTCCATCATTCAACTACCCTCCCCCATCTCCCTCTCCGGCGATGACCAAGGTCAAAACAAGGATTGTAATTAAGTTTAACAAATTCATGTCACAACAACAAGAATGGTCATAGTACATATAGGTTGCATTTTATCTAGTGACACTAGTACTTACTGAGACGTTCAGGGGGCGATATCTTCGCTTGGAAACGCTGAAAACTGCCATGACCGTGCCCGCTGTGCCTGCGCATGGGCTTTGCGCCCGCATCTCGCAGAAAAGAAAAAAAAAAAAAAAAACACCGTCGTGCTTCGCCTTCCGCGTGTCAACCAGACTCTCGGCGGTGGCGCCAACGGATCCATTATTAATCGCCCTCACATTATGTGGTGGCGCTCTACTTGCCCTCGAACACTTCGCACCATACAGGAAACTCTATGCTTCGCACCCCCGGAGGATGAAACCGCGGCTGCTAACGAAAGCGACAAAGCGCGGTGCAGTTGCCTGCGACCACGGGTGTCGCCACAAGTGCCGTCTAATGCGTGGTTGAGTGCAAAAACCAAAGGATGGTTTTGAAGAAATGTTTCGCGCGTACGCCGACTTCGATACGATAGTAGCCTAGCAGCTAGTGCGTGCGAGGCCGTCTCCCAAGCCGTGTCATGCTCGCACTGCCCAGCCGGCGCAAACGCTGGCGAATCGCAAGCGACCTTATCATAAGTTTCGCTTCCGCTAGGCCAAATTTTGTTTGTGTTGTTGTCCTTGAACAGGTGAAACACCTTGAGTGGCAATTTCCCTTCGCTTGCATGCGCACGCGACTCGGTCCATCACGACGCTGCCACGCAGTTGCGTGCATACGGATAAACCTTTTCATCTGTTAATCTTTCACAAGATCAGGACATTTCCTGGGCTGCGTTGCACATGCGCAGTTACATATTCCTTCCACTGCGCCATTTTTAGGGCCTCTAGCACAGCCCACTGATAAAATGGCAGCTCCCAGGACGATGAAATTGAAAAAGGTCTATACGTTCCGAAGTTTTTACCGTTACACCCAGTCGAGCGACAATTTCAACCGTTCCTGGCGATGAGTATCTGTTACGTGCAGCCCCATACGACCTAAATCGTATGGGGCTGCAAGTACCAGTATTTGGCATCGAGGTCTTGCTTCGCTTTCGGTGGGAGGTTCATAGTTTGGAACATCGAACAGCTCGCTGTAGTCCCGTGCTGTGCTTTTTCGGGCGCCAGCACAGACAAGTGCTGCCATCTCGTGGAGCCTTACATAACCAGTGCGGCGTCACCTCAGCAACACAGACGCTTGGGCAAAGGCGTGGCGGCGCACGCGCATGGTTGCCCGTATGCGTGCCAGACCAGTGAATACAACGTCTGCAAAGGCGGCAATAAAAATGAAATGTGGTCGTCTGCACAAACAACGGAGTGTCGTTAGAAAGCAGCGTACAGGTGCCGTCATAAGTAATCGGAACAAGAATTTGTGAATATCACAAGATATTGGTCTTACTGGCTATATGACAGCTATTACCTGCTTACAGGAAGCTTTTTCAATTAGGAAGGACTCCTTTAAACGCACACCAAGGCAGCCAGGCAGTTTCGGGAAGAAGAAATTCCTGTAAATTTAGGGGACCGTGTTCCATTTACTTTTGACGGCACCTCTATATGCCTCCTTGTGAAGCGTTGTCCAACAAAGCGGTGCGGGTATTGTCTTCTCTGTGTGCATGTAACTCTTTGCTGTAATACTAAAAACAGCCACAATCTGACATCAGCCGGAGCTTAGACCTCGACCTTGCAAGAGGGATACCAGGCAGGACTCATTGCTACTGGAGCCCTGGGCTTAAGGCTCCACTTGTGACTCACCCTTACACCATGACCTACTCCCTCCCCCTGGTATCTCGCTACCCCAATTTTTCCTAAGGTTGCGTTATGCGCTCTTACGACGCCATCTGGTATCTATCTTTTTAAGTACAATGACTACCCTGCTAAACTGACGGCAGAAACTGTGGGGCATGCCCAGAAGATTAGGCCTAACGTGTTGCTCTGAGCTCTTGCATTGTTCAATACACATTTGCGGATACGTGCTACTCCGTGTCAACGTAGCACTCTGCTCGAATAACAGCGACAACTTTCGGGCCTAAGGTTACGTTTTCAGCTCTTACGACGTCAAACGGCACCCGATTGCTTTATATATTGGTGCCGGCTGACGACGTCATACTTCGAAAAATAACTTTAGGCCTTACGTCCTCTGTTTAGGCCCAACGTTAGGTAACCTCTCAAGCCGACATTAGCACATTGGATACTGGCGCCGTGGAAATTTTCACCTGCTCTGACCTTGGCGTGGCCACCATGCTACCATACCCCGTTCGATGACACCTGTCCCTTCTGCACACCTCCTACCGAGCAAGCTGATGCGGACCATCTAATATGGGCGTGTCCTTCACTGGACTCAGCCAGAAAGCGACACCTGAGAGGCACAGGCCTCCATCCTGGAAGACCGCCCAACCTCCAGCAGTGGCTCTAAGCACCCTACCACCGCTCCTTTCTCGCCTTCTTTCGAGAGACGGATGCCCATCTCTGCCTGTAAATAAGTTATTTTTATGCCAACGGGCATTGTATCGGGAAAAAATATGCATCATAAATCCTGTAATCAGCAAAAAAGTCTATAACGCCCGTGGCCGCGCCAAAGTTCTTTACACTCGAGTGCATCTTTAGCACTTACAAAGTTTACACACATTTATGCTGATGTCTATAGGTTCTCCCAGGCTCATCCGCCATCGGCGTGTGAATCCCGTCAGCCCAGCGCACTATCGAGAGAAAACTAAGCCGCGAAACATCTTTGACCGCTACCGCACTGGCACTTGGTTACATCACCGAACATCATGCCCGCAAGTTAAATATCCCCAGGTGGTGAAAATTAGTCTGGAGCCCTCCACTACGGTGCGCCTCATCGCCGGTCTAGCGTCGGCGCGTTAAACCTCCAAATCAATCTATCAAAGCAGCAGGCCGTTTTCCACTTTGAGAAAAGCCGAGTCCCTGATAAGGCACCTTTTCATGTTGCTAACTTTGCAACTACGTTTAAACCGCAATTACACATTAAGCGGGTACGCATTAACGAGGTTTGACTTACTGCCTTGGGAACTGAAGTTATGCTCTGGTTTCTACAAGACTGTGAACTCGAAAAATCTCTTTAGGTCGTAAACAGTGCAAGTGTCTCAAGACATGTACACTTACGCGCTGTGGAGTTTATCTTTGTTTTTCTTGGGTTGGTGTTCTTCCCTACTTTTTGTGCGGCTGAGCACAAGACCGCTGGTTGGATTCCCAGCCGCGGCAGCCACTTTTCTGACGGAGGCGAAAACCGAAAACGCCAGTGTGTTCGACATTTCGGCGCACGTTAAAGGTCCCCAGGTGGTCAAAATAAGTCCGGAGCCCTCCACTACGGCGCGCCTCATCGCCTGTGTTGTAAACCCCATAATAAATCAAACAATCACTTCCTTTTTTTTGCACCGTTTACTTTGTCTTTTGAATCGGGGTTTAGATTAACGTTTTCCTTTGGAAATTTATTGTTATGTCCGAACTTTTCTCGCAGATTTTACTCGTATCTAGTTTTTAACTTTTCTTGCTTGCCCTTGCGCTGTTATACCCGTGATGTCGAACATTCACCACACATCACTGCAGTCATCCCCCATCTAGCGTAGCAATCAGGGCTGACCTCACCAGTTCACATTACCCCCTCTCTCTCTCTATTTATCTCTGTATATAAGGTCGGCAGTCTTCAACGCCTAAGGAGGCATAGGGGAATAATTAGGCTATTTTTTACGATGGTTAGTGAGGTTAACATTTTTTAAAGTTACGTAACAAGGAAAGAAAGAAAGAAAAACACGCGCCCAGAGTGGGGACCGAACCCACGCCTTTCGATCGGTCCCCACTCTGGGCGCGTGTTTTTCTTTCTTTCTTTCCTTGTTACGTAACTTTAAAAAATGTTAACCTCACTAACCATCGTAAAAAATAGCCTAATTATTCTCCTATGCCTCCTTAGGCGCTGAAGACTGCCGACCTATCTCTCTCTCTTCTCTGTCTCTTAAGGTCGTGCCAAGCAACGTCATATTGTACGTCGATCAGCGAGTGCCGCTCGACGACATTAAAACTCAAAGTGTTACGTTAGGCCCACCGTCAAGCCACCCGTTCCTCAGCTGCGCATCAGTGTTTGCTTAAGTGACCTAAATGTTGGAACATACGGGTCGCTTCCCCAGGAGTTTGTTTCAACATCCGTGAAACCAGCGGAAGGAAGCGAACAGTGCTTTCGTACCAAAAAGGAAAAAAAAAGCGCAGTAGGATCGTCGTCGGCAAAACCATTAGGCGCAATGGTTCAGTTGCGCTCTCCTAACACCGCCTCTGCCCCACTTATCCAGGCTTATGGGACGTGCGCGACACAAAGCCTTCGTTTTAAAAGCTTCGATATGGCGATGTAATGAGCACGCTGCCGTATATAAGGTCAGGATTCCGCTAAATTTAGTGCGACTTTGACACGTGCGCTCAACTTATAGAAACGAATGTAAAAGCCAGTAGACGATTTTGTTCTCTTATTTCAAAACATCTGCAGTGTCACACATACGAGTAATTTTTCTCTTAGTGCTTTACGGGTCTCATAACATAGTGCCACGTGTATTTAAAATACAATAAAGACGTCACACAAAAATGTGATGTCATCAACGTTCGAGTGACATTACCCGCAGTTACAGGTACGCATGAGTGAGAGACAGCAGCACGAGTTCGGCACGAAAGAAGAGAAAGAAGGACGTGACGCGGTATGAAAGAAACCAGTGCGGGACATGTAAACTAAAATTGCAGCCACAAGTACAACAGGAAACCTGTGTCAATCACTGGTCCAAAAAATGGCTGCAATGTTTGAACAGTTTCACTGGCTGCCGATTCGGAATGCTGGCATTGCAAGAGGCGTTGCCAGACGTTAAGAATGAGCGGGAGGCAAGTCAGACAGTGGTGGAAAGCAGCTATTTCTCTTGTCGAGCTTGCACTTCCTTTAAGGCGATAGCCAATGTTTCATGGAATGCACGAGATGCAAAAACTTGTTGTGAGGTACAGAGAATCGTACAACAAATGAGAGCGTGAGGTGGTGATGGTGGTGGTGGTGAAACATTTATTCAAGTAAAAGAGGCCAGCATGGAGCGGCACTGCGTAATTTGCTCGTCGCAGCAGATTTACCTTCCCCCAGCTATGGTGGCTCAGTGGCTAAGGCAATGTGCTGCTGAGTACGTGGGTTGGATCCCCGGCCGTGGCGGCCGCTTTTCACATGGGGGCGAAAAGCAAGAACGACCGTGTGTACGAAATTTCAGCACATGTTAAAGATACCCAGGTGGTCAAAATTAACCCAGAGCCCTCCACTATTACGGCGCGCCTCATTGCCTGCGTTGCGTCGGCTTGTTAAAACCTACAGTCAATCAAAAGAGGTTCGCGCGTGAAAGCGGGAGAAGCCCTCAGTCAAGGGCCCCTGCGGCGGCTGCGGCTCTAGCCGGAGATCCCGCGCCTATAGAAACAGTGGTGTAGGAGGAGGGCCGGAGTCGAGTAGGCCGATGCTGCACGTGCGAAACGAGTCCCCTTTAGAGGTAAGGCCCGTTCACACATGCGACTGGAGCGAATGAAGCGACGCGATTTCTGTCGCTCGAATCGCCCGGCTACGCTCTGGTCTCGTCGATCACGATGCTTTTGTCGTTTGGTCTCGACCAATTTCTATCGCTGCGACAAGAGCAACTGGAGCGATGCTGCAAGAGCGACAGAAATCGCGTCGCTTTTTCCCTGCGATTTCTGTCGACCTTCTTCTGTAGACCTTCTTCTGGCCGCGCCCGTCACCACTTGTGCAGGGTCGAGTGGTGAAGTGGTGACGGGCGCGACCAGCAGAAAGTTCAAGAAATCAACACAAGGTCCAAGTAGGCTGTCGCCTTCCCATTCTTAAAACGTTCTGCGTATCCCCCGTCAATGTCTTTTAGATGCAGAGCATCTCATGCTGGGGGCTGTGTCCCTCCTTCCCTTGTCGTGGTCGTTTTTGCCCGCCGTCCGCATCCCCACTGCGCATGTCTGGCCAGGCACCGCTGATGATGATTGTGGCAGGATTCCCCTAGGGATTGGCCAACCAAAATAATCCATCACGAGATAGCTTCGCGTTCTACGACCGTCATCATCTTCCCGTAGGGGAACCGCTGAAGAAGAAGATGGGAAGAAGAAAGCTGCGAAGAGGAGGGCGTGTACGTTGCTCTCAGCCGGTGCACCAACGTCAACAACATTTACCTCACCAACGCTGACGGAGAGACGACAACATCGACAAGAACATGATTGGCGAGTTTCGGCGCCTCGAGAACCACCGCCTACTCACCGTCACGCAACAGTACTTGCGTGCCTTTGGCACCGGTGTGGACCCGGACACGGAATTCACTCTGGCGCTACTAAACACCAGATCTCTCAACATAACGGCAACACAATGGAACCACACGGAACCCCCATGATGCTTCGCATCCTCATCGGGTTTCCGCACGGGAAGATGGTGTAATTTTTTTTTTTTTGGCCCGCTCTCAGCATTGTTCTTACAGTGATGATGTTGCTAATGCGTTTTTAATTTAAATGCAGCCACTCCGTGTGCTGGGCCGTTTTTCTGGGACGAAGCCCCTCAGGGGCTGGGGCTGTTGGCATCTCCGGTCGTCGTCTTCATAATTGTCGTCTCATGTAGTCACGGTACTAAAACTCCGGGAAACTCGTTCACGCCAAGCGCTAGAACGTCACGCTTGCTAAACAAACACCGGGACACTCGTTTACGCCTCGCGTTAGAGAGCTTCTTGCTGCAAATACAAGATACTTTTACAACCCCCCAACCATTTCAGCTCCGTTGGGAAAAACACCAAGCCGCAAGAATACCCTTATACACTGCATGCTTCGCCCCTCTCCAGGTTTCACGTTAGTGGAGATGGCCGGGGAATTTTTCTTTTATGCTTGTGCGCCGCACCGGCCTCAGATGCTGCTATCATGGCATCAGGCAATTTCCGATTAGAAACTACCTTCGTGCCTCAACTTATTGTTCAATCACCAGAGAGAAAGAGAGAAAGGGAGAGGCAGACAGAGACAGTATGAAACAGAAAGACAAAGCTTGGGAGGAAAAATCGCACAGCTGCGTAATAATTAAGGTGCAAATTACTAGCTTGCTCTCGTCCCCAGGGCGCAGAACCAACTTACCATGCAATGATTTGCTTGCCTTGTTCACCCATCTTCCTGTATTTCCTTTTACTTCATGGCAGTGTTCTGATTACAAGTTCGTCCGCACAAGCTTCAGCCAGATTGGTATCTCGCCGCTACTCAGGCTTCGACGTTCTTCCGTGGCTTCACCGCCCTATGCAACGCAATTTCTCCCAGCTATTTCACAAATCTTGTCTTTTTTCCTGCTTCGTTACGGGGACTCTGATTAAGGGTTCGTCCGCATAAGCAAATCATATCGACATCTCCTAGCGTTAATACGTTCATCATCTTGTGGTCGGAGCTCGAAACTTCGACCGGTTACGTGGCAATTATTCCATGTAACGTCCCAGTAACGCCCTCATCACCCCAACTTCCCTTCATCGGCAATCATCACCGAGGCAAACCTCAGTCGCTAAGGGTAGAAAGGTGTTCCTCCCACTTCGCGGACGACTCCGAACACGAAGTTGCACAAAAACAAGAAAAAAAAAACCGTTCTAGTAGTCCGCACGACGCCAGCAATCGAGTCACGGCAGATTGTTTTCGTTTCATTCCTTCTCCCTCACTATCTTTCTGCCTACGTATCAGTTTCGCCTTCTGACAAAAGCAATCAAGGAAACGCATCTCCTTCAAGCAGTGTGCGTCCACCCACGCTCCACCTCGGTTCCGCTGCGCCTGGATACTGGTATTAGCGAGCGGAAAGCAGTTCCACTGCTCCGGGCGGTGCTCTCGGCGCAGAAGCCACGAAAACAACACGGGCGGCCAGGAGAGAAGCGGCAGCGGAAGCAACGGCGAAACAAGCGGCCGACCCGAAAAAGAATCTGCGTCTCGCCGCGTCGAGTCGTGATTACGGGACAACGCAGGCCCTTAGCCCGGAGCTCGGCTGGTACCGCCGCTGGCAAGAGGAATTACGCGCTCGGCACTGCGGGGTAAACAAGCCGGCGCTAAGCCGAACCAGCCAGCCGCGCCACCAGGGCTGTGGGCGAAACGTATTGAAGCTGCTGCGTCATAATTACACCGCACTCCTGACCGTATGCACGCCACTAGAGTCAAACCGCTTCCCCGCCAACATTTTTGTTACCCGGGCTTTCCTTGGGAGGAACCGGGCTATCCCACAACCTTCTTCTAGGATTCTCTCTTATTCCTCGTGCCGCTTGCCATCTTCTGAAAACCTCTACTTCTGGGGCTTTCGCGTCGCCCTGGGACAGAAAAGCCCGGTGGTTGTAATCAGCACTTCTAATGAAGAAACTTGTGTAATCCCCGACAGCGTTCGCTGGGGCGTTCTCAGGGCTTCAGCCTCGCTTCATTGTTTTTCTTGTTGTCGGTGGCTGGGCCGACAACCGAGAGATTCCAGCATTAACCGTCGTGGCAGACTTACCGTTCTCTTATCCGCGTTGCTGTGGCGTAGTAGAAGAAATAAACGTGTCCCTTTTTTTAGCGGTTTGTACCTTCTGCCTTCCAGCAACTTTCCTAGCTTAATTACCGCGTGCTGTTTGGTCCCGGGGCAGCACGCTATGAGGCAGATGTGCTCGGGCTTGACCCCATGGCTGTCCTTCGAAGCTGCGCAGGTGTATATAGCAAGCTCGTGCCCTGGGGACTGGCAATCAGAGGTTCGGAACGTGTCAGCGTACGCGTCTTACGAAGACGTTGCTTTCTTAGTAAACGTTTGCTATACGTAAAGGATCGGACGCAACAAAAAACGCAAGAGATTATAGCGAGCTTCAGTAATGACACATTGACTTCCAGGACCCAAGATAGTCGCCCTCATTCACACTCCAAAGAAAAGAAGCCAAGAGACGTGTTCCAGGTGGCTCCATCTATTTGCTTAGTAACGGAAGCAAGTCCCCCCCGGGCCAATTCCCTCGAGTGGCTATGAGTTACCATGCACTGTGACGGAATAGAGTTTCATACTAATATATACTAGAGGGAAATCTGTTGCTGCAGTCACGGGCCGCCATGGGCGGCGCCATTGCCGCTAGCGACGTTCCTCGCCTACTTGGCTTAGCTATCCATATGGCTTCTTTTTTGCCTCGAAGCCACAATCAACAAAAAAAGGGTAACAGTTTTTTTCTTGTTCATGAAGCCTGAAGCTTCTATATAATCGCTGATAAATTATTCTTGTTGGAGGTTCAATTTTACTATAACAAAACGAATTTGATGAACCTTCTGCAGTAATATTGTTGCTTTTTCGCAGCCAGAGCCAACTTTACAGATTGTTCATGAGACATGTCAAGGACAAGTGGAATGTGCCTGCCCGGTACTTGATGGAATGCTCGCTGAAGCACGGCTCCCCTAGACAGTAACACCAGATTTCCCTCTGGTATATATTAGTATGAAACTAATACCGGGGAAAGATGAGACGGAGCAAGATGAGAAATATTGATTGGCTGGCACGATCTTTTGCCTAAAGCGCATCTAACACAGCATTGAAATGCAGGCCCGGAAAATTCCCAGCAAGCCTGTCTAACCAAAGGCGCGAGTCGACTCAAATTTTGGCCCCACAAACCTAATCTTTTCTGGCTTATATGATCCTTGTTATATCTGTAATAGTTGCTGATTATCAGTCTCGTGCTTCGGCATTCGCTCCTCTCCTCTGCGCCCTCCTCTGCGCTTCTGGCAATTACGCCGAGTGATCAATGCTCCCACCATAATCACTCTCCTCCCGACCTGATCCTAACAGTTGATCTACGCAAGGCTGTTCATCGCGTCAACAAATCCGCCATACTCGAGGAACTGGCGCACGCCTACCCTACCACCCGGGCTCAAATCTGGACCCGCAATTTTCTGAACGCTCGGCCAGTACGAATTCAACGATACCACCCAGGCTGGACTCCTCGCAATTACAACTTTGACCGCGGGGTACCTCAGGGATCTATACTTCTCCTATCCTATTTAATCTCGCCATGGTGATGGTAGCTCGAAACCTCGAACGTGTCTCTGTTGCACGCTTCACAATATATGCAGATGACGTAACCATATGTACTGAATAAGCGGACTTTTCATGTCCCGAAGACATGCAAACGGAACTACAAGCCGCAGCAATTAGCCTTGAAAGCTCTTTGGCCTTTCTTGTTTTCGAACTAGCCCCCGAAAAAAAAAACGAATTTTTAGTCGTATTTGCCGCAAACGGCCTCCGCACTATAATCTTCCAACTCTTCTTCTCGCCGGTAAACCTAAAACCACTACATTTCAACCAATACGCTTACTCGGTATCCTGATTGGACTCAAAAATAGCCCGTCAATATGGCTACAACAACTGAAAGCTAAATGGAAAACAATTCAACATGCCATCCATCGCCTCTCCAACAAATTTGTGGAGCAAGCCAGAAGGGAACCCAAACTATACGCAGCCCAATCCTATGACCTTAACAAACGCACAGAGAACACACCAACACATGCGCCGAGCTACCCTTCCTGCCATTAGTGGGCTACCAAAACACACTCGTCCGGAATACCTTCCGAGCTGATTTGTTCTTCCCCTTGGAAAATATAATTTAACAGCAAGTAAATAAATCCCTTAATAAACGCTCACTAACTCGCCAAGGTGTCTCCATCATCTCCTGGGACAATCTCAAGCCACTACAACCCCACGAAAAACCACTACCTTTGCCTCCTACGGCCACCCATCCCGTCCGGCGTAACGCCTGCCCGTCCGCGCTTCCCGCCTCAATGTCCTCGGAACAGTAAACAACCCCATGAAATCGACATTTACACCGCCGAAACCATTTCTCCTCCACTAGTTGGCACCGCATGGGCTTCACCTGGCAGGCTCTAGTAGAATGTAAAAACATGTTGAAACACCCTGGTTTTTCCTAGTATAGTTCTGAGCAATTAGCCAATATTGCTAGGCATATTCCTAGGCACTTTGGTGAGCGAGATAAAAGTGACGGCAGGAAGCACGGTGAACAAAGCAGCACGGGCACCAATGTCGGAAACGTGCAGGGAGCGCGAAGCTCGCCTTCCAGTCTGCGAAATTTCTCGGCACAAACCCTTGCTGGTGCTGCACCAAATGCATCAAGGTGAGCCAACTTCACACACGGATCGCACGCAGAACACTCAGCAGCAGTTTGAAGAAAGGAACCAGCAAGATGGGCACATTTCAGGCGCTGCCAAGTGGAGCTCGGCTGCTTAGTCACTGTAGCTCGGCAGATGCGCGCTACCCCAGGACGCAGCGACTAAAACCTACCCGAAACACCGACGTTGTTCTGGGCGCGTTGCAAGTGTTGCCAGCATAGCCGTGAGGGGCAGCATCCATAGAGTTTCATACTAGAGGTTTTCATACTAGAGGGAAATCTGTCGCTGCAGTCGCGGGCCGCCGTGGGCGGTGCCATTTCCGCTAGCGACGTTCCTCGCCCACTTGGCTTGGCTAGCCATATGGGTTCTTTTAAAAGGGTAACAGTTTTAGATGCAGAGTATCTGATTCACTCGCCTTGTCCCTCCGGCGTCGTCGTCGTTGTTGTCGTCGGCGTTGTCCACCCCTCTGCCATTCTCCTCGCCGCGCGAGCTGCGCTCTCCGCCGCTCACCCCCTCTCCTCTCCGATAACGAACACTCTCTCGCGAGGGGCATTGAATTGGATTGGATTGGCTTGGATTCGGTTGGATTGGATTTGGATTGGATTGGATTAAAGTGGATTGTGTTGGATTGCGTTGCGTCATAGCCGCGGCACGTTGCGTCATAGCCGCGGCAGACGCGCTGGGGCCGGCGCATGTGCAGTACTCTCTCTTCCGCGGTTTCCTCTCCTTCGGGCGCGCTGCGCATATAACCGGTGTGCCGTTCTCCGGCGAAGCAACATCCACGCTTGGCTCAAACACCTAGAGTCCACGCCGCTTTACAAGTACGCCAACGTCGTCATCGACTGGGACCAGCTTACGCAGTCCCCTCAACGTTATGAGCGCTATAAAACGCGTTCCCTTCGCCGCTCCGCCTATGCGTCGCATCTACACAGGGGTTCTCGCGAGGGGAGGTGGGAGTTTCTTTTTTCTTGTTCATGAAGCCTGAAGCTTCTATATAATCACTGATAAATTAATCTCTTTGGAGATTCAATTTTACAATAACAAAACAAATTTCATAGACCTTCTGCAGTAATATAGTTGCTTTTTTGCAGCCAGAGCCAACTGTACAGACTGTTCATGGGACATGTCAAGGACAAGTGGAACGTGCCTGCCCGGTACATGACGAAGCGATCGCCGAAGCGCGGCTCCCCTAGACAGTGGCGCCGGATTTCCCTCTAGTATATATTAGTATGAAACTCTATGGCAGCATCCAGCGTCGGTTGAGGTCGAAAGAAAGCAGTGTTGTAAGCACCCATTTTTGGACTATGCTGGCAACCAAGTCCGCTTGGCGGGCGAATTTTAGTCGCTTCGGCGTTCGCCGGGAGTTTCCTTTCTCAGCCCACGGCATGCGACAAGCCGCTGCCGGCTTGTCGCATGCGCTCTCCGCAACTGGTTCGCGCCTGACCGCGTGACTCGCTGCGTGCATGCGAGTTTGGCCATGAACGAGAGAGAGCGAGAGAAAGATCTTCATTCTGGAGCCGTTGGGTCAACGACGAGTGGTGACCAGCACTTGGAGGGCGCCGGTGACCTGGGCTGCTCGTTCAGCGAGTCCTTGCTGGACCCGCGGATCCGAGCTGCCTAACGCCGCCTCCCAGTGCTCCACACAAGAGATGAGAGGGAATGAGTTTTGAGGGCATTGCCAAATTATATGAGCAACTGTTTCGAGGGCTCCACAGTCAGGACATTGGGGAGAGGGAAATACAGATGGATAAATTGCATGTAGTCTGGCGTGACAGGGGAGGGCCCATACAAAAATATTGTATGGTCGGCTATAGAAAATCCTTTTTATGGTCGTCTTTAGCTATTTGGCCCAATAATCTTTAGACTTTTCTATGGCTGTCTTTAGCGATTCCTATCGCCATTCCTATGGGTGTCTTTAGCTTCTTCTATAACCGGTTCTACGGCTGTCTTTAGCTATTCTTATCGACATTCCTATGGGTATCTTTAGGTTCTTCTATAGCCGGTTGTATGGTTGTCTTTAGCTATTCTTATTGAAATCCCTATGGGTGTCTTTAGCTGCTTCTATAGCCGGTTCTATGGCTGTCTTAGGTCTTGTTTGGATATCGCTATGGCTATAGAAGAATCTAAAGACACCCATAGGAATGTCGATAGGAATGGCTAAAGACAGCCATAGAAATGTCTAAAGATAATTGGGCCAAATAGCTAAAGACAACCATAAGAAGGTTTGTCAATAGCCGACCATACAATATTTTTGCATGAGCTGCAGCCAGAAGAGAATCACCACTACTTGAAATACAGCGACAGCAGCAGCTGCTGAGAAATTATTATCACGCTGCCATGCCGGCATAGAGCCTTGCAGATCTCTAGAACTTGTCCTGTGGCAATTAGGTGCACATGCATTCTGTAATATATGCTCCGTGAACACTTCAGCGATAAGGGGGAGCGCGAGGTTGCGATTGCAAACACTTCGCCAGTTTTCATTCACAAAAGGCTTAAACACAGGCATTCAAGGAAAGCAAAATCAAGGGGTTTATTCATTCCATTCATCACATAAATGGCTACTATCTACGCTACTTCACCACCAGTAAACAGTTGTTCACATACGCCGATCGAAAAACACAGCACGCGCATTCCAACACCCTGGCTCACGCTTAAGTGACTCGCTCGACAGCCACACTACGCGGCACATTCCCCGCGAACGTCCGCCGAGACACAAATACTTACAGGTGCTGGGTAGTCCATAGAAAAGAAAGCACTCAGAAGTCGTTCATTACACTCAGTACTCAACGCACACAGCTGCAAGTTCGGTGGCTAAAATGGAAATGCACTCTCAATAAAACAATGAAGATGGTCGCACACAATGCAATGATAAAAAAAAAACGTTGTTCCAAGTTCACTCAATTAGTTCCTAGTAAGTTTTCTCAGTTCGTGAAAAAATTATTTTTGTCACATCACCGCGGCCAAATCTTCACTTCTGTCTACGTTGCAGTGCCCATGTGGTGCAGGGTAGTTTAGAAAAGTATTCGTGAACACCAAAAAAAGTCCTGCATTTCTCGCACTATAGAGTCTCTTCAGTTCGTAAGATCACTCACCCTAGAGTTTTGCGTACGATGAAATTCCTGTCACAGCATCGCAGGTATCCATTTTGGCATGACTTGAAGTTGATGTTGAATTAATCGTAACACTGTCACCGTAAACACCGAAATTCACGACACCAAAAAGCGACACATTTGCTTGGCATCACACCATCTACACGAGCACATTGCCGTCGAGTCGAAGTTCCCAGCACCAGGCAACACGTGCCATGCCCGCGCACTTGAACAAGGAGACGAAATGTGGCTGACTGAGTACATCCAGGTATAAGCAGGTCCATCGCGATAGCAAATAGTGCGGAGATACATGCCCATCTTTCGATCTTTTTCTGGCTTGTTTGCTGGTAATTTTTTTTTGGTAAGTACAAGATCGCTTAACGTTTTGTTTTCTTCATCCGAAAAAAGTTGTATCTGTTCTCAGTACTCAGGGAACATTGTCTGTCACTAGCATTGCTGCGCGCAGGAATACTAACACAGCGCGGGCCGCACGGCCGTGTCCTTCGGTACCCATCGCCAAAACCAGTATGTCAAACAAACAAAAGAAAATAAAACAGGAAGCAGGGGTGTCCCCTCTACCCTTTCATCGCTTCCCAGAATTTCTTCACCGCGCCTCCTCCGCCCGGCGTGGGTCGCTCTCCCCCTTTCTCAATGACTAATCTGATACCCCTGTCACACGCGCCAACCTAATGTCATTTTAGACGAATGAGATTCGTTTCAAATGACATTCGTTTTCTGCATAGGTGCTACACGAACAAACCAAATGTCATTCACGTGTGATGTCAATGGCAATCGGTAGTATACTTGGCGCACTCGAAATCGCATGGAATGATGATGTAATCCAGATAAGCGTTTATACTGTGAGAAAACAGAGTTACTGGATATAGACAGTTGCGAAACTCCGCTTCAGAATCCGGGCGGCGCTAGCCCCCCCACTCCGTGGAAGCTGAGGGGCAAGTCGACGTGCGCGGCACCTAGGAGATGAAAACGGAACTTCGCTAAACTATTATTATTCAAAATTCTTCTGTAAAATAAAGATTGCTTTTTAAATTAAAACACAATAATTACGTAAAATTTACTTGTGTTTTTGCGGCTTTTCTTTTTATGACTTACGGCAGCAGCCGCCACCACTTGAGTACTGCTTCAACGTCCTGCCGACAGACGACAGGCTAGTCAACTTGCCCCGTGCTTGCCCCGGCGCAGGGGGGCAACCGAAGACCGGCTTTCGATACACGGGGCCTATGGGGAGTTTCGCAACTGTCTATATCCAGTAACTCTGGTGAGAAAAAGTATCTGAAATGCTGTAGCATGCGTTATGCGCACTCTTTTTAGGCCGTAATTTGTTGCAATAAGTCATACGATGCCAAGACAAATAACAAGCAGATCCGCCATGAGGAAAAAAAATTTAGGAGACGACATGACGTCACGCAGCTAGCCTTCGCAAGCCCAGCTTCTCTGAAGCCGCTCCCTCCGTCTTTTCCCTTTCTCAGCCGCCGGAGTCGGCCCAGCACGTGACCTCCATGGTCGGCTCGGCGGTCTCCGACTCCGGCGCATCCCTCGTGTTTGGTTGGCGGTAGCTTTTCCCCGTCCTTCCTGCATTTGTCTGCTCGGCGATCTCATGCCCGCGTGCGGGCAGGAGTGTCGCGTACGTGCGAAAGACAAAAGCCGTGGGAACAAAACCAACATATAGCAGGCTTCGCGACAACGGGCCGCAGAGCAGTTTCGAGCAGACGAAATCGAAGAGTGCGCGGTGGCCCATACAGCGGCGGCGCGGTGGAGTCACGTGATGCAGTGACGCCTGGGCCGACTTCGATTTTACTTTTTATGTATAGGCTTCATGTTTCTCCGGTGGCGCCGTCTCCTAACTTTTTCTTCCTCCATGGCCATGATCCATACCGCAATTTGTCCACAAACATGGCGGCGCGCGGGGACGACGCCGCGATGAGCGACGTGAAAAAGGCATAGAAAAAGGCTGTCGTCGAGCGAACGTCTCGCTCTCGGACCATTGCATGCGTTCGTTTGGGTTTCCCGCGGCATTGCGGGCGCGCGCATTTTCCGTCCCCATGCCGACGGCAGCCATGTTGAAATGGTTGAAAGTTGGAAAAGCCGGGAACCCATGCGGTCACACTGAAAGCGGAAGTAATTCATTCAAAGTGCTCAATAAAGCAAGCGAAAGCTTTTAAAACAGGCAAGATCAAATAAAAAGTGGCAAACTAAGTTTCTTATTTTTTTAAAGATATTTTTTTCTGGTCTTCTGCTGTTGAGAGTACGCAGTTGGTCCGAATTCACAGTCGAATGAGTTCTCTGGACTCATTCGGTACCGAATGTCATTCGCAGCGAATGTCATTAGACTGAGCCCGTGTGACAGCAGACGAATGTCATTTGAAACGAATCTCATTCGTCTAAAATGACATTAGGTTGGCGCGTGTGACAGGGGTATGAAAGTGGGGTCCGCGGGAGAAAGAATGCGGTTGTTCGCAGCTTCCACCATATTTCTGAGAGAGCGTACCCTGGGCCGCGAAAGTTATTTCCAATCTGCTTCGACGCTGTGAGGGCCGTTTTCAGAGAAGCCCGCTTTTTCACTTGACCGCGGCAGCGAAGGGCCACAGAGGAATAATTCTACGAAATTATACCTCTTTCGGTCAACGTTCATTTGCAAGCTTTGCGGACGCGCAGTATCCAAAGTTGCAACCTGAATTTGAGCGTTAATCAGTAGCTTCTTTTAATTGTACTTTTCCCGTATTGTTGGTATAATAAGTACCTAACCTTATTGAACAATTACGTTCATATAACCGCCGATCAACCTCATCATCGTTATCCAATCTGTGTTGTAGATGTAGCTAGGTAAATCATGAGTATATGAATTTCGCGTCATAAGTCATATTGAAACCAGCAGAATAGGATTTAATGGTTGCTCGAATTATGCCTTTATAGGCGAACACTTTTCGATTAGCGGCTGGAAACTTGGAGCCGTATGTTACTATGTAGTTAGTTAAATAAGTCTTTATGGATGCAGGCTTGTCAGTTCTGCGCCAAACGCTTTCTTAATGCCGGCAAAATGTTGCTTAATTATCACACATCTAAAGGTTTACAGTTATATATTGTACTGTACCCAGCAGCAGAAGCTTTTATGGCTGCCTCACTTTAGCTTTAAAGCAAATTCTCTCCAATAGCTGGCAGAAGACATCCGTATGGTTCCAAGCTTGTAGACTTGGAGCTAAACAACGGCCCATAGCCAGCCAAATGAGCTTTTATGGCTTTCTCTCTATAGCTTTAAGACGAACTCTTTTCAATAGCTGGCAAAAGACAGCTGAATGGCTTGAAGTCTGTAGACTTAGAGCGAAACAACGGCCTATAGCCAGCCGAATGAGCTTTTATGGCTTTCTCTCTATAGCTTTAGGACGATCTCTTTTCAATAGCTGGCAAAAGACAGCTGAATGGTTTTGAGTCTGTAGACTTCAAGCTAAAAAATGGTCTATAGCCAGCCAAAAGAGCTTTGCCGCGATAGAACTAAAGCCATACATATTTCTTTAGCTGGCTACAGTTACCTGAATAGCTGTGACTCTATAGACTAAACACATTAGGATGTTCTATAATCGTCTAAAGAGAATTGTATGGTTTACAGTCTTTAGTGCAGGATCTATAAAAACTTCAATAGCTGGCTATAGCCTAATTTATGCCTTTTTATGGGTGACCATAGAGACCCATAGGCGGCCATAGCTCACCATACATTTTTCAATAGACGCCCATAAGGCATTTTTGTATGGGACCGGTGTTGGTTTGGAGAAGGCGCCAGTACCGATCCTCGGTGATAGAGAGTGACCAATGGGGTGGAGGGTAGCGCTGGCAAGAGAGGCGGTAGTGGCAGGTAATTTCCTGGAAAGTCAAAAGGCTGTCGCGGGTTGATTGGGCTACATGGGAAGGGGTGCGACCTGGCCCAGCTCGGTGGGTTAGCTCTCGAGCTGCAAGGTTAGCCGCTTCGTTTCCTTCCAGCCCCGCATGGGCTGGAGTCTAAATCAACTCCGCGTGGGAAGTGGGAGGATTTTGAAGGAGAATTTTGAGAGCCTGCGGGAAATAATCCCCCGGGCGAAATTTCGAATGCCCGTTTTCGAATCGGAGATAACAATTGTTGGGGTAGGCCGATGAGTGAGCGCTAGCGCAATATCCGCCTCTTCCGCAGTGGCAGGGGAGCGCGTTCGGATAGTGAGTGAATGGTAAGAGGTTGCTTTTGGATCAAAGATGGCGGTGACTGCGTAGGCGTTGTGACGGGTATAACTCGCGGCGTCCACATAGGCGGTGGACTGGCCCATGGGGTATTTGCGGCCTAGGACGCGTGCACGATGTTCACGGCGTTTAATATTGTGCTCCGGGTGCATATTGCGGGGAATCGGCCGCACAAGCAGGAGATTGTGTAAGTCTGGTAGAATGTAGACTCTGAGGTCAGTAACAATCGGTGCATGAAGCCCGAGCTACTCTAGGATGTATCTGCCAGTAGAAGTGGTAGAAAGGCGGGAAAGTTGACTGACAGAATGGGCTTCTATGAGCTCTTCAGCTGTGTTATAAATGCCGAGGCGTTCCAGTTTGGCAGTGGAAGTACTTTGAGGGAGTAAAAGTGCCGTTTTGTATATTTTTCGTATGAGGCAGTTAATTTTAGACAACTCCGTTTTACTTGGGTTAAGGTACGGGAGGGCGTATGTTAGGCGATTGAGCACGAAGGCTTGAACAAGGCGGAGGCGCTCAAATTCCGTCATTCCTTTGTTTCGAGCTGTTATGCGACGGATCAGGCCAATAGTTTGGTTGACATGTGAGGTGAGTTGAGAGATATATCGCGTATTGGCTCTGTTGCGCTGTATACATGGTCAAACCAAGGACTTTAAGAATAGGGACACATGGTATGGGATTATTTTGTATTCGTATAGTTACGTCTGGAGTGGAGCGTGACCGGCGGGGGGCAGGGAGAGTCAAGAGCTCCGACTTACTTGGGGAGCATTCAAGACCGGCCAGTGACGCTTCTGCTACGGCGATGTCTGTGCCTGACTGAAGCGCCTCCTCAATTTGTGCATCGCTACCTCCGGCGCACCACAAAGTAATGTCATCAGCATAGAGACTATGTCTAAGATGTGGAATTTAAGCTAAACGCTTGGGGAGATTAAGGAGAGCCAGATTAAAAAGGAGAGGAGAAAGGACTGCACCTTGAGGGCTACCAAAGGAGGGCATGTGAATGGTGTTCGATACTAAGTCACCGACGTGAATCACGGCAGTACGATTAGTAAGAAATTATTTTATATAAGTGTAAACCCGTTGCCCGGGGTTATACATTGCGAGATTTTGGAGTATAGCTCCGTTTGAAACTCTGTCGAAGGCTTTTGTGAGATCTAGTGCTAGAATAGCAGATGTATCTACTTTGGAGGCCGGGATAATGATCTCATGTTGAAGTTGCAAAAGAAGATCCTGCACCGAAAGACCCTGCCTGAAGCCTAGCATGGTGTGGGGAAGTGCACTGGTTTTGGTAAGATGTTGAACTAAGCGGGCATGGATGATGTGCTCAAGAACTCTCCCTACTCATGAAGTGAGGGAAATTGGGCAAAGATACTCCAATTTCAATGGTTTGCCCGGTTTAGGTATTAGCGTTATTTTAGCGTGCTTCCATGAAGGAGCTAGGCAAAGTGCCTGTGGTCGCATAGAGATTTTAGTACTGTGTGAGGATGTAGATGGAGTTGTCGTCTAAATTTCGAAAGAGTTTATTGGTTACACCATCTTTCCCAGGTGCTGATCCAGGCCTAATCTACATGAGTGCCGCTCTGACCTCAGTTTCGGATATTTCTCTGTCTAATACCGGATTATTATCGCCCGTGTATGACGGCAGCTCCATGGTATCCCCTTCAGCTATGTAGAGAGTACGAAGACGGTCTAGGAGTTGTGTATCTTCACCGGGAAATTGTTGAATAATTTTTATGAGCCGATTATTTGTAGCTATTCGCGAGTGACTGGGATCCAACATGTGTTTAAGGAGGGCCCAAGTACGCCTCATGTTGAGATTACCTTTCACCTGTTCACATACCTGGCCCGATTGAGCACGAGCAAGTTCAGAGGTATAAGTCTCTATCGTTGTAGCGAGAGAGGCTAACCTAACTTTAAGGCGCTTATTGTGTTTCTGCTTACGCCATCTACGCTGTATGCTGCAATAAGCGTCCCACAGATGATACAGGCGGGCATCTACTAATTCCGCAGGTATATCGGGGTCTACGGATTGTCGTGAGTGCGTTTGTTATCGAGAATTTGGCTGACCCAGGTATGATACGTTTCAGAGGATATTTCATGGGACTCTGACACTGCACGTGTTTTCCTAAAGGCATCCCAATCTGTAAGGTATTGCTGTCGGGGTCGGCGAACGATTTCAGATTGGATCCGTAGATCTAGTCATATAATGAAGTGGTCGTTGCCGAGCGTATGCGGTGTGCAGAGCCATTTATATTCTGGGATCCCTCGTGAGAAAGTAAGGCCCGGGGAAGTATCTTTTTGCACGCTATTGCCGATTCTTGTGGGGGTGGAGGGGTCGGATTCGATTGTAAAGCGCTGAACCTGGGTGAGCTCCCATAAGAGACGGCCCTTGGGGGAATTTTTGGGTGTAACCCCAGGCTGTGTGTGGGGCATTGAAATCACCTAATACGAGCAAAGGGTGAGGTTGCGAAGCCTGAATAGTAAGGTGAAAAAGTTGCTTGAATTTGTGTGAGTGCGCACGGGGGCTACTGTACACGTTGAGAATATACAATCGGGAGGCTTTGCGCTTGGTGGGGTCGAGGACAACCAAATCATGTGGAATATCATTGCTATCGAATTGTGAGCGTTCACCGGGGATATTACGCTGAACCAATACTGCAGTGTATGGGTTATCCAGAAATTGGAAGGCCTGATAGCCCATCAACTTGACGTTAGGTCCAGGTTCTTGTAGTGCTATTGCAGCAGGGGCTTTTTGTTCCACCCCGCGGATTTCGC
The DNA here is from genome assembly GCF_048455015.1 of Haemaphysalis longicornis. Taxonomy (NCBI): domain Eukaryota; kingdom Metazoa; phylum Arthropoda; class Arachnida; order Ixodida; family Ixodidae; genus Haemaphysalis; species Haemaphysalis longicornis. The sequence goes on from NW_027526460.1 coordinate 51,627,071, forward strand.
CCGGCGAGCCGTTCGGCTCGGCAAATGCCGGAAGCGGGACAGCCGTAGAGAAAGGCAGGCTTTGGATGAATAGCACAGTAATTAGAGCGAAATGAAAGGGTAAAAGGTTAACCAAGTGAAACCAGGACTTAGCCGGGCTAAGCCAGTCTTTCGATTTGCATATACAGGGTTAGCTGAGCAAAGCCGCAGCCATTTGTTTTATTTCTATTTTCGAGTACAGGTAAACCTAGTCGTAGCGTACCTCGTTTTAAAAATGTCTGGATTTAACAATTTCTTTTCATTCCCCAATTCCAGCTCCATAAAGGCACACGTATATCCGACTTCCTTGTTACGAAGGGGGCGGGGATTGACCTGGATGACAAATTTCCAACCCAGATCCCCATTTGTCTTCAGCAGCAGTTTTAGTGAAAAAATTACACCATCTCCCCGAAGGGAACTATGTGGTGATGCAAAGCAGAATTGTTGGCGTCCATTCCGCTCATCCGACGGTGCAGCGTTTCTCAACCGAATCAGCAACTGAGGAAGCGACGCACGGACCGGGTTTATTATATAGAGCAGATGGAGTGGAGAGGAGGAGATGAGAGAGGAGACGCGCATGCGCGCTTATCGCGCAGCCGACGTGTTGCCGTTTTGTTGAGTGATCTGGTGTTTAGTAGCGCCAGAGGGAATTCCACGTCCGGGTCCACACCGGTGGCAAAGGCGCGCAAGTACTGTTGTGTTACGGTGAGTAGGCGGTGGTGCTCGAGGCGCCGAAACTCGTCCATCATGTTATTGTCGATGTTGTCGTCTCTGTGGTAGAATCGGTAGTCTCTGTCAGCGTTGGTGAGGTAAAGGTTGTTGACGTTGGTGCACCGGCTGAGAGCAACGTCCACGCCCTCGTCTTCGCGGCTTTGTGTTCTTCTCCTTCTTCTTCTTCTTCAGCGGTTCCCCTACGGGTAGAAGACGACGATGGTTGAACGCGATGCTATCTCGTGATGGATTCTTTGGTTGGCCAATCCCTAGGGGCATCCTGCCAAAATCATCATCAGAAGCGCTGCGGACGGGGCGAGAGCAACGTACACGCCCTCCTCTTCGCAGCTTTGTCTTCTTCTCCTTCTTCGCCTTCAGCGGTTTTCCTACGGGAAGATGACGACGGTGGTTGAACGCGAAGATATCTCGTGATGGATTCTTTGGTTGGCCAGTCCCTAGGAGCATCCTGCCACAATCATCATCAGAGGCGCTGTGGACGGGGCACGGACGCGGAGCATCCCCTCGAGCAAGGGGCGCTAACATACTCCTCTTAAGTTTTCACTTCGTCGTTTCTATTGATGTTCAGCTCCGCGTGCCTTCGTTGTATCAGTAGCTTCTTGACGTAGTTTGAATGAATCAAGGACATAAGGCGCGTTCGTAGCACTTGCTCATGTCTCGGTTTTGTAGCGCAGTGGGAAGAGCGCTGCGTACCTCCCGTTGGGGCCAGAGAGTCGTGGGATCAAAACCGGGCGCCGCTAACTATTTCTTTTTTATAGTGTAGGAGGGGGGGGGGGTGCGGACAACGGACGGACGCCTGACATAGCCCCGAGGGACGGACGCCTGACATAGCCCCGAGGGACGGACGCCTGACATAGCCCCGAGCAAGAGATGCTTTGCATCTAAAAATTCGTGAGCGCGAGGCGTAAATTTTGCCTCAAACAAATAAAGGAAGCGCGCAGTCGCGAGAGGACCGCATGCGATCTCAGCATGGAGGAAAAAGAAGGATAGGAAAGGCCCTTACGTCACGTATTCTGGATCCGCTGCAGGTTTGTCGACACGTGCACTGGGCCAGTATCCCAGACCCTTTCAAATCCCCCGCTGCTGTGCCTAGCTGCGTCTTCCGGTTCTCCGTTGCAGTTCTCGTTCAAAGAACAGTTGTTAACGCACGCCGGAGCACGCGAACGCAGAAAAAACCTGGGGAGGCCACGAAATCTTGCAAACCCGACATATTCCCGTTCTCTGCCGCTAATTAATCATCCGCACCCAAACCTGTGTTTGCGCGCCATAAAAATGTCTTTTCAACCTCCCCCTAAACTAACCAAGGAGAAATCAATCATCTGGCGTAGATTACAAACACCTATTACCACGCACCCATACTCCACGCTATCTCCCATAGCTAATACACCCTCACCTGTCACTTCTGCTCCTCTCTTAATACTACCTAACACGTGGTGTGGGCCTGTCAAAACACCCCATCGCTTACCCCCAATCCCAACCTTTCCCCTGAGAAGTGGGAGGGCCTGCTGACCAGCTCTCCTCGCGTTGATGAGATCTTTCTGGTCACCCGTGCCAGGGCTGCAGTCAAGGCCCAAGGGTACCTGGACCGAGGCGAACCCACCCCACCAAGTGACGGCTCGACCACCACCGTTTGCTCTACTAAATGTTTGTTCTCTCTCTTCTCTGAGCTAACGAGATACTTGCTGCGTCCTGGCAGGAAGTTACAGCGCCGGTGATCGCAAATTGCTTCGTCAAAGCCGAGATTCCCTAGGTTCTTGAAGATGCAGTGCTCGAAGAGGAGCCTTCGAACCCAATGTATGTGACCGAAGCGTGCAACCAACTATGCGCAAACGGTGGTGTGCCCGACTATGTCGAGCTTGGAGACTGTACGCTGATGAAAACGCCTTGGCTACCAAAAAAATTGACGGAAAGCGTTGACGGTAACGGCTTGACACAGTCCGGTGTGCCATTTGCTGCGCCTGCCGCCAAGGGGGTTATTGACGCGGAAGACCTTTTGCGTCATTACGTAGGCGTGCAGGACGACGACATCAACCTTTGCGGATTGGGTACTGTCCTTGGAGCACCATGTGATGCCTTCGCTTGCACAAAAAAAAAAAAAAAAAAAAAAACTTCAAGCGAAAATTATCAAATCATCAAGTTTTTTTCTGTTAAGTAAAGTGTTTGAGAGGCCGTACTGTGAATTTACACCTCTAGCATTCTGGTTTCGTTCTCGAAATATTTCTGCCAGTATTCTGGAGAAAACTGTATGCAACAGAAACCTGGCGTTAACAAAAAATCGTGAAATTCTTGAACTTGGTTACATCAAGGTGCAACTTCATTTCACTTTCTCAATGCACCTGTTAATGTACTCTACCCAGGTTGGTCTCCCGTGCGGGCAGCAGCAATTCCCACAAATCGGCACAAACATTTCACTGCCTGCAATACCATCTATGCCCGATTCCGATTGTGGGCAATTTAACGCACAAAAACGAGGACGACGACTTGGATATCATACACTTGCCGTTCGGCGAGGACAACCATCATCATCACTTACTTCAGGGTCCAACATGGAGTTCGATGATCTGCCAGTGGAACTCCTTGTAAAGATATTCTCCTACCTTCCACAGCACTCGCTGCTAACGGCCGCCAGAGTCTCCTGCCGATGGAATCAGGTTGCCCTGGACCCTTCGCTGTGGACCGAGTTCAAGGTAGATTCCACGGTAGGAACGGGAACGATCCGCTTGATCCTCATAAGGGCAACCAAGCTCCGGAAGCTGGACATCGCCGGGAGCGTTACCGACGTCGAAGCCATCGCCCTTGCCCTGCCTCGCCTACAGGCGCTGAAAGAGCTTGCAATCGACAAGGGCGTGCTGGCAAGTGACATCATGCTTTCAACCCTCGGCCATTGCGAGAGCCTCACAACTGTTGTGATAACGGGCAAGTCCCCACTTTGCGAAAACGATGTCGCAGTTCTCAGGAATCTGCCGTGGCTCACGTCGGTCGTGGTTTCCGGAAAACTGGTCGTTTCCAACTGCGCCGTCCACCAAATTTGTTCGGCTTGCCCTCTCCTCGAGAACCTGAAGCTGAGTGCTTATCATTACTTGGAAGACCTTCACCGGTATCTGAAGAACCTGCAACACCTCAGGAGCCTGTCACTGGCACGCGTCTGCACGAGTGACCTCTTGCCCTTGTGCAACAGTTGCCCGAATCTCGAATGCCTCGAGATCCTTGCCTTAGACGCATTCGTGGAACCCAGGGCCAAGGCATTTGACAAATTTCTCAAGTTAAAGCGCTTGACGGTCCATGCCATCAAAGCACATGAGCCATTCAGTTCTAGCTTTCGTGCCCCACCATCACTTGAGTGGCTTAGCGTCCCAGAACTAGAAACGGGAAAAGCGGAGCTGCAACTTCTCGTCCAAAGTTGCAAGGCGTCCCTGCGGCATCTCGCGATTAACGCCTGCAAGGTCCCTCACTCTGCAACGGAGATACTGTCCGCTTGCGAGAATCTTGAGAGCGTGCGCCTTCACGGTTTGTCAGGAAGCGTCGTGACCCTTCCCACACTTTGGAAGTTCTCAAAACTAGTTCACGTCACTCTAACGGTGGACCAATATCCCGCGGGAATGATTTACCAGCTCTTAGACATCGTTGACGTTCTCGACACCTCGTGCAAAGGTCGCACAAGGCTTATCCTGGATATGTTTTGCTTCTCACCGATCTCAAAAGACGTCATGACGCGTGCAGTAACCATCTTCAAAGACTTCCTAGCGTCGAAGACACTCCTATCCAAGGAGCACATCAGAGACATGGAGGAACAGTACTTGAATGACAGGAAGCCCTTTCAGCGAGTAGTAAGCACCTCGTTCCCAGTCAGAGTGAAGACACTCAAGTTCCTGAAGCTCAAACTGCGTGCATTCTAACTCCCTGTAAGCGCAAAATAAAATCTCCGGCTACTCGGCGTTACTTGTACTTACTCCGTGTGTCACTCTTTCCTTTCCCCTGGAATCATTTCCCGGGAAGTTGAGTTCATGGTAACGCTTGGTCCTACCTGTTATGCTAAATATCTGCCTCACACCACAACCCAATCTAGAATAGCTAGTTGTCGAGCGCAGTTCAGCTGAAACTTCTCACAAGCTCTGTATTAATGTTACAAATAAATGTGGTGTAGGATTTTCAGGAGTGTAGCGTTATGTTCTTAACGGTGTTTCATTTTCGGACAACAAAAGTAGGTTGTCTATTTAGTACAAAAAAATCATGTGACCGCTTATTGCCACCATAAATGCCAAAGTATTGTCGGTCTTAATAGGACTTGGTTGCTGGCGAGTTGCTTCCTGACACACGAAGGAATAAGACTGAGCGAAAGACGAGGGCGAAGAGATTAACAGGACAAGAGGGTGACGGCTGTTGATTGACTTGCGGGTGACACTGGTGAGAAGTCTTTATATGTGTGTTGTCGTTTCATTCAAAAATTAAGTTGGAAGTTGCTTTCCTCCCGTCACCCTCTTGTATTCATCCTCGCTTTTCGCGCAGTCGTGTTCCTACGTGTATCGCCTGTCAACACAAAGAAACAGCGATTGTAGGTCAAACTGTTCTTTTTTTCTGGAAGAACTACTCAGGAAATGTAAAACGCGATGGCTCTAATACAGTATGTTACCGGGAGGAGTTATGAGTCCCCCCCCCTCCAGGAAAAAGGAAGACGAAAGTCGTTTGTGACAGTGAACTCGAGCGGTGGCGTTAGATAGGGAACAGCGCTTGATTAGTTTGCACATTTATTGAAAATACTTAGTTCATTATGCAGGTAGAAAATCCTAATTAGTCAATGTTAGGGTCCTTTCACCGCACGCCTGCCAGTTCTGTCTCCTGAAGGAAGTTTAGTAGAAGGCGCGAAACGTCTCTGCGCAGCATCCAATGTCGCCTTGGAAAGACGATGTGGTCCAGAGGGTTGTGTGGGGCTGGCAACTTTCGAATTGCTGTCCGTTCGCCATCATGCTCGCGTCCGTGGCTAACAAAATGCGCGACTGCTCCAAGAATTAACACTGGTCAGTAAATGCTTCGAATAACTTCTCAATTATCGTGGAAGCCCCTAAACGAAGTAGTTAACTGAATTAAAAAATAATGTGGCTATGCACTCCATACAGACGGTTAACCAGCGAAATTGCAACATGCGGGCGGGGTTTGCTCGTGCGTTACCCCCTTGTGGTTTGCCGTATATTTTTTTCCCTTCCTGCTCCTGCGGGCGGTGTCGCTGGTTCTAACCTGTCTGCTCTTCGAAACTACATGTGACCCATTTTAGAAGTAACGTACGGCCAGTATTTGTCATTGCCACGTCCGCAGCAATGGTATTCGAGGCTCCATCCAAGGGATTCGAGGCTCCATCCAAGGCAAACGATCCCTTATAATATTCCATGTGTTACCATCATGGAAGCGCAACTCCATGCCATCATTCAAGCCATGGGCGTCCTGATGTTCGACTTTTGCTCCTGCATCCCTTCCCAGATACGCATCCTGACGGACTCATTCGAAGTCCTGCAGAATCTAAGAAGTCCCACGTCGACCAATACTACCGCCAACGTAATCCTTCATCAGATCTCCATCCTGAAATCTAGCGGTATTCATCGTCGCCTGGATACGAGGAGTCATCACCGGGAAGCCGGGCAGCACACTCGGCTGCATGGGAGTGTGTAACCTCTAGACCCCCATTGCTACCCGACTTGGCTTCTCCACCTTCTGAGGCACTATCACCAGCCATAAAGCTTAATTCTACGGTATAAAAAAGAAAAAGAAAGACCACCTCAAAGCCCTCACCCCGACCAGCTTTTTATCCGCTCTGCCCCCGCTCCAAAGATACGCCGAAATTATCATAAACAAATATTTTGTCAATGCTAGCCTTACCCCAGGGACCTTCCGTGAATGGTACACCCCATCCCTGCCGCCTTCGTGTCCCTTCTGCGCCTCCTCCACACGCGCCAATCTCCAGCACTAAATTTGGCGCTGTCCGAAATGCGCGCTGCAGAACCTTCAACCCTCCTCCAAATGTATCCTCCACGCTGACTTTAAATTGCACACTGCTCGCTAGAAAGCGGTCCACCGCGAGCAGTTTATAGCCGGGAGCCTGCTCGTACAGTCATTTGTGGTAAGCCACATATCCTATGTAGGCGCTTTTCACAAGTGGAGACGACATGAAAGGGACAGGATAAACGCGGCGATCAGAAAAGCATACAAGGCGGCACTAGGTCTACTCGGCAGCACTAGTAACGACGCACTTGCACGACTGGGAGTACATAACACGCTGGAAGAGATAAGCGAAGCACAGCGAACGGCGCAACTCAACCGGCTAGCTACCACCAATGCTGGCAGGGAGATCCTCCGAAAGATCGGTCTACGACCGCCACAAGCCGAATCCTACGGACTAGAAACTCCCGCGCACGAACGAATCAACAAAGAGGTAGTACGTAAGCTGGTCATACTACCGCTACCACGCAACGTACACCCAGAACGCAACGAGGAACGCAGACGGGCCAGAGCCAAGGTCCTGATCGAAACTCACGCAGACGACTCGCAAGCAGTCTATGTCGACGCAGCCAAACACCACTGCAAACCGGATATATTTGTCCTGGCAATTATCCGGGCAACGGACGGCCAGACGATCAACGCGTGCAGCATACGTGCCACGTCGGCGGAGCAGGCGGAGGAAGCCGCCATCGCCTTGGCTCTCAGATGCCGACCGGAAGTAACCACGATACTCAGCGATTCTCGCTCAGCCATCACCCACTACAGCAGAGGGTACACTGGAGCCCCGGCTGCCAAGATACTACCCAATGTCAAAACCACCACCACACACCTAAGATGGTTTCCAGCCCACACGGGGACCGTCTCTGGACGCTTCGCCAACCGTAACGAGGAAGCGGACGCCGTCGCGCGTGAGCTCGCGTGCCGCACGACGCCCCCCCGCCCCTCGGAAGCGGAAGAAACGACCACAGCTAACTTCGAACCACTCATGGAATTCGGAGAGATACTCGGCTGGTACCGGGAGACCCGCCGACAACTACCCACGCCTCATCCAGGTTTAAGCAGAAGAGAAGGTGTCCTTCTACGACAACTACAAACCAGGACTGTCCTCACACCGGCACTCGCTCGACATGTGAACCCCGGATTGTTTGCGAGTGTAATGTGCAGTGCATGCGGGGACGGACCGGCTACCTTAGCCCACTTGATGTGGGGGTGTGGTGTTCCCGTGCAGGGGAATACCTGGGACTCGTTTCCACCGGACATTGAACAGTGCGTCACGTCGCCCCATCAGGCGATGCAACTCCAAGCTATCCAGCGGCTCGATGCTGCGTTGGCCCGGCAGAGGCGAACGGAGACTACTCCTAGTAGCCAATGATGAGTCAGGCAACATAGAGGTCTAGCGAGACAGAGGGGTGGCGAAGCCCTGCGCGGCATGACCCACTCCCTCACACGCCGGATAGTGATAATAAAGTCTTGTTCTCTCTCTCTCTGACCCCACGCGGCCTCTCCCGCCTCCTCAAAAAGTCCACCGCTTTCTGTTCGAACTACCCGCCTTCAAGAAGTCCTAGGCTACAAACACCCCAACTTCTGCTCCCACGTCTCCCACTTTAGAGTCTTTCTGCCAAAATAAAGTCTCTCTCTCTCTCTCTCTCTCTCTCTCTCTCTCTCTGGGAAGCTTCAGTGGCGGGCCCTCGCACAAACAGTCATGTGTACAAAACTAAAAAACAAAAGGGCAAGGGGGATAAATGGAAGAGGAAATATTGATAGAACAGCCCGAAGAAGGAAGAGCGGAATAACATAAGTGAACGAAGACGAAGAAGAAGCTATGACGATGACGACGATGATGATGATGATTAACAAGAGCAAGAGGATGAGGAGGAGTAGAACCTTTATTTTAGAGGAAGGTCAAAGACCGGTGAGGGAAAGGGAATTCGGAAGGGAAAGAGCCACTCCTTTCTGTAAGAGATGAGGCCGGCCCCAGCAAAAGCACCCATTCAAGGCCGCTCTTAACAAAAAAAAAAAGTCCTTTTAATGCAAAAATAATTCGTCTACTGATCTCTTATCGACTTAGCTTGGCGTCAGTTGGGGGAAGAGTTCCAAGTTCTGAGCAATGTTTTAATGAATGGAGACAGTCCCACGAACGGTGTTTAAGGTTTGCTACCCGCCCCGGTGGCTCAGTGGCTAAGGCGTTCGCTGCTGAGCACGAGGTCGCGGGCTCGATTCCCAGCCGCGGCGGCCGCTTTTCTGATGGAGGCGAAAAGCAAAAACGCCCGTGTGTACTAGATTTCGGCGCACGATAAAGTTCCCCAGGTGGACAAAATTAATCCGGAGCCCTCCACTACGGCGCGCCTCATCGCCTGTGTTGCGTCGGCTCGTTAAACCCTACAATCAATCAATTTAAGGTTTGCTCGAAGTAACAGTTTCACTTAATGAAGAAGAAGTCGGCCATGAACTTGTCTGTGGCCGGATGTGAACTTCGCTACATTCCACCAGATGACACTGCTACAATGCCAGCCATTCACAACCACCACCATCACCATCACCACCGCAATAATCATCATCAATATAATAGTAATCACCGCCGTCTCCTCTGTAAGGGACGAGGCCAGCTTGTGCCAAACTGCCCGTTCCAGACCACCCGTAACAGAAAAACGTCCTATTTTGCGTCGTAAGGTCTCGTTCTTTGATGTAATATCGGCTTCATTAGACGCCAGCTGTGGCGACGTTCCAACTTTCCAGTGATATTTGGAGGAACGAGGACAGTGCCATGAACGATGTTTCAGGTCTGTTTCCCGGAATGTAGAAGGAGAAGGCTTGTGATTGGCCGGACATGCAGTCCCCGACATGCCACTCAGCCGCATGATCATCACAGTTGTCGTCGTCGTCGTCACCAGTCCTGTAAGAGATGAGACAGGGGCTGCCCAGCTAAACCACACGTTCCAGGCTACTCTTAATAGAAAAGGGGCCTATTTTATGCAGTAATGCTTAGTCTTTAGGCATCAATGGCGGTGCGATATTTAGAGAAATAAGGTCAATTCCATAAATGAGATTTGTCATCTACTATGATAGCAGCTTCCCCGAATGAAGAAGGGGGCTTGCAAGTGGCCGGATGTGCAGTCCAGCACGGGCCGCACCAGATGGCGCTGCTGCTAGTGATGCGGTGGCAGTCGTGAGCAACACCAGCGTGGAACGAGGGCGAATCGCGCGCGGGCCCGTCCTGCAGGTGGCCGGAGCGTGAGCCACGGCGGCGACAAGGAACCGGCGACGCGACCACCACGGCCCCGTCCGAGGAGCAGCTGCTGCGTCGTCGACGCCAAACCCTCCGGGGTCGCGTCGACGACCACATCCTTAGGACCTCGCTGTTCTACATATGCGCCTCCTGCATGGTCCTCATCATCGTCTTCCTCATGCTTCTGCCCGGTCAGTACCGCCACCGGCCGCTCACCTGCTCCTCCTTCCTGGCAGGTCGTTGTGATTGTTGTAACATTAAGGCAATGTCTAGAACTCCGCCCGACTGCGCTCGAGCTCAGCGTTGCAGCCACGGCTAGAGCGCCGTACGACGGCATTAGAATTCATAAGGGAACAGAGCGTCCGCCGTTCGGGTTAAGATGTCTTAGCTTCCTGACACCAAGGGCGGCGGTTCAAGCCGGCTATTACCTCCTTTATTTTTGTTTCATGTTTAGTTTAATTATAATCTCCGAGAGTTTGTTTTTTTTTTTGCGCTTTAAATGATTTATTTTAGCTTAGGAGGGTATGTTTGGTTAGGCTGCGTTACTTTAGGTTAGGGAAGGCGAAAATAGTGCATGATGTGGCATGTAGAGAAACTGAACTCAAGCAAAGGTGTGTCAGTTATCAACGGAAGGTTGATGAACGTTTCAAGCGTGGTGCGAGCATACGAAGTGCTGCTACACAGTACTTTCTCGGAGGTTATTTATAGAGTTCTTATAGACAGTTTTGTGGTGATGAACAAGTGTAAGGTTACCATGCCATGTTGCTGCAGCAATCAGCGGCCAGGCCCCCATAGCGCGAGGAACTAAGACGCAGGTCACTGCAACGCAACGTGAAATTTTAACCGCATATATGTGAAGTGCTTCACCGCAATGGAATGTTTTCTGCAAGTGACGACATGCAAACGCTTTGAAATTCTAAATTTCTGAATAAAAGTGCTGGGTGTATTGAATGAATGAATGAACACACTCTTTATGACAAAAAAGAGGGAGAGAAGTCCCCTTGACATGACCGTAGGCCTCGGTCAAAAGTTGGAAATGGGATAGGAAGTAAGCAGTGGGCAGTATAAGGAAAGAAAGGCAGCTAGAAGCAGTTCTCAATGCCGGAATCTGACAAAAATCAGCATCGTGTCAGCAGGTGCTTCCTGTGAGGTGGGAATTCAAGTGGATTAACACAAAGTTCGTAGTCTGCCGGTCGTAGCGGGCCGAGAGTCTTTAGGCAGCGTTCTCTAGGAACACAGAGCATGTGCATGTGCATGTGCGCGAGCATGTGCGACCTCCTGCTCTATTTCAAACAAGACTCATCGACACCAGCGGACAAACGAATCGAAAACGGCACTACACAGCGGTCCCGCCTTTCGCGGCTGCTGCGATCGTGCCTGCGCTGTACCTGAGCTTGTACTTGTGCTTGAACATGCTCCTTCGCGATCCTAATCGTGCTCTCGCTAATCTTGCTATGCTGCCCCGTCTTGACTGTGTGGTGGGCTTGCTTGATTAGAACATAGAGCACACACCATGCACGTGTAGAGCCCGTAGTAGGAAAAAAAATTACTCGGACTTTGAACCTTGCAATGCGGCTCGAAAACGATCTGCGGATCTGAGATTGCGACTCAACGAACTTCTTTCCGCGCGAATTGCGCTCAAAGAGTTCTCCCCCCAAAACAGGCGCCCTGTTGAACTACGTACGACGGATCAACTTCGTCAAGGGTGTGGTGGCCTCGGACATCGAGCTGGAGAACGAGGTGGCGCGTATGTCCGGGGAGCGGCTCGCCGCGCGCGGCAGCGAGGGCCCGGCCGTCTTCTGCCACCTGAACCTGACCGCCTTTTCTCGACCGGGCAGCTACAAGTACACGGTGGGTGACGTGCCCAGCGAGGCCTGCTCGCACGTGGTCTTCCCGGTGCGGGGCCTCGTGGACTGGTTCGACGACGTCCTCAACTACGACGCCTACCAGCCCGCGCTGCACCCAGCTCTATTCGCGGACATGAACTACCTCAAGCGCAACAAGGGGTTGCAGGTGCGTTCGACAGCTTGCTGAACCTATCGGAAAAAATTTGGTGCCACTGATAGCCGGAGCGGTAAATACGCCGATCGCTTAAGGGGGACACACCTGTTAACAAACTGTAGCGTGAGCTACACGGGCCGAGGTTGAGCAGTTTCGCGTGGCTCCTGGAGAGCCGTGTTGCGCATGCGCGAGAAGTGACGTCTCACGGCGCGCAGCTGGCGCTCCAGAGCCGCCGCCGCCGCGACTGGATTGCATTGAATTGGATTGGATTAAATTGGATTGGATCGGATTGGATTTTAAACCGTTTTAGCAACAGTAAGCATGCGAATCAGTTAATCGCAGACAACCAGGAAACCTAAGAATAACCAGCTGAACCTGAGCTCACGCTACGTATATCCTGGCATAGCCGAGCTAAGCCACTGCTAATTTATGGGGCTTACTAATTCAAGATCCACGGGAATAAAAACCTTCGCGCTCTCAAGCACAAACAGTGCTACAGACGCATGAAAATGCTCCTAACGGCCTAGTTTGCCTATTTTGGAATTAACTTCTGCGTTGAAATAAAATGAAATGAAACTCCCGGTTGCTAGACAGCGAGTGCTACCAAGTAAAAACTGGCTTAAGTAAAATGGGTTTCTTGTTTATTTTACTAAAGAAGTTCTACACTTGCTAAGTAAGCATACTAGGCCGTTAGGAACATTTCCATGGCCCTTACGTAAAGCGTTTCGTATTGGTTCACAAAGGTTTTTGAGCCGGTGGGTCATGATTTAGAAAGCCCCATAGGAACGGGTTCGGGTGAGTTCTCCTTGAAGGGACCATGAAGACAAACTTTGTTCGTTTTGAAAGAACTAGCCTTTTGTGGCTCACTCAGCTCCACCTTAGCCACGAAACGCCTTTTTATGTCCGAAAAAAAAAAAAACGCAAGGAAGGCTTCATCCGCTTTCTCTAATATGTCGAATATTTGTTTGATGATTGCGATAAAATTGATATTACTGTAATGAAGACGAAGCAGTTTTTTAAATGAACAAAATTTGCGTATTGAATTCACGGCCCTTTTTAAAGGGACCATGAACGGCAAATACAAAAAAGAGCCGTCATGATTTAATCAGTCAACCAAGGTGTGCCATGGCGGATCCCAGGTAGTTTTACAACAGGAGTAAAAAGAGCGTGTACCACGCTGTTCTGGCGCTGTTAGGCCGGGCCTCCCACGTCCTGCAAATTTAGTGGCGTAATTGTAGGCACGAGCCAGAACACAAAAAATTGGCCGCGTATCTACTCCTTTCGTTGCAAATGCCGTCAAAAGACGATAGTCTTTATCGGCTTTTGCGAAGTAAATGCCTCCCTTCGCTTTCCCGCTCACTTCTCATGTTGTTCCTCTTGCGTCGTGCTCCTCCCAAGGTAAAGACGCCAAAGGTTTGCTTAAATCATTTTAAATTTCCCGCGTTACACTGCTCCAAACCGGGTGTCTCGATGCGAACGCTGCCGTACGGCGAAGACGCGCGTTAATCGAGGCGCCCTACTTCAACGTTTATAGAACGGCGTTTCCCTACTCCACGTGCGTTGCAAGCAGAACGTGGAACCTATCTAGTGGAACCTTGCGTAACTGTTGCCGGTTGATTTCTTAAAATGGCGCCAGAAGCTATAGTGGCGCGGGCGACAGCAGGCGACGGCGGAGTGAATTCTTTTTCTGCAGTTGATGAAGTATTTAATTTCGCAAAAGTCAAGCATGCTTGATTTTTTTATAAAGGAACACTGCAAATATGACTTCTGTATTGATTTGTTGTCTCATATTTGCGTAATGTCTTGTTCTTCTTCAACAATGTTGACAAGTATGAACATTCCACCGGACCAAGACAGGTAGATTTAGCTGTGACTATATAAGACTATTGCGCAGGCATTGTTTTGCTTTGGCCGGGTGGCTGAATCGAGTCACAGACAGACAGACGGACAGACAGACATACAGACAGACCAAAATTTCTGGGTTTAAGTAGCCCAAGAAAGACTATCGTCTTTAAAAAAAAACAATGAAGGAAGCTCACACTGACGCGTAAGACTTGAAGGTAGCGAAGCTGTACGCAACCTACACGACCATCACGAAAGTCCACGATTGCAGCCTATTTGCTGCTCCTTCGATGCCGCAGCGACCTTCCCTCCATAACTGTTTCTATTAGCATGAGCTTCCTCCATTTGTTTGGAAGTGATCATAATTGGACATGATCTTGAAGGGGCGTCCGCTATGACGTGTCTTTCTCGTACCGAGCAAGTGTTGCCACGATTACGGCGAACGCTGTAGTCTTTCTCGTTCTGAGCAAGTGTTGGCAGAATTACGGTAAACGCTGGAGTTTCTTTTTTGGCCAATCTAGCGGGGAAAAGTTGGCCATTAGCAACTTGACTAGCGCGAACAAACACCAGCGACGAGTTCCCTGAAGGATCAGGCACGGACTGTGGATAAGTGTCGGAGGAATGGAATGGGAAGATTTGCTCAAGGATTTCTCGCAAAAGGACAGTGTGTTATCGAAGTTGCTTCGCATGCGATAGCATTCTCTTTTCCACCCACCCAGAATGCACTCTGTGTCACTGGGACTCCCCCTCCGTTTCTTTCGCCTAGTGCACGACCCCGCATTCTTTTTCCAATTCAATACAGGCCGGGCACATGATGACTATGATGATGATGATGGATGATTGGTATTGGTTTCCCCTTTGTAGCGGGGTCATGACGTGTAATCTTACCAAAAGGGCTAATACACCTATGTTTTATACTCCTCGTTTATTACTAGCACTGCTGTTAGGGCAGGCACAAAATACTTTTTCTGTTACAGATGGCAGCTGTCCTATGCAATATTCCCCTCTGTGCTTTTCGTCCACCAGCATTCTAACCTTCTTTTCGTCGCATCGACAGCCCTGAAGTTACCTTCCTATGTGCTACCCTTAAATCCTAGGGCTTCTGGAAGCCCAATATTCCATTCATGTAGATTTGGATGGATACCCTCACATTGTAACACTATGTGCCGCAGAGTTTGTTTCTTTTCCGCAGACCAGGCATACACCATCATTTTGGGCAGGCTTCCCCACAAAGCTCTTAGTTCGCAAGCAACCTTCTCTAGCCTCGAAAAGCAAAGCACTGCCCTTGAAATTATCATATAAATTTTGCTTTCTGATTTTATTGTTGCACTTAACTCCATCTAGTGGCTATCTTTGAACACTGCCGTAATCTTATTGATCAACTGCTAGAAAGAGCTTGCTGATCGGCTTCTCTGCCCTGGCGGGTGGCGTCGCGGCTTCTTGCGCTTGTCCGGGGCTCTAACTAACCAATTATAGCTATTTGTTTTATTTGCGGGATTCTAACAGCGGAGCTCTTTAGGCTTTTAGTTAGCAGTGGAGCGTTACCAGAAAACTATCATCATCCGCGAAGTGACGAGGGTGAAAATTCTAGGCCACGAAATGTCAGGGAATGCGGTGAGGAGGCAAGGAGCCGACGAGCAGGTGTTGGGAGTGCGCGCCGACCTCCCGGGTTCCCGAGATCCCAGTGGTTAGGTTGCCGCCAAGCCGGCAACCTAACCACTGAGCCACGTCAAATGCCCCGGGTACGGAGTTCGCGGCGGCGGGAAACAATGATTCAGCTTCTAAAGTTCCAACGAGACGAAACGTCCAATGACACAAAAGGTCCAACAGTAGATCTTTCGTCTTAGTGGGTCACTAATTTCGTTGGACAATCAGGCGACTAAGGGAACAATAACGTGGGCAGCCAATTGGAACGAAAAAAAAAAACGTTGTGTTGGACCGCATTGCGCAACAACTCAAGAAAAAAAAAGGCCAGATAAAAATTTTCGCAAGTAATCGCAAGCCAAATGGGTTAATGTTGAAGCGGAAAAAATAAACCTACAGCAACGCATGTAGGCACCAATAGCGTGCAGAAACCATTCCATCGCGCCTTCCCAGGCCGTCTCGTTGCGAGATGGGAAGGTAAATGCACGCATGGGTTTGGGAGGGTGGAAATAAATAATAAAAGAATAAAAAAAAGTGGTAAGCTAACCCTCCAAATTAAGCACAACAGAAAAAAAATTGAAAGACGTTACCACATGAAACAAAAAAAGAGGCGAACCAGAGAAAAAAAAAAACACTTCCCGGTGTCGGAATCCAACCTGGGTGACTGGGTCCCTCGTGTTATGAAACCGGCTTCTATGCGATTGAGTTCAAGGCGTTACCTCTCGCGTGCTGTTCTCCTCGCCAGTTCACGTGCGTTCGCGCCTGAAATGGGGAGCACAGACGCCGAGCCGAGTTCGCGCTACTGGCGCCGAGTTTGCGAAGCCGGTTGACGCGGGTTCTAACGCGTGCTAACGAGGTACACTTCGGTAGAGATCTGAAAGCCTGCAGTCAAAACGATACGGGCCTGCACGTCAAGGAGAACTTTCAGGGGCAAGTTGGGAGATCCATGTGAGGTGCAACATCCGGTTCTCCGACGAAGAGAGAGGGGCCGCCAGCTCTGCTGTTTCTCCAGCCTTGAACCACTGGTGCAAGCTGCGCCATTTTTTTTTTGTAGCAAAAATGGTCCATTAGATGAGGTACACGCCTTTTTTTTTTGTAAATATATCTTCTGGTGGGCTTAGGTGCGGAGGGGAACCGGTCACCCCGTCTATAGACTGGTTCTGCATCGAACCGGAAGTGGGCGGCATGCGCTTGTTTGGAAACGGAATGTCGCGTGCCGCTCGCGCTACGGTCTCATGTGCGTGGGCAAGCACCCGCGCGCATGCGCAGGTGCTGGTGTACGTGGACGCGGAGGAAGGCCCCAACGGCCGGCGCCACATGCTGGACTGGATCGGCACCGAGACGAGCGGCGACCAGCAGAGCATGGTGTTCGCCCGCAACCTGGTCAAGTGGCTGCTCTCGAACCACCTGCGCGGAATGGTGGCCGAGGGCATGTTCCCCGTGCCGGAGCCCGACAGGCCCGCCATGATACGGCTGCTCAAGAAGATGCACACTCTCTTCAAGCAGGTGCGTCCGCGACGACGTTGGGGCGCATTCCTCGCGCGCTGTGATACATAGTTTCATAGTAATATACACTAGAGGGAAATCTGGCGCCACTGTCTCGGGGAGCCGTGCTTCGGCGAGTGTTCCGTCATGTACCGAGCAGGCACGTTCCATTTGTCTTTGGCATGGCTCATGAACAGGCTGAAAAGTTGGCTATGGCTGTAAAAAAGTAACACTATTAGTGTACAAGGTTCATCAAATTTCTTTTTTTTATTATAAAATTGAACCTCCGAAAAGACTTATCTGTCAGTGATTATGTAGAAGCTTCATGCACGATGAACAAGAAAAAAATGGTACCTTTTTTGTTAATTTTGGCTTCGAGACAAAAAAGAAGTCATATCGGTAGTTCGGAAGTTCGCCACCACCGGCGCGTCGCGAGGCACTGCGTAGCCGTAGCAGGAGAGAGGCAGTTCTGCACCTCTGGCGATGATGTCGCACTAGGATGGCTTGGTGGGCTAGTTGGTGGGGCAGCATGAAAGGGTTAACAGCGCACGAAGACGACGATACACAAGGAACAGAAAACAGGACAAGCGCTGATCCTGTTCGTCAGCGGTTGTCCTGTGTATCGTCGTCTTCATGCGCTGTTAACTTCTTCATGATGTCGCACTGCCGCAACATTCTCGCGGCGCTAGTCGTGGCACCACTCGGCACTGTTACCTCGAACAGTGCCCCCCCCCCCCCGAGTATGTATCGGTAAGAGTATGTGTGTGCCCATCACCATACTTTCAAAGGAATATTGCTGCGCTTGGCATCTCCCCTTAATACAAGCCACGTTCTGCGAGCCAGTTTTCCTTATTTTGGACTTTGGTGGCGAATCACGGCATCATTACAATGGTTTGAGAAGAGTGGTGACGGGGCTTCATTGGAGGTTTTAACCGCCCCCTTTCCCACAATACTGAAGCTGGGTGATGTGATGGAAATTTGTAACTCGTAAAGTTTTCACCCGCGCAAAGATAACCCAGACGAAGCACACAAGGTTTAAGAAAGCAGGCGCTGGCTCGCCGGTTCGGTTTCGTAACATCGGGATGGCTGTCCAGGGATTAGGCTGTATAAGATGTCGCAAAACTTCTTTGTTAATCTTCCCTCATGCTGTGGATATTGAAACGTGAGGTACCTCTAAATAGTTTTTCGTCTGCCAACCATTTTATCGCTTGTGTTACCTTTTTACAGCTGAGTTGTTATAGGGGAACTCTACCATTTTTATTTTTGCGACCGTAAGACGAGAAAAGCCGCTCTCTTCCTCCACACTTCGGCACACCCTTTTTTTTTCCGGCCAACTGTTCGCCTCTGGTGCGTCATAATTTATTATAGGCTGGCGTATATTGCCCTTGAAGTAATGTCTACCTAGCAATGCACCAGTGCTAAAACGTGAAGCCTGCCTTAGAAGATCGGTTTAGACATTGTTTTTGTAAGCTGGTTTTCGCACATTAAAGGCTGCACATTGAAGGCTACTCACAATCCCGCTGAACGATGAAATACCGGAAACTAGCAGGGGTGCGCCATTGCGCTATGTTTTTTAAGTGCAGAGCACTTTAGGGCCGCGCCTCGTCGTCGTAGCTCGCTCGCTCCACCCAAGTAAAGCCACACGGCGTTCCGTCATCGCGGCGTGACCAGAGGCTTCGAAAGTGAAGCGGTTTACATAGTCCTAAGCGTTCGAAACTCGTGAACCGCTGGCGCTTGTCATACATATGCCCGTTGTTTGCTCAAAGAAAACTGTAGGTACATTTTAGGCACAATATGTAATTAACCGGCAGCGCCCGCGTTCATTCAGTAAGGAACGCTCATTGGGTTGGTTTTTACGATAGCAAGCGAAAAAACGTGGCAGTGCAACGCCGGTACGTGCGGGAGGAAAAGCAAGCAAAAAAGAAATCCTACTGGCGCAGTTTCAGGCAGGCGGCGCGCGAGCACTGCGAAGGCGGGACATTTGAATTGCATTGGGTGGTAGCTGGGAGCGGATAACTTCTCCACAGCCCAAAATGGCGAATCACTGTTCTGCACTTAGCCAGTTTTCATATTGAGTG
Source organism: Haemaphysalis longicornis (assembly GCF_048455015.1). Taxonomy (NCBI): domain Eukaryota; kingdom Metazoa; phylum Arthropoda; class Arachnida; order Ixodida; family Ixodidae; genus Haemaphysalis; species Haemaphysalis longicornis. The sequence goes on from NW_027526460.1 coordinate 51,646,082, forward strand.
GAACGGCTTTGACTTTTTTTTTCATAGGCGCGGGCCAACCAATAACCCAACCAATAACCCACAATCAGCTCCACGGGTTATTCACCTTCGCAGAGTGCAGTGGCGCTAACTGTTTTGCATATATTTTTACGCAACGGTACCCCAGTCTCCAGCCTCGGATAAACTGGCCAATTCGCTCTCGGGCGACATTCCCAATTGCCTCAAGTCTTCGGGTCCTCCTTCAGGATTGTGTGACACACTCTGTACCATTCACACGTCCCACTTGGCGTGATTCCTAGTTCTTTCACCCCAGCTGCTCTCCTCTCTCGCAGGCCAACCTACTCCTGGTAGCCGCGGTGGAGGAGGAGTCAGAGCTCACGCACACGAAGGCGTACGGCCATCGTCTGAGCCCCTTCATCGACTACCTCGTCATACGAAACCGGAAGCAGCACGAGCACACCATCGGCCGCGTGCTGGACGGTCTGCAGGCCACAGACACCGCGTGGCCTGCAGATCGACCGCCAGACCCTTCGCTCAGGCTTGTGCAGCAGGCCATCGCCTCCGGCCTGCCGCCGCGTAAGATGCTCAACTCGATCGAGCTCGACGCGACCACGCTGCGCGTCGAAGGCAAGGAGACGTCACTGGGCATGGAGGGCCCGCTCACTAACACGCCCGGGATGCTGGCCTACTTCGAGGCGTGCGCACTCCTCAAGGTAGGCGGCGGCCGCGCGGGAATATTACGCACATTTCAAAGGAGGTGCGATGGGTGTAGGGTGAAGTCAGCAATACAGATAAGCGGCTCAAAAAATCCACTATCCCTTCGTACAAAAAATGGCGGCATCTCCACACCGTGGATGATGGCGAGGGTGCGGAGTACGGGGACTCGAAATGATATTTAAGTTGCGCCCCGAGTGACATCTTATTTGTACCCCGACCGTCATTCGATTTGAGCTGTGAGTTGCACCTTGATTATTCCCTAAATGAAACTCTAACTCACGGCTCAAATCAAATTTCGCTTGATTTTCGCTTGATGGTGGTGTGCGCGCGGATAGACGCGGACGGACATTGGGAGGTCCTAAGGTACTCCGCACCGTTACAAGCGATAAAGTAAGCCGTTCGACTCTCGGGTAATAACTCATGGTCGTAGCCCAATGGGCAAGACGACTGTCACTCCCTCTGGTCTACCCGACACAGGATCGAATCCTGCCGGTGCCTGTGCGATTTTTTGCGATTGTAAATGCTATGCGCACGGACGCGGACGGACATTGTGAGGTCCTAAGGTACTCCGCACCTAAAAGCTTGAGAAGCGCGAAGGCTAAAAGTGCTCTTAATCTATCGTCAAACTTCGAAGGCCCAAATCGCAAACGAAGAACGAAGCCATGCGACGATTTTCGAGCCCCATAAGTAAACGCATCTACGAGCGATCTAAATGTGTACCGATACGTGGTTTATGAGATAAAAGTACACTATTGAACTCCTTATTGATGATCGATGCGTGTATTCTCTTATCTAGAACTGTTCCTTTCTCGCGATTTTCAAGTAACCGTTTTAACACAAAATGGAAGCCTGTTTTCAAGCAGACGCGTCTGCTCAGAGATCGTATGAGAGATTTTCGGTCTACCAACCGGTCTATAGGGAAATAGATTAGTTTTTTGACAGAACGCCATCGGTTAAGGAAGCTTTCGCTTTAAAAACTGAATGAGAAAAGTAGGCTCAATAAAGGAGTACGTTTGCGAGGTATCAATTAGAGGAGTATTTGTCAATGATGAGCGTGCCGGGGACCCCTTTCGGTATTTCAAAAGTGGCGGGAGACAAAAGTCGAAGTTGAAGTTTATTTGACATGTTTCAAAAATACATACACATAATAATAACGCAAAAGGAGGTCCCATAGTTAAAGAACTGCCGAAGGGAGAACCTGTCAAGGAATGTTCAAAAGTACGGCGTAAGAGGAGTATGTTAATGCGCGTCATAATGTGAAACAGTTTACTCTCGCAACTGAAGTCGGTGGCGCAGCTATCTTTACGTCCGCATTGTTGGCGTCGGGCTTTGTCACATAATTTTTGTATTCCCCCCTCCCCCCTCCCCCCCAAAAAAGCAGTGGCTTAGCTCGGCTATGCCAGGATATACGTAGCGTGAGAGAGAGAGAGAGAGAGAGAGAGAGAGAGAGAGAGAGAGAGAGAGAGAGAACTTTATTACGCAATAATGCGAGAGTGGTTCCTCAGTTCAGGAGCCCATGTGCTTCCAGGCTGCCGTAGCCGTGGTCACAAGGTTCAGCTTAAATTTCCTGGTTTTTCTAGGATTAGCTGATTATCATGCTTACTTCTACTAAAACGATCTCTAATCCAATTCAATCCAGTCGCGGCGGCGGCGGCTCCGGGGCGCCAGCTGTGCGCCGTGAAGCGTCACTGCTCCTTGCGCATGCGCAGCACGGCTCTCCAGGGGCCACGCGAAACTGCTCAACCTCGGCCAGTGTAGCTCACACTACAAAACTAATGCGTTTCCCTACAGACCGGTTGGTCGACCGAAAAGCTTGATAAGATCTCTGGACACACCGCGCATGCGTGCTTCGCGGAGGGGTCAAACGTATATGTCATGCGGCAAAGCCAACATTCAAGATATGGGCGACAAAACCTTGATCAAACGCGCAAAGCAGGGGACTGTCGCGGGACCCTGAAATGCCCTTGCGCACCTTTGAGTTCCGCGGACCCCCATTTGAGAACCTCTTTGATGGAGTACAAACTGCACGCCCTCTTTCTTTTCTTGTTTACTTGTGCCCCTAAAAACACGAGAAAATAAAAAAAAATATATTAGACCGCACAACGTGTGCTGATAAAAGCCGCGGCTTGCATCGAAAGGAAAAAGCCTATGCATCTATGCATGCCCTCATCTTGTGAAAAACTGGCTAAAAATAGTTTATAGCAATCGCACGGAACGTCCCTCTAATCGCTGGAACCCCAAGACAATACCTGCATCCATGGGCGATAATTAAGAGCCAACGCCATTGCACTTTCGTGTCTTGACCATTTTGCGGTTAAAACGTGAAAATGCAAGAAATACTTCTTCATAAAATCATCTCTGAATGATCTGTGAAAATCCAGCGGTATCACCAGGGCTAGATGGCGACGAGAAAGGTTTAAATAACCAGAATGCCACGGTTTTTATTGAACCAAAACGCAGTAACGAAGTCTCGATTGTAGCAGTACGGGCCGGCACTGGATAAAATGGATTACTCCAAAACGTAGGTTCACGGCTGGAAGTCCCTGAACATGACCGACCTGGGAAACCCAGTGGCCGCGAGCCAGGAAGACTACGTGAGCTACGAGAGCACGGACAGTATGCGAGAAAAAGCGGCAATCGCCCGCAACTACTCGCTGGGCGGCGTCATGCTCTGGGACGTCACAAGTGACGACTACCGGGGACTCTGCGGGAAGGTGAACGCGCTCACCGAAGTCGCCCGCGCCACCTTGACTGGCGCTTAGCGCGTGCTTTGTGTGGCGAAAACCGGCGGCATCAGCAACGAACGCAAGCCGCGCAATGCTCCCAGCTGTCGCCGATACCAAGGACAGCAAGAGGGGCAAAGATGGCGAACTGGCACGGGCGTGAAGAGACTGCACGAACTGTCCGCGATGTGCTTCCGTTGCTGCCGGTCGGTGCGCTTGTTGGTGCGGGTAGTTCTTTTTCTTTCTTTTTTTTTTTGTTGTAGCTCTTAACGCGATTTTTTTAATCTTCAAATTTTCATATTGTTGATTGTGCAGTACGTGTGGACTTGAGCTTACGTGGCGCCTTTTGGGTGCAATCTCATTGTCTTCACTGGAAAGAAAAGCTTGATTACGGCAACTCAAGATTAGTCGTCAAATCCTCTGAGTACTGTTCGAAAATACCATAATGGGTATTAGCGGAAATATTACCTTGGATATAGATACGAATGCGCCGCATACAAGTAACGTGCTGTTCCCAATACCTGTCTGCGACGGCTTAGTCATTGCAATGCTTTCTTGATTTATTTTTTGTTTTCGTCTCTCTACCGGGCAACTTCAACTTTATGGGCAGTAAAAATTCTTTCCCAATACTAAAGTACGCTTCTGAGTTTCAGTGGCATTCAAAGCTTTTGCACGCCTTTTAACCGCTTGTTGAGCGGCGCCTTTAGGATTATGTATGTTGAAAGACCTTGCGCATTTGCTAACGTCTAAAAAAGCGGAACTACAGCTGCGAATGGAAGTATCGAAACGTGCGTTAGATCAGGCTAGTTTCTACTGTGCTGAAGTAGCGCAATTAGATATAAAAGACGACTGCTAAGGATAAGCAGAAGCATCTGGACAGCGAGATCACAGCGTTCTTATCTCAACCACGATGTGGTCCCTCCATGATTAATCGCACACGTTAACTTCCAAAAGAATGACCGCGTATCTGCACCTTTCGTTGCAAATGTAGACAAAACTGGCGCCCCTGTCAGGTAAATGCCTCCTTCTCTCCCTCTCAGCTCTCATGCTGTTCGTCTCCCGTCTCGTTACTCCCAAGATAACACGCTAGAGGTTTGCTCAATTAGATGTAAATTTACCCCGTTCCAGTGCTCTAAGTCAGGGGCCTCGATGCCAGCGCTGCCGTACGGCGGAGACGCGCGCGAATCGAGGCACCCTACTACAACGTTTATAGAACCACGTTTCCCTATACTCCACGAGCGCTTCAAGCGCAACGTAGAACCTATCTATTGGAACCTTTCGTTGCTGCTACCGTTTGTCTTCTTAAATGCCGCCAGGAGCTATGGTATTGCGGGAATCATCAGACGATGGTTTTTTTGCAGTTGATGTAGTATTTCATTTGCTATCGCTAAAAAAAGCATCCATGAGTTTTTTAATAAAGGAACACTGCGAATATAACTTATGTATTGATTTTCTGCCTTATATTAGCGTAATGACTTGTTCTTATTCAACAATGTTGACAATTATGAACATTGACACCGGACTAAGGTGTTTAGATTTGGCTGGGGGTATAGGACTATTGTGCAGCTTCTGTTTCATTTTGGCGGGGTGGCAGAATCCAGTCACAGACCGATAGACAGACAGACTTATAGACGGTCTAAAATTTCTGCGTTCAAGTAGCCTAAGAAAGATTATTGTCTTAAAAACTGTCTTTAGACGTTTCCGGTTTGGCGGTTTCTCAGACCGTATGCAATACTTTTCGCATAGGCCTGCTACCTGATATTTTTTTAATCTTATGATTAATTTATTAGCCTCCAAAAACATATATGGTGACTAGGCCTTGTTCAAAGCATACTTTGTAATGTATTATTCGAAGAAAAAGGTTGGTGTGCCTGTAACGTGTGAATAAACCTCTTGCGTTATTTTAGAGAGAGGCTTAAAAAAAGGCACGAAGTGGGCTTTAAAATCGGGAGGGTCTTGTTCCTGGGAGTCACCTGGGAGGAGGAGGAGGACTGTTGTGGGATAAGGTGTCGGCACCCTTCGCCAGACAGTTTCGGGCCTTTTCCTCCTACCTCCCCCCCCCCCCCCCCCCCCCCCTCAAAGCCTCATCGCATCGCATCGCATGGCATTAGGATCACGGGAGCAGACCCGTGGTTATAAATCGCCCTCTTCATTGCGGGCTCTCTTACTATCGTCAATATGATCAGAAGTGAGCAATTTTTGAAATCTGTCTTCGATACTGAAGGTTGCCTGCTTCCGTTGTAAATTTTTCGTTGACAATAGATTAGCGCACAATTGATTCAGTTCGCCTGCCATAAAGTAATCTTAAGTGCACCCCTCCATGGCACGCTGCGTTAAACGCAACATTTTTAGTTGAGTAAAGTTGCCGTTGCCGTGACATCATTAGCATCATTGTTCCCTAACTGCTTCTGAACTGGTCATTCACGCCTCAACTCATCATCATCATCTCACACGCAAGAACCCCCACCGTCCTTTTCATCACACAGTCTCGCGCATCCATCGTCACTGAGGACGACAGCGCACCTGGCACACGGACAAAAACGGAGACAACTGGACACACACGAGTGCTGGGTCCCGCTCTCTTCATTTTTGTCTGTATGCCAGCTGCGCTGGTGTGTTCAGATCTCTATTCATTTTTGTCCGTGTGCGAGCTGCGCTGCCGTCCCCTGATCATGTTCAACCAACGTGCCCAAATAGCCACTTTAGTGCATTTCGTCGTCATCGTTTTTGGCAACAGCCTCTCGGAGTGGTAGCGTCCTCATTAAATGCGTCCTCGATGCATTACGTATCTGAGTCTCGCAATATATAGAACTTGACGATGGTATATAGAGAATGAAAGGCTGGTGTTAACACAGCCGGGTGGATGCTTTAATAGAAGTACCCGACAAAGCGCTGCATCTACAGTCAGAATCAATTTGAAGGTTATCGCGGGAGCACCGACCAAGCAAGACGACAGCGCCGTTCCGTGGCACTTTTTTTCATTCGCGAAGGTGATATTAGGCTACTCTCTCTCACCCCTTGGCTGTTGCATAGAATTCGCTCACCCCCTTCTGCAAAGGCCGACTGCCGCAGTTTTTTTTCTTCATTCCTTTTTGGGGGACGTATCCGCGTTTCGTCCCTCGGCAATTTGATAACAACGAAGATACCTCGACATTGCGGAATTGCGGAAGCAAATTACAAGTTTTTTTTATATATACTAGAATGCCGTGGCATGCCGACATAGTTACCCTGAGAAAGCTGCGTATCAGTGTGTGTTATATCGGTGACGGTAGAAAAGAATAAAGAAAAAAAAAGATTGGGGCCAATCCACTCGGTGAATGTGGTTGGAAAGCAAAGCTGTAAACGGCACCCACAACGATTACCCATGCGACATCACATAAATTCACTCACGTCACTCTAGAAATCGTGAAACCAGAGAGAAGTGAAATGTACTTAACCACACCCTGTATTACTTCAAAGAGATATTCTTGCTCAGGTTAAATTATTGCGTGAGGAATGAACGGTGGTTGGTTGAGTTGTATTGGTGCAGCACATCAGTGGAAACTTTTTTTTATAAAATAAAAGCTCAAACCCGGTGTCAGACGATCTCACTTCTCCGTCTTTGCCGTAGCGGACGGAGGCGATGAGATCGGTTGCATAGACGGTGGTGGAGGAGGAGGAGGAGGAGGAGGAGGAGGAGGAGGAGGAGGAGGAGGAGGAAACACTTCTATTAAGACTTCTGAACGGCCAAAGTGCGGTCCAGGGGAGTGGTTCCTTCTTCACTGTAGCCCATATTCAGTCCGCGCCGCCTGTGCCCTGTCCACCAGTTGAAGCTGGGTAGGTAGAGAGGGGCTGGATAGCAGCATCGCCCATTGCTCTTGTTAGGTAGTTGACAGAAGGAGAGGAGGTGCTCAGGGCTAAAGTTGCACACCCCGATTATGTGGCAGGGTGTTCCTACTTATGAGTAAAATTTACATGCAGCGTCTTAGCGATTCGGATGCATTAAGTGAACACACGTCCGGTGTGGGAAGGAGCCGGATTATATGAGGCGTAGGGTAGTTTGTTCTTCTATGGAAAGGTCAGGGTAAGCCAAAGGTAGAGTCTGCCTCAGATAGCGATAATTCTGGTTTATGTCCCTGAATGAGACAAGCGGGTGACTGCACTCGTGCAGCTCCATAGCACTGGGGGTGAAAGTGCAGGCTTGGTGGGCGTATTCGTTGCCCTCCATGGAAGCGTGAGCAGGTGTCCAGATGAGCTGAATGGAACCATTTGGGGAGTGGTTTTTTAGCACACGCAGTGCAGGTGGGGACACCAAACCCACGTGTAGTTCCTTTAGGCTTGTTTGGAATTTGTGACTACTTTACAAACCCCTGGTTGAGAGCCAAGGCGATGGCTGCCTCTTCTGCTACCATCATGTCTTCGGTCTTGAGTGAGGCACAGCAAGGAGGTTGGTTCTGGAGGTAGACACGATGATGACGTACTGCTGCACTCTATGTTTAGAGGCGTCTGTGTAGACAACTGCATAATCCCCACCGCGCGTGGTGTTGAGCGCTTGAGCCCGAGCTTGTCGGTGACCCTCGTCGTCTGAGGGGTTCATATTTCTAAGCAAAGGGAGCATATTTTTTTTCTTGTCGCCAAAAGCCCAGGAGTACATCAAGCGGAGTGATATTTTGTGCTGCCCAGCCAATCTGGTGAAAGATTCGGCAACCCGCCGCAGTTCTGCTCATTCGGAGCTTCTGGATAGAAAGATGACCACCTTTCAGTTTTTTAGAGACCCGTGCTAAGCAGTCTCTCTGGGTGCCCTCATGGGAAGACAAATGGCTTGCTCAACCGCCATTCTAATCATTATATAAAGCATCTTTATGTCCTCCTTGCCGAGAAGAAGACAGGGGGTTGACGTAAGTGATTCTGGAGAAGACGAAAGCTAATCGAAAGGTATCGTATTCCTTGAGGCCTCGCTTCTTGGTGGTAACTCGCCGGATCATGTGTATGATTTATTAATGTTGTGTTTGACGCACTGCAAGGATATGTTACTCTTGGTGTTGTCCTGAAGATGTAGGCCCAGGATTTTGGTGCTGGGGATTGGAGTGATGGCCTGGCCATCAAGGAGTATTTGAATGTGTTTCTTGAGGTATCGTCTGGCGTGAGGGCGGATAAGGAACTGATATTTTTTTACGCGAACACTGGAAGCCACAGGCCCATTGGCGTCGTACTAGAAGTGAGACGCCATTCCTTCGCGTAGCATTTAGCGAGAATGCAGGGGTTAAAGCCGTAGATGTGCTTGGTTAGTGCATCACTTGTCTTCCCCGCCTCCGCGTGGGCTCGTAGCTAAATCGGTAAGACTACGGGCTCTTGGTTTGTTACTCGGTTAGTTCCGGGTTCGATCCCTGGCGGTGCAGTAAATTCTTTTATTTCTTTCCGGGAGTTTTCTGGTGACACCAACGGTCGCGAAAGAACCCTTGGGGGGTAGAGGTAGAAAGCTTTGCTTTAAAACCGAGCGTACGTGGCATTTATCGTTTCTGACGGTAGTGCGCGCACTGCATGGAACAGCTACGGGAGAAGCAAACCTAGCATAATCTCGTTGTGGCTAATGCTAAGAAGTGTCACGCAAAGGCGCTGTCGTCGCGGTCGGTCGGCGCTCTCGCGATAACCTTCAAATTGATCCCGACTGTACGGGGGGCCTATCTGCGGCGACTGCCGTGAAACGCGCCCACGCATAAACTATGCAGTCCCTCACACGGTCTCCTGGTTTGCGAAGGAGTCGCGCCACATTTTCCTCAGTCTGCAGTGGGCCGCACGGTGCAACGCCAGCACAAGCCACACCATTCTCTTAATTATATAACAAAAAATTAAACCCGTTCCACTCAATGTGACCGCTGTCGGAAGTGCAGAGCAGTGATTCGCCATAATGGGCTGTAGCGCCGTTATCCACTCACTGCTACTACCCATCACGCTCTTTTCCGCCCTGTCTCACTCCTCTCTTGATGAATGGAACGGAGGTTTGTCCAATGCAATTCAAATTTCCCGCCTTCGCAGTGCTCGCGCGCCCCCTGTTTGAAACTGCGCCAGCGGAAGTTTTGTTCTTTTTGTGCTTGCTTTTCCTCCCGTACGTGTCGGCGCCGCCGGCGCCTTCCTGCGCAGTTTGGAATGCGTCATTTTAAATGCAGAGCATTTCTTAGCCTCGCCTGTTCCTGCGTCGGACGGTGTCAACAGTTCCGCGTCCGCAGCAGGTGCGCCTCTCCTTCCCTCCTCTCTCTCAACAGCAGCTGGCGCGCGCATGCGTCGTAGTCAGCCCGTTCGCTCCGTCGCGGTCTCGGCGTAACAGGTGCGTGATAGCAGCGCGGTGGGGCGTGGAAAGTTGCTTGCGCATGCACGCTCTCCCCCCCGTACTGCTCTCCATCTACTGCGCGCGCTGCAAATATAGCGGCTAGCGGTCGCTCGTGTTTCAGTCACTGCGTTGCTCCTTCCTTCCTTGGTTGACGCTCGTGCCCACGTTTACTCGTGTCTGCTACTCCGGCATCACGGAAGAAGCAATGGAAGCAACACTGCCTTCAATCAGTACTGAGGCCCCAATGCTCTGCATTTACTGTGTTCCCCTCGCGGGAAGGCGCGGGAATTTTTTTTTTCTTGCACTGCCCCTTTTTTTCGCTTACTATCGTAAAAACCAGCCCAACGAGCGCTCCTAACTAAATGAATGCGGGCGCTGCCGGTTGGTTACGTATATTTTTCCTCAAATGCACCTGCAGTTTTCTTTGAGGCAAACAAAGGGGAGATGTATGGCAAGCGCCAGCGGTCCAATAGTTTCGAACGCTTATGACAATATAAACCGCTTGGTTTTCGAAGCCTCTGCGGGACGCCGCTACGAAGGTACGCTGTGTGGCTCTATTTTGGTAGAGCGAGCGAGCTACGACGACAAGGCGAGCCCCTAATGTGTTCTGCATTTAATAAATATGCGCCCATGCACTCCGTATAGATGGTTAACACGCAAAGCTGCAACCAGAGTCCGAAAGCGTTAAGGTACTCTGCTGCAACGTACGGTTGTCCGCCCGCAGCGCGGCCGCACCTGACCGCCGTTGTCGCTTGAGCTGTCATACGCACAGTAGCTCGCTGCGCGCGCGCTCTGCTGCGAGGGAGACTATTTTTCGCTCCCTCCGATGGGCCCAGTGTCTCTGGATGCGAGAGTGCAGCTAAGCCTTCTATAAACCCAGCCAACCTCTCTTCCCTGCGTTTAACTTCGCTACAACCGATTCTTCTTTTTTTCGCAGATGCGCATCGGATTGCGCCGGATGATAGTTTTTTTTTTTTTGCGTACGCGAGACCACCGGTTTGACTTTCTCGTGGCCATATAAAACTTCGCTTTGAAGGAGAGGTCTGTGAAAGCATTCACGCACGCCTCACTCCACTTACTCGCCTCGGTTGTTCGAATAGTCGTCCTTGTTCCCAATTATGCTATCGACGGTTTCAATAGTCTCAAGCTCACCTATGAAGCCATCTGCTAACGCGCAGCTGCGCACTATTCTGACGCCATATTTAAAGAAGCACGTCTGAAGACGATGTGAAGCACGTCTTGTGTAACACCGCGCTTTCCTCCTCATGCTACCGCTCTATCTCCCATCGCTTGCCTCTCCACGCTCTTATCCCCATCAACGCCATTCACTCTCCGCTGCGCTCAGCGCTCGCGCCCTTCATCGTCCCCTCGGCTCCCTGTCATCCCGTTTTTTGCCAACGGTGACCATGACGTTGATGCCCCTCAACACGTGAACGGACGATTTAGAGAGAGAGAGAATAAACGTTTGATAGAACTGCGATTTAAAAATTTTGCGTAGCATCTAAGCCTGCTTACGTCTCTTGAAGGCGAAAGCCCTGTGACACCTATCAAATGATTTTTTTTTAAAGCGAAAGCTTTCTCAGTGTGACTGATGGAGTCCTGTCAAATAGCTAATGAGTTTCCCCATAGGCCGCTTGGTCTACCGAACAGCCCTGATGAGATCTCTGGATACACGGCGCGTGCGTGAAACCGGGATTCCATTGTATCAATGCGGTTACTTGAAGATCGCGAAAAAGGGACGGTTCTACGTAAAGCAATACACGCATCGATCATGAAGAGGGAGTACAATAGTATACCTGTATATCATAAAACATGCGCTTACTTAGTGTACCTAGTGCGCAAGAAATCGCCGCATAGGTTCGATCTTCGCTTGTGATTTGTGTCTTTGAAACATTTTCGATCGATTGGACGCACTTTCAGTGGAGTTTGGACGCACGTTCAGCCTTCGCGCTTCTCTAAACTTTATTTAGCGAGAGATGGTAAATTTTTATTGTTGTGTTCTATTTGCGTCTTTTTCTTCGCTTCCGTTTCTTCCACTTTCGGCGCGGTGATTACTTCGACAGGCTCCTTTGCTTCTGCACAGCGTTTGTGTTTCTTTCTTCATTTTCGTCGCTTCTTCTTTTCGTGCGAGTTAATCCTGGAGGCAAACTGGTAACAGGCACCGCAGCTTCTCCTGAATCAGAGCGTTGCGCGGTTATGGTTCCCCTGTTTTACTTCCGTGCCAGCACATTCACGCGTGACGCTGCACAAGCCACGCAATAGGATAAATTTTGTTGATCCGCTGGCAATGTAAAGAAATAGCCCGGTGGCAACGCTTTTGGCTCCTACTCTGTATACCCGGGTTCAAATTCCATGCGAGCTTAACCGCGTTCTTTATTTACTCTTTGCAGCAGCGCCTATTTTCTATATCGGGAACAGCTACAACTTCAAGATCGGTTTGTGGCAAAAGGAGGCACATGAGCTTTCGCCTTAAACGAAAGAAAGACCGCTGCGCCGACGTCGCCGGAGACGGAGCCCGCAACCGACAGGACAACGCCATCTGAAAAGGATGCTTCGCCTCACAAAGACTCATTCGGCAGAGAAGCATGCTTTCAGGTGTTGGCTAGGGAGCTATAGGGGTGAGGGTGCGGTAAGAGAGACGGCTGAAGGGGCATTAAAACAGTATTTCACGAATGAAAAAAAAAATGTAAACAGTCCATTGTAGAGGGGGGGGGGGGGGGGAGTGGGGGAAGAGGGGCTGGGTGTAGACAGAGTGGATATTGCTCGCACGTGTCCCCCGGCATAAGAACAAGCGAATAAAGTGCTGACTGGTCTAACAGCAATGTCCCAAAGAATCAGTTATCGCGTATTAATTCACAAAAACAATCTTTTATTGGGTTGAGCGTTTATTTTAAGGGCATAAAGACAGTAATAGTAGCTGTTGCCGACGTTTGGGTAATGTGCTGAGTGGTGTAAATCCTTCGTTCAGCGCTGAAATTAGTTCTAGGAATTACTTCAACACAAGAAGGTCTAAAAATTATTCTTTAGAACCAGTACCATGTAATTTGCCTCAGCTGACATATAGCGTAGAATATAGCGAAGAATCAAACCAGTATAGTGCATCCACTATCCCCGCTTAGATTTAGGTATCAATCATTGTTTGGTCGCTGTTTGTGCACAAATATCATTTTGCTATTAGAAATTGCTTCTGCCCATTGCACTAATTTTTGAAGGCGACCGCCCCTTCTCGTTATACCCGCCAAATGGTGAGGAAATAAATTATACTGCTAGGGATTTAATAGATGACGCAGTTTTGCAAAAAAATTATAGAGTAACGGAACAGAAACTCGTAAATGTGTAATACCAGGAGCAGTTCGTCTATGCACGTTGACATGACGCCTCTTTTTTTCTGCCATTTACCGACGCATTACGCACATGTGCATACGACCACAAGTTTGTACTCCAGGGCACCGCGTGTAGTGGCACTTTGAGAATCCAGAACCCCAAGCTAAACTGGCGTTGCTAAGCCTAGTCTTACCACTTCACTCTAAAATATGCGACTCATCAAAATCCCTTTACCGAACAGCTCTCGAAACGCGCGATTTCCGCCTCCGAACCGGACATCAACGGCGCGCCACGATATCGAAGTTTAAAAATTTCTCACGCGCGCGTAACTCGCCACTTTGCATGCAAATATCTCCGCACTCTTGGGCACAGCATTTTCCGGAAGAGATCTCCGCATCGAAGCGGCGTTCCTTTTAAGCGCCCCTCGGCTGGCCGCCGGCGTCGTACATCAATGTCCGCGCGGACCACCACAACAAACACGCGCCTCACGCCTTGCCGGCTAAGGCCACAGACGACTCTCTTTGCGCGCCGCACTTTGCAGCGGAAACTCGTTATCCCCATACCACCCACCCTCGGGCTCGAACCTCGCGGTTCCTTGCACGCCCGCCGTCCCAACGTCTACGCTTTCCCGGAGATTCACAGGGCGTCGCGTAGCGACTCACTTTCGAAGGAGTGTTCGCGAGCCGCGTCTCGTTATGCCTTCTGTGTCGCTGCCGGCGGCCGGCGGCGACCACCACAACGCCGCGACATGCGCAATCTGTTCGCGGGTGGGTGGAGCCGTGTTCTCGGTGTAGATGCCAGACACAGCGGGTCGTCGTCGTCGCAAGGCGCGGGCGTGTGAGAAATTAATTACCCGCCGCCACCCCCTTGTTTGGGACGCCGAACTGCAACTTTCGAGGGCTGCGTCGCAGGCGCGGAGCCTGTTCGGACCCATAACTTCATTCCGCTAGGCCGCCGCAGATTGTTTGCGCGAGCGAGGCCCCGCCGCGAAAGCGCCGGCTCGCAGAAAGGCTGGGCCTTGTATTCATGCGTTCTAGGAACACGGAGTGCGACTATTGTCTACGTCTTTCCCTCCCTCTTTGGTGACAACCCGCGGACAAAGCCGGTTCGGTGTAAACGGGTGCTGGAGCGAACGCCGGAAGACAATGGAGGCCGGTTAATAGCAATGCTGCGCAATACTCGGTGTCCTTTCGTAGCGGCGGTAACTCGCTAGAGCGGGATCTTCCTCAGGTTTGGCGAGAGCGAGTGAAACAGTCGCCCTCTTTCTTGTACGAGGGAACAAAGTTGCCCGTGCTTCGCCAGGGCGCTCCCTCTAGAATCTCGCAGCATGGCAGCACAAAAGATGCGGAGAAAGTAACCATTACTAGTTTACCCTACCCCCTAATTAAAACCAGCTGTTCGTAACTTAAAGAGCCCGGGTTGCGATTTCGCAAGACATGCGAACATTATTCATTGTTTGCTTTTTGAGGATGTGTGCGGGTGCCCGCTCCGAGTGCGTCGCATTAAAGAAGAACCCTCTTAGATTCTTAAGCAAGCGTTGTATTAAGCTCACGCACTCAGCGAGCTTATGAGAATGTAGGGTTTAATGCTTACGCAGCCATTCAAAGCTTTCGAGGTGGAAAATTCAAAGACGTTGTGGCCTGAATACGTAGCACCTCATCGTGATTAAATGAGTGTAATCAACTTAATCTCGTTGCTACATTCGAATAAGGATCGCATACTCTTGACTTTGCTCCTCTTGGAACATTCCTTGCGAAAGCACCAGCCAAATGTTCATGAAGTAATGTTTGGCATTTGAGTTTCCCGTGTCTTTTGGCAACTTTAAAGTGATTCCAACTGTCATAGCATGCAGAAGAAGACGATGAGTTTATGTGATGTGACGGAGATGAGTAGGTGAGCGTACTCATGTTTAACGAACCTATCCGACGAATGAACTCCAGGTTGCTCGGTGTCCAGGTTGGTGTGTAACCCGAGACACTACCAATCCTTGGTTGCTATTCAGGGGAGGGCGATAAGATGTTTATATTTCTCTCTGCTGAATGTACGCTGACGTGAATGACCCCCTTCTCCAGTCATAACGGTTCTGAGTCAGGTTTGCTACCAATCAAGTCACCTGTACGAAGGGGACTTCGCTACAGCCACCTTCACACCTATTCCGCGGACAAGCGCTCTCTCTCTCTCTCTCTCTCTCTCTCTCTCTCTCTCTCTCTCTCTCTCTCTCTCTCTCTCTCTCTCTCTCTCTCTCTCTCTCTCTCTCTCTCTCTCTCTCTCTCTCTATTTATGTATTTATTTATTTATTTATTTATTTATTTATTTATTATTTCTCTCTTCGTTTCTTTCTTTCTTTCTCTCTTTATTTATGTCACTCACCCTCTTTCTTTCCTTCTTTCTTTTTTTATTTCCTTTGTTTCTCTTCACAAGGCAAAGTGGACGTCAGAGCGTCAACCGCAGGACAATCTGCGAGTTTTCCTCTCACAAAAATTTGTTCTTACACTACAACGAATGGCAGGCGCCCGACAGCGGGACCACTACAACGTACATCCCTGCATCCTTACCGCATAAACAAGTCCAAGAGCAGCGCTAGGCCTGGCGGAAGAACCGTTATCGGAGTGTCGTGCGCAAAAGATAAGAAGTGACAAGTCCCGAAACGCCTCCATTCCGCTCCGGTTTGCATTCCCTTCTCGCTTCGCGTCCTGCCAAGGTATCGCCAAACGAACAAGGCACACAGCGAAGTGGAACCCTCAGAGGATACGCTGCTCAGACTCGTCCCCGGGTAAAGGAAAGCAAATCGGGCAGGTTGCACTTTCAAGCACTTATTCTCCCTTCCACGTCCGCCCGCACCCTTAGCATAGCGAATGTTAGTCGGGGAGCAGCATCTCACTAGGAAGCAGGCACGCACTTTCTATAAGCTACCGGCCTTCTTTTGCCAGTGATGAAATCCGCTAGGCCAGAACCGTAGCGAAGAGAATGCCGGCGAGCCCTACAAGCTCTCCAACAACAGCAGCAGCAGCAGCGGCAGCAGCACTCACACAGGAGCAAGTACATTGGGCGCGAAGACGAAGTGAGCAAATCCGAAGCCTCCGATTGGCCGCTAATCACCCGGAACAAATTTCCCCGCCCACCGGGCAACCGCGGCCGTGTCTTAAGCTTCACCCAAGCTCCTTCCTTACTCTACATTCGCATCTGTTTGTTTTGTTTACTCCTCCACCCCGGAGCTTTTTTTCTTTTTTTTTTTACCTCGGGCTTCTCAGCTTCTCCATTAGGGAGACGCTGCCGCATTGCCATGCAATCAGGGCAGCGCAAGCAGCGAGGGGGAATCCCCGCCGTGCAGCGGGATACGCGGCGCGCAAGTAAATCACGCAGCGGTGTAGAATCGGGGCAGCACGCACCGATGCTCGGACTTTTCGGCGGCCGAATGCACGTCGCGGAGAGTTGCTGCGGCTCGGCCCGGGCGGCGAAAGGAGAAAAACGGCCGGCACTTCTTCCCCCGCTGCCGGGCCATTCCTTTTGGTTAATCTAATCTGGCGCTTTTTCGGCCACTCCTGTTCTCCATGAGTGTGCCGAACGGCGGTAATCGAAATTAGTGGCGCCGCTCTCTCTTGCCGCTTTTCCCGGCTCGCCCGCCGAAGTCGGTGCTGCGGTCCGGCCTTGGTCATCGCGTTCCCCGTTTCCTTTGTTTTAGCGTGTTCGCCTTACTTTAAGTACGGGGTTGGGGGAAGGATGTCTGGGAGGCCTCTCGTGACGTAGTGACGTTCGCGGTATCGAGGGTTTCCGAATAATTTAATCTATCTGGAGGTACATCTTGTTCCTGGATAGTTGTATTCTTGCAGCATGTTCTCGCTATACTGGTCGTCTTGCAGTGGGAATATAAGGTCACGGCAATAAAGTGGCTGCGATCGTTTTCAATCGGAAACTGTGTCCTTATGTGCTGATGCTCCTCAACTTAGTTACTGCCGCATAATTGAGAAAGTGAAATGATAAGGAGCACGGAATAAGAGCATTGCTGAGTTTCGAGCGAACGAGGACCTGTCCTAGTATCCCGCTCACATAACTTACCGTGACAGGCCGTCCCGATGTTCCCTAACGGATGAGTGCGCATTCTTGGTATGTGGAACATTAATTATTTACACCATCGTCATAAATTTTGTAGTCATCATCATCATCATCATCATCAACGACGACGACGACATCATCAACAACGACAAAACAATCAACACATCTTGACAGTTGTTTTCCAACACCCCGTGCTTGAACGCTTCGTGCTTCAAAGACTCGAGACATTTACAGCAAAGCTGTATAGCTCTACTCCCCAACGGTTTCATCTCCGTGGGCAAGAACGCCGAGGCACCAAGAATACACTTATACACTGCATGCTTCACCCCTCCTCAGGTTTCACGTTAGTGGAAATGGCCCGGGATTTTTCTTGGTACGAAGCGAATGCTGCAGCATTGCTGCATACCAGACGCGAGAATCCGCACAACCATTTCCCCTTACTTGCCGCAAACCACGTGACCTCCTTCGTTCCTCCGATTCCACCTCCTACCGGGACCTTTTCCCCCATCGTCACTCTCCATTTTCTTTTGGTGACGCCATTTGATTAGGCGAATAACACTGCCACGTTAGCCGAAGTAAAGTGATACTATTTAATCTTTAAACTTTGGTCGCACATGTGGCTGGTGGGTGCACTAATGACTAGGTAACAAAGTTCTACACTCATTCTGGCCGTCCTAGATATATTTAATCTAGGGTGGTAAGAATGAGTGTAGGTAGTTGTCCCGAAGCCTAAACCCGGAAAAAAGCTGGAAAAAATGGCAGCATCTCCACTCCGTTGATGATGGTGAGGGTGCGGAGTCCGGGGACTTGAAATGACATCCAAGTTGCGCCCCGAGTGACATCGTATTTGCGCCCCGACCGTCATTCGATTTGAACCGGGAGTTGCACCTTGATTATTCCCTAAATGAAACTGCAACGCACGGCTCAAATCGAATTTCGCTTGATGGTGGTGGGCGCTCGGATGGACGCGGACGGACATTGGGAGGTCCTAAGATAATTCGCACCGTTATAGGCAAGGGAGTAAGCCGTTTGACTCTCGGGTTCTAACTGATGGTCGTAGCCCAATGGGTAAGACGACTGACACTAACTATGTCTGGTCTAGCAGACACAGGCTCGAATCCTTCCGGTGCCTGTGTGATTCTTTGCGAATGTAAATACTATGCGCACGGACGCGAACGGACATTGCGTGGTCCTAAGGTGCTCCGCACTTAAAATTGGCAGCGTTGCGCCAAAGTGCTTCTATATAGCAAGATGACACAAATCTGCTGTATGTGACTCTTGTGTCTGGAAAGACGTCGAGCTGGTCGGGCCAGCACAGAAAGCAAGAGACCGGCCTTACATGCTATCGCTTTCCGACGCAGTTTGCGGCACAACAAGCATCAGTGCTGTAGTTTCTTGGAAAAAACGGGATCGAGGGATGCGTTAGGAGCTGACAGACGTCTGAGAATTTTTAGCCTCTTCAAAATGGCGGCAAAGTTTAAAGACACTTTGCGTTACTATGAGATAGGACTCCGCCGGTCGGTTGGTGGCGCCAGCGTTACTTCGGGGCAGAAATATGGGGCAGATTTTGCGTTCCCAGATGACGTGTCATCATCCAACATGACCTGCCAAAATGACAGCGACTTTTCACTCATACATGTATGTCGGTCACGTGTTTCTATGCACGCGCATGCTACCGTTTTCTTGTTATTTTATCTCTAGATCGCCAAGTCACAACATTTCGGCGCTTTTACTGACAATTACATGCAATTTGTAGCAAGCAGTATTGGTCTTCTTATTTTGGATTGTAGAAGCACAACGCCGACTACACATATTTACTTCAAAATTATGCTCCTTCCTTTTCACATTTAACGCGTGAACATGACAAAATAAACGGGACAACGCAGAAGCGCAAGACAGAATTACAACCAAGACACCTTGGCCGCGGAACGGCTGACCCGAACTTCCTTGCCCCATAAAAGTTGGAAAACAAACTCAGCGTGAGCATACGTTCCCTTCACTTACAGCGTGTTCCTACACATCGAAGGACGAACGAGGTCCCGGAAATCGTAGCTAGTTATTTGTATCGTAAAATCGCCGTCCCCTTTTCTATATTTCGAAGCGCATCCAAATCACCCGAAATGAATGCGCAGCCCGCCCACCAGCCAACACTGGCCCGTGTCAGCGCGTACACGGACTCACCAACAGATGCGACCACTATACGAGTCGAAGAAGGAAGCATAAAAAAAGCCCAGTGGAAAGCAGGTAGAGACGGGGTTTTAAGGCGCAGGGGTTAAGGGAAACCAGGACGAAACCTTTTACGCCTCGGCGCACCATTGGCATGCATCGCAGCACACTCAACCGCAACAACTCTCGCGTAAACACGAAGTTCACGATTAGTTTGCTGCGAATGCCTTCAAGGCCGGCGTGGACCACCAGTGGTGACAATCGCAACCAAGCCTTTCCGTCCCGGCCTAGCATAGTCGTTCGACAGCCCAGAATGGAAATACTTGGCCCTTGCCGCCAACGAGCGCCGTTTGTAGGCGCAGCCGCCTTCACCGGTGTGCGTCTCCTTCGCCAGTGTGGGTCCATCGCCAGTGCGCGCCGCAGCCATCGCCGGCTCCCTTTTTTCTACAAGAGAGGAAGCCGATACTCGTATCCTTTACGTCCTCGGCGAGAACGTTGCGGCGGCGGCGGCGGCGGCTAGAAAGAGGGGAAACGTACGGCACCCCGAGTCTGGTCACGTCGACAGTCGGCAGCGCCCGCGGCGGGTTCGCCCCGAGAGGGCTCGGCGAAGGGGCCCTTAGTATCAGCTCCGAGGAGAAGAAAAAAAAAAGGTGTTCTTCGCGAGCGCATTTGCAGTTTTCCACTGCTGCGGGCTTTTCTTGTCTCGCTTCGCTTTTGTACGTACCCTCCTTTCTCTAGTTTCCGATTTTGTATCCGCTCTGTTCTTTTCTACGTGAATTTCCGCGCATGCGCTTTTTGTTTGACTTTCTCTTCTTCGAACCACCGAGTCTGCTCTCGTAGCACGTTGTTGCGTTAGTTGTCGGTCGTATTTGTCGATGCTGCGCGCGCATGTATCGGCGGCATGGAGGGGTTAATGTGCTCATGGCTTCGGTGGGCTTGACTATTGAGGGGACATTACGTGTTGAGTTCCAGAAACGTTAGGTAACTGGGGCACTCCTCAAGGGTCGGTCTTAGTTCCGGCATTATTTAACGTAGCCATGATAGGACTATCCGAGAGGCTCGATAAGATAGAAGACCTGAGATACACCATATACGCGGACGATCTCACTCTGTGAATCCACCGTGGTAGTGACGGGCACATTGAAGATATACTACAGAAGCCATAGATGAAATTTAAAGCTACCTAGAAACTTTGGGAGTCAAGTGCTCGGCCGAAAAATCCGAGGCACTGTTCCTCGTCCCCGATTACAAGTGGAAAGCGAGCAGGAATAGCCACAACATAAGACTCAAAGTAGGAGGACGGCAAATCCCCGCGAGGGACAAGATCAGAGTACTGGGGCTTTATGTATAGGACACCGGAAGAAACACGGAAGCTATACGTCGACTGGATCTCCCAGAGCAGCTGAGAAGAATACCAAACTTAAGCCATGCCCTGTACGCGGACGACGTGACCCTGTGGACGGGCCCCGATTCCCTAGGAGGGTTTCAGGACACACTCCAGCTCGCCGCCAACGCTGTGAATGAGAGAAGTACGCGCAAAAACGCTGAATCAGGTTTACTCACAAGTCCCGGCGACGACTTACACCGACGCAGCCTACTACAATGGTAAAAGAGCCATGGTGGCCGTGGTGACGGACGGGTGTAAGCATTTGACCAGTGCATCCATTCCAAAAGCCACAGCCAAAGAAACTGAAGAACTTGCTATCGCTCTCGCCCTCACGCAAACGAACACCACGACCGTTGTCACAGACTCACAAGAGGCTCGCCGCAGCTTCATTTCGGGATGGGTGTCACCCGTGACGCTACGCACCCTGAAAAGCAAGACGCCGGACAGGAAGGTCGCAATTGTGTGGAAACCGGCCCACTCCTTCATGAGAGGCAACGAACATGCCCATCTCATGGCCCGAGATCTCACCCACCACGTCGCGGAGGAGACACTGGAACCCACGCCACTCAGAACCTTCCACGAAATTACCCAACGCTACAAGAGCATTCCCGGCACCACACCCAGAGCTCTCAAGCAACCAAGAAACCGCACTCAGACTCATACCTACAAATACGTTTCCACATCCAGTCAGGATGCATATGTTATTTCCCACACAATTCGACGCACAATGCAAATTCTGTAGTAGACCAGGCACTCTACGGCACATAATATGGGAGTGTGTCAAGAACCCAGACCTGCCAGCCCCTTTTCCTTCCCCTACCCCAGAGCAGTGGGAGATACTGCTGTCCAGCTCCCTCCCTCAAGATCAACTTCTGCTGGTCGACAGGGCCAGTCTAGCCGGGACGGCACATGGTTACCTGAAATGAGGAACCAGTCCACCTAAACTTAGCTCAATAAAAAATCTCACTCTCTCGACAATAGAATGCGGTGGCACATGTTTGCAGAATGATGAAATGCATCTCAAACAAACATGGGGGGATGAAGGATTCCAAACTACTCAGAGTTTTTCAGGCCTTCGGTATCAGTAGGATCCTTTACGTAGCCTCCTAGATGAGGCTCACAAAATCCGAGAAGAATAAGAAAGGGAATCAATCAAATGTGCGCTAGGTCTTCCCCCGAACACGTCAACGGCCAAGATTCTTAGTTTAGGCGTATCGATCACTTTGAATGAACTCATGGAGGCGGAAAACGCGTCGCAACAGCAGAGATTGTTGAGCAGCAGGACGGGTCGCAAAATACTCCAGCGTCTGGGATACCAGACCAAAGATACACGTGAAATACCAAAGTCGATTAGGGAGAAATTTCAGGTAACACCCATGCCCAGAACATGCATTCCGCGTATCACGAAGCTAGACGAAAGAGCAGAGCCAAAGCCCTGCAAACCAGATACGGTGGACAGACGGACGTCCTTTACATCGACGCAGCGGCATGTCAGAGTAAAGAAAGCTTACGCAGCAGTAACGGTTGCTGAAAGCGGGGTCCCAGTCTCGTGTTGCACGTTACCGAGTACCGCGTAGGGACGCGACGGAGACCGAGGAGGTAGCCATTGCCTTAGCAGTGACCCGGCCGGAAACTAGAACGATAGTGAGCGACTCTAAATCGGCCATCAGAAATTTTGACCGAGGAAGGATCTCAAGCGCCGCTTGGAGTATTCTCGCAAACGTAAAAAAAAAACTTTACAACCGAAGAGGCAACGTTAGCGTGGACGCCAGCTCATCGGGGACTCACTGGGAAGGAGAAAGCACATGCGACCGCCCGAGGTCTTACAGTCCGGGCGATCGCCGCCAACGCCGCCGCTGTTGATGTCGAGTCATTGGCCTCGGCCTTGTATGCCGAACCTCTTTCCCAAATGACGGCGAACGAAGGGCCGAGTGACTACAGCGAAATCACGCAATATTATAGACTCTAGAAAAAGACACTGCCTCCTGCAGATCCACAGCTACGTAGAAAAGAGGAGATTTACTGGAGACTTTTGCAGACGGGAGTTTTCCAGAATCCAGTCATATATAGTAAGTGGCATCCCAAAGTCGTCGATCCAAGTTATAAGAAATGTAAGGGTCGAGCGGACCTCATCCGCATGGTGTGGACTTGTCTTTCGTACAATAAACCGCACCGAAACGTAGCATCCTGGGAGGCACTACTCCTCAGCCGAACCTCCGAAGCCCAGCGCAAGATCACCGGTCTCGCCCTAGAAGCCGCCAAGTCTCAAGGGATACCGGCCGACTGATGGGGGGAGGGGGCACCTAACGCTCCCTCTTTTACTGGTGTGTAATAAAGTTTTCACTGACTGACTGACTGTTAAAACGTGTGACGCGCTGGAAAAAAAGCGCCCCCCCTTCTCTGGGATTCGTGAACTGTGACCGCGGCCACTTCTATGCCTCTTCGGGATTCTCTTCCCAAGGAAAGCGTGCTAGAGAAGCCTGTCCTCTCAGTTTCTGTCACTCGAATTCAGCCCGAAAGAAAGGGCACTGAATCTCAAGAAACAAAAACAGGGACAATACAAGCGCCGAAAGACGTTGTTCAATATGCATATCTAGGAAAAAAAGCCAAGGTTTTTGTTGGGCCAGAGACGAGACAATTTGTGTCGCCAGTTACGCCATCTTGTGGTTACGGTGGGAAAGTGAAGTTTTTTTCGCAGAAACGGGAAAAATTTCAATTAGGGGGTAACCGAATCTGGGTCAGACGCGTCTCGGACGCAACCATTACTCACACACGCGTTACGATGTATCTGAGGCTTGCTGTAGGCGTGAGGCGGGGAGAAGGGGAAGGAGGTGCAGAAAGGCGTCTACTTCGTTAGAAAGAGTCTCTGAAGCAACACAGCCATGTCTGGGAACGAGTTACAAGCCTCGAACCATATAACTAAACGAAGGCCGTGTCACGCATGTGATAGTTTAGTTTTTCGACGCCCTGTTCTCGGCAAAAAGAAGAACAACAAAAAAAACAAACACAGGAACATGGAACTTTTTTTCAGCTTCGTTTATCTTGCGCTTCAGAATTTCGTGATGCGCATCGCGCTAGCGCTGTTGTGAACTAGAAGTTGAGAAAGTTGTTATGACAAACTGAGAATAATATACAGACGTTTTTTTTTTTTTTTCACGCACGAAGAAAAACGACAAAAAACATGGTATACTGAGACGGGCCAGTCTTGCCTGCAGTAAAGGGCTAAGACATCATCTTCCCGATGAAAAAGCCTTGTAGTTTTAATGTCCAGACTTACTTTTTTCTAATGACACTGCACATCGTCGTAGAAGTCAATGCATGCTGTTGCTAAGAATATTGTGATGGGTTCTATCCCTGGTGCAAGTGGTTACATTTTTTCGCTGAGGAGTGTCATGATCCAAAGCTTTGTTTAGCGCATCCAATCACCAGCACCATCCCAGAAACCCTACTCAAATCCCCAAAGAACACTTGATGAGCGTCAAATGGTAGAGAACAGGAACAAAGCCAGAAAAACAAACAGCAATTGTATGGCTCATACCGCAGCTTCACCGCTTTTCTCAGCGGCCACAGAAAATCAGGAAATGCACGCCGTCGTGGCCTGAATACTTAACAAGCATTCAGTGGTTACGCAGACCAGACAAAAAAAAAAATCCTACGTACAACAGAAGTGAATAAACTTGATTCCGAATTTGAATATAAAATTTATTTGTTTTTTACCACGCAGGGAACGTGGCTCAAAGTTCGCCAGGCCGTGCGAAACCTGACAAAAATATAGCTGAATGCGCGCATAAAGTTAACGAATGTAAGTCATAAGTCCGCGAGGCAGACGGGTCACTGCTTGAATGACACACTACTGAAACGTGAGTGCAATGTCTCCATGTGGCATGAAGGCATTTCAGCATTCAATGCTGTAACACTGGATCCCAGCCGCTTTTCAGGGGCATATTACTGCAATCACCAATATCGACAGCTAGGTGATAATGCTCCGTTAAAGGAGAAATGTGAGTGAGTTCCCTGTCCGTATTTCCGAATAAAAGAAAGAGGCTAGTTTTTTTTTATAACGCACGGAGGCTTAGCTCCATTTTGTGCATAGTTGTTTTTTTGTGTATGAACTGTCACAACAGAAATAAAACCGAAAAGACTGGCGTTAGCTGAGCCGGTTAGTCGATTTAAAGGGGTCCTGAAATACCTCCCGCCGATGCATGGATATACACGTAACCAAATAAAGCAATGTATCAGCAATCTCCTCCCGCAAGAATTTTGTTAAAGCGATGAGTATTAGCGGAGAAATCGTAAATCAAAAACCGCGCATTATCGTCGCGCCGCGTTTCCTCCTCCTTTCAACTTACTCTCCGCTGTTGACGGCGCGAAAGCCTTTCCTCCCGTGATGCTGCGCTCCTCGGCGGTGACGTACTTCCGCTATTGCGCTGCTCATACTGCCGTCTCCTACGGGCAAGCTTTGTTGACACCTTGAATCCCACACTCCGATCAAGGCTGGAAAAGCGAACGAAAAACCTGGCCGCATGTGTGCGGCGGCCTGGCCTTGCCCTTTCGCGGTGTACGTTGCTGCAGTATCGGCGGCACGCGACTTCTTATCGGCGGCGAACTCGCAGCCGCACGGGGGGGGGGGGGATCGTGCGCTCGTTCTCTTTGATGCACCGCGCACTGTTTATCCAAAAAGTGCCGCATCAGATGTGGCCCCGCTGGTGCCGGCTCTTATTTTACGGCGTTGGTAATTTCTGCTGGCGGCATGTGAAAAATACGTTTTCAACCGATACAGAACCCGTGCACAAAACGCTTCAATCATGTGGCCAGTTCAGCTTGGGGCGACGCGTGGTGGAGAGCGGCAACGTTGGCAAAACATGCTCCGCCGGGGCTCTGAGCTTTCTAGCGCTGGAACGAGCACCATTTCTTTGACAATCTCAAACATCGGTTGCCTTGGCAACAAGGCACAAACCACTCTAGAGGTCAGTTAGGGTTCCGTGATCCCGGTTCAGTTCGGGGCCCCACCTCGCGGCATGTTGGCACTGCAGGCGTACCACTCACTCCCATTGGGAAGTGCGAGATGCGTTTGGCATTACAGGAGGCGATGGTGTGTGTGTTGTGGACGCCTTTGTTTCGCGATGAAATGCGACATTGTGCTTCTGCGGGTGGATAGTGCTTTCCATGGTCTGGATTATCTTTCTCGAGCGACGTACGACTCCACTTCGCATGGAGTATGTGCAGGGTGCGTGGCTAAAAGCCATCTCGGCTTGTGCGCCGGAGTTAAGTGACTTGCTGTTCGTCCCCGCAAACCGCGCGCGAGGTGAGTGCCGAATTTACGACGGGCAAGAGGAGGCAACCCATAGTCGGTCAATCGCGGTTCAGACTTGCAACGCATGTTGTGACGTTGTGTTCGTTCGAAACGCATCTCTGGATTGTTTTGAAGTTTAATAAAATGTGTGCGTCAAACCCGGGCATTCGGCTCAGGGCGTTCTCTGCGATTGCACGAAAGAAGTGCCAAGGGGCTTCAACGCTTTCATTATGGAACGTACTCAGGTAAGAGAATATCCATGCCGTGTTATGGCCGTGTTGCATTCAATACAAACGGTTAAGTGTTTGTTTACACTTGTTTCGTTTGTCGTAAAATGTCCAAGCACTCCGGCACTACGCTGGCAGATCAGCCGGGGAGCCGACTCTGAGCAGACGACTCATCTCTTTGCCGGAAGTGCGTGAGAAAGTCGCCCAGTAGCAGATGTCTAGGTCATGACGAACATCTGGGAATCGATGACGTAGACATGTGAAGATGGCGGCGTCCAAAAACACGAAGGGAAGAGTGAGAAAAAAGCGACAAACTTTGGAACAAAAGTGTGAGCTTTCCGCTGCGCGTAAAAGAGTAATACTTGGCACAGATGACGTTGACGACCCAATGTAACGATTGCGCTAGTTCATTTAGTGTGCTCAAAACGCCTTTCAGGGCCCCTTTAAAGCCGCCAACAAACAAAACAACGCCGTCCACGCCCACGCAATGTTTACATAAACCATGCGAACAATACCAAGCACCACTACAAACGCAGCCTGGAACACAATCCCCTTTGTCCAATCAATGTGACACACAGCAAACAAACACAATACCAAAAACCGCCACAAACACAACCCGGAACCCACTATTGTGTTCTAGGATATGATTATTTGCTTATATCTCTGGAAGAACCTAATAAACCTAAATTTTTTGCAAAGAGCGAGTTAACGTAGTGATCTCGTAACTAACCAGAACGAGGTGCTTTTATCTGAATGTACATCCAAGAATCACCCAATAGCCATCGGGATCACACAATACGCTGGCAAGACGGACTGTTGGGAGAAGCATAACTTGACATTCGAAACGCTACAGGTACTTTCAAACGTAGGCATTATATTTAAGTTGCGCAGTGATCACTGCACCTGTATTTAACTTTGGGTTTTTTCGAGGAAACCTTAGCTGGAAGTTGGCGGTTTGTGTGTTCTATTCACCTTTTTCGTCCACGTACGTACATTTTGCCTCGATATATGTGATAGAGGAGGGACGTGAGATCTCCTACAGATATCAGCGTGCGTCGGAAAGCACGTGAATGGCGCAAGTTAATTCTTGAAGTGGCGCTTCAGCGCGCCTCATAACCCACGTGTAGCTCGCACGTGTTAACCAGCACAACTTCATTTTATTTTGCTTGGTGAAGTGATTGTTAAAGTAGCAATTCCATAAGCGATGTATGAGTTTATCTCCGACATTGAGCCCACTTTTCTCAGAGAATTCAGCAGGTGATCGTCCGGGAAGGGTAAATACAGCCGCGCACACTAGATTGGGTTAAAAGCGCCACCGACAACGCCTGCTGCTTAAAAAGTAGCTTTTTTTATCGGTCCCCTCCTGTTAACGCTGATAATAACAATTGAGTGTCACGAGCTGTCATGCAGATCCTCAAAGAAGCAACGTCATAGTGCAGGCTCTGAAAACGTTGTCTCTCACGCGCGCTCATTTTCACGCCCGCAGGAATCGAAACAATACCTTTGCATCGCGTGCGAAGCAGGCGTGAAGAAGGGCAAGGAGGGACAATTTTGAAGAGTTTGGCGCATTCATATGCTAAACTTCCTCCACTTCTCCAGCTTCCGGGGAGTTACGCCTCTGGGCTCTGTTTGCCGTCCTCTTCACGCGACTGTTTGCTCAGGTTTTAATCGGGCCGCGCGAACTGGTTTAGCGCCGTTTGTTCGGTCCGATAGAAGGCAACGGCTCGCATGAAGGTGTGGCCGCGAAGCGGAGGGCGAGCGCGAAGCAAAGAGGATTTCCGTTTTCAGCCACGAAATGAGGGCTTTCGACCGCCGCGCCTTCTGCCTCGTGTACTCGCGTCCTGGCTGTGCTCGTGCTTTATTAAAGAGCAGTGGTTTGGGAATCTGGGATTATGCGGTTATCTTCTGGTTCCTTCCCGCTCCGCTGAGCGGCGCTTTCGCTGCGACCGAATTCACGTTTCGATATTGCGCAATCTGGCCGCGCGGGCTGACCAAACACTACGAGGATTAAGCTCAATCCGAATGGATGCTGGGAGTTTAAGTACTGGCGCTTTTTGCGCGTTCATCTGACAGCTGCCTAACCAATCATACGTTTATGTAGTTGTAACGCCCAAGTCTGTACGTTATATGCAAATTCGGCTCAGCTCGAACGGAAGGAGAATAGAAAGACCACGCCGTAATATTGCGAAGAAAAGTTCATTACTGCGAGCTTTTGATTATGACGAGCAGTTTGAGAGACTGAATCGTTCAGCTTCTAAAAAAAATCTTCGACCCCTACACTCCGTAGAAAGGGCTGACCAGCGAAGCCTAGAAGGGACCATAATGTTTATGTTAAGGTTTTTCACTTCGGTATATTAAAAGGTTTCTGAACTATGTGATGAAATTGTGTGTCCATCTACGTTCCCCTTTATACCGAGAAATGAAGCAATGAAGACGTGGACGCTTTCGGCTTGGGTGTATCACAATGTATAATTCAATGCTGCCCATAGCGCTTTGCATTTCCTAGTGGCCGCTGTACTTTGTGCATGGAGGTTCGTCGTCTCCTGCTGAGATTTTTGCCGCCATCTAACCGACTAAGTGATGAGTGGTGACTCTCCGTGTCTTTGATAAGACAATGGGTCCGCTTGGCGCAGCAACTGCCGGCAGTTTTATGCAAGGTTATGCCACCTCATCAAACAGCACACATCACCGCTACTACTACTACTACGGCTTCGCGAAATCACCCTAAATGGACAATTTGTAGGGTCACGCCGACGCTGACATTTGTGCTCGGCGTCGCCGGACCAATCTTCTGCAGCGTTGGCGGCACGGCGGAGGCAGGCGGACTCTCGGCAGTGGTCCCGGCGGCGTATTCCCAAACCATATCCCGTTGGGGCCCAGGCCGACCTCACCCCGCCAAGCAGCGACGCCGCACCGTGACGTCACTTCCTCTATGTGCACGACTTCATGCGACGTGGATGCGACTTGGATGCGTTCATGCGAGTTGGACAAGAAAGACTAACGTCCCGTTAGTCTTTCTTGTCCAAGTTTTGTTTTGCGTTGTTTCCCATCATGTTCACACCACGCCTACGCTGCGAAAGTGTATGAACGTCATCTGTTACTCCCACGTAATGAAAGACCCAGACATTCCCTCTCTTCTTTCCCCTAACTCCTCTCCAAGCCGTTTTTACTTTTCGCGCATGCGCACTGGTTACTCTGCGCTGGTGTTGCGTTTGGGACCGCGGCGTCGTTCCAATTTTATTCCTTTAGACTTCTAGTTAGATTGCTTCGCAGACTGTCTACCAAGCTGTCCGCGAATCGGAACGCAGCCATTGTGTAAAGTCAACTTTTCCGCAGAGCGTTTTATCGTGACCGCAGAAAGCTTCCCATTTCACCATCATCATCATGTGCTCTTTGTGGAAAGCTGTTGTGTAAAGTTGGCTTTTCTGCTGTACGTTATTGCCAACAACGTCACAAGTGAGACTTAGAAAGCTTCGCTTCATAAAAAATGGGTGTGAGGGAATAGTTGTGACAACGTCGAAGATACGGGATTTTTTCGCTTGCATTAAGTACAGGAGTACGTTCACGCTATAGACAGAACAGGGTGCTGACAGGACCAAAAAACATGCACTGTACCGTGGAAAGAAAAAGAAGCAATTCTACTGTTACGTTGATCGAAGAAAAAATAAAGCGAGAAGTTTCCAACTAGTTTGAATAAGGCTTTCATATATTTTCTAAAATTTAGGCAAACTATACAGAGCTTTTATAATTTATTGGTCAGCGAAGTTTGTGTAAAAAGGTCAGAACTATGTCGATTACACTTGTTTGGCAATAACAACTTTTTCAATGGGTTTTCTAGAGTACAGTGCCGCATATGAGGACTGGTCTTAAAACAGGCAGCATTAGTTCACATTGTACCGCAGACATAATTTCTATGCAACGAACTATTAAATTAGTCATTCTGCAAATTTATTACACGAAAAACAGGAAGCCTACTTAATCAAGTGCGAGCGGCCTTCCGTAAATTATACACTCCTGCGTTTTTTCTCGCTGAGGTAGAATGTAAGGAGATAAGTAAGCATGATTAAAGGAAGAAAGCAATGCAATTGAAATATTTGCGGAATAAATTAACGCGCTGGTTTTTAAGCGTTACATACAACGAAGAAAAACAGCGCAAAAGACGGGACAAACTTAGAACCACAAACCACAGGCTCAGTGGTTTATGGTTCTTGTGGTTTGTGGCCAGCGCGCCTGTGGTTTGTGGCTCTTCACTTTGTCCTGTCTTTTGCGCTGTTTTTCTTCGTAGTACAATGTGCCAACTGGCCCTTCAGCAAACCCTGCTGCAACGTTACACACTATTTCATATAGCATTGAAGGTTGAGATAGGTTTTCGAGCGTATAGGTAAATTATCACTGTTACAAAAAATATTTGTAGAGACCACAAAAAGGTTTCCTACCAAATCAACTTGAATTCGCTTTAAGGTTAAATTGCATGCGGAACAGCTCATCCAACGACTTTCCAACTCGCTTGACTTAGTTTTCAATTCTTAAAATTGACTTTGCAAGCGTGTCCAGCATTTCTCGTGTCAGTGGGCACCAACCACAGCCTTACTCTTCTAAAAAAACGGAGAGCACATATATACGGCTGTCCTATACGAAACAAGCATTCTTTATAGGCCAGTTGCATGATCATAATCGTTTTTTTGGCTACGCATAGTTTTTTTTTTTCAATTAGACTGCTTTTTTACGCATGCTTTCCACTTTCTCTCAAAGCAGAAATGAATTGAATTGATTTTTTATGACATTTTTACGAGCCCTTTATTGTTAAGCTCTCGCCCACAGGTTCCTTTCTTCCTTCCCACGTCACCCCCAAACGACGGCAAATTAATTTAGCCGAGCGCGCAGTGGAAGCCAAGTTTGAAGGCTATTTGCTTAATTTATAGCATCCCTATATTATTTCTTTTGTTTTGAGAAAAAAAGAACAAACTTAACTCTATCATGCCCGTTGAATTGGCTGTTTATAAAATCCCAAACCCTCGAGCCAGCCGAGCGTACAGTAACTAGGCATGGCGGAGGGAACGATTCAGAGGAGGAGGAAGCCTAAAACTCAATCATTCCTCATCATAATAGAAAAGGAAGCATTTTCCGGGGATCTCATATGATTCTCGGCAAAACGAAATTCCGGAGCGCAGCCACGCGAAACTTTATTAGCACGAGTCAAGCCAAAACCCCGCTGGATGGGCTCGAAGCCCGCGCATGATACTTCGACGAAGCCGAGCCAAGCCTTATAAGAAGCCGATTCAGAGGATCCCGGCGGAGTTCTCTCAGAAAGAAAAAAAAAAGAAGGAAAGAAAACGAGCTCCAGAGAAATATGCAAACGGTGATAACGGGATAGAAAGAGATGCAAAGGGAGCGGCGTACACTGGAGGTGGCCGGTCCGCGCCGTGCACTATCGGGGTTTTACCGATAATGAAAAAGCCGGCGAAGAGGAGCGTTTCTCCAGGCTCGATAACCCATAACAGCGAAGGAAGACTGCACGCACAGTTCCATACGCTTCACGCTCCACCTTTCGGGTTTTCCCAAGAACTGCGCGTTCTAGGTCTTCTTTTCGCTCTGAACGAAAAGGGATAAAAAATAATAAACGCCAGGAAGACTGAGTATGCACGGTTCAAACGGAGTGCCTGCCTCAACCTTTGTGCGTCTCTCACCCCACCTCCCCTCCCCTTCTTGCCCGCACAAGGCTTCTTCTTCTCTCGAAAATGAATTCGATCGTAGGGTCTGTTATAAATAAGCTTCCCGCGGACGCTTTCGCGCTCGAAGCGGATTGAAAACACTTACTGCTGGTTCGCTTTAAACGTGTAGGGGAAGAAGCAGGTCGGGAGCAAGTGCATCGCGTATTTCTCATGTCGTCTCCCGTTGCTTACATTAAGGTTTTTATTCTTCCCTACCGCCTCTCCCGTGATACACTACAAGGACAGGAATACGGACGGAGGAAACCGTTGAAAGCACTCAGCAAATATTTGAGCAGCCCGCGAGTTGCGGTCATTTTATTTCAAAGAGTTCGCGACGATCCAGAATAAACTTGCCGCACCTCGTGCCGTCGTAGAGCACAACTGTCGAAAAACCAAATACAGAAGTGCTAAGGGTTAAGCATTTATTATATTCCTGCTTTCATTTTCTCTGCCGTGTATATAATTACTTATTCAGATACGTATGAACACATACATAAGAAACAAGGTTTTGGACGAAGAGGCAGCGCTCAGCGAGAAGCGTCGAAGTTTTGACAATGATTTGTCTTCGGGAGGGCAACTGCGGTCATCCTTGACACGCGCTTCATATGCATATAAGGTCTTTTTGGGGGGAAAGGTTTAGCGGCAGAGAAACCCGAGTTCTACAGGGGGCTGCGTTTGAACGGGAGAGCTGGCAAAAGGATAGACGCCAGTGTACTCTGGTGGAAGTTGGAACACTACAGTGTAGGGGGCATCGTCTACACTGCAAGGGGCGCCATCTACACTGGGGGTACACTACAGTGTACCCCTAGTGTAGACGACGGTAGTTGAGGGTGGAAGAAGCAGGGGAGCGGAGTGTTAGCGACATAGAAACCATGTGTTACAGGATGTTGCTTCAGGGAAGGGAGTTGTCGAAAGGTAGGTAAGAGGTAGCAAACTCTTTTTTCAGTTCAAGGCTGGATGGGAGAAGAATATAATACAAATACTTTGTGAATATAAGGTAAGATCAATTAATTGGGATATTGCGGTTAGATCCCTACCGTTGGCACTTTATTCGTTTTTTTTTTTCTTTTCGCGGGGGAAACATGTAAACAATCGGGCTTCTTTCTGCACCTAGTCCCCAGCAGGACTGTTCACATCCCATTCTTAAAATTTTGACAATATTGCTCTAATCCGTTTTCTTCCCTTTCTCTGTTGTGTCAGGTAACGCACCTTCATCGCCGGCCCCTGATTTTATGCTTTAAAGCGTGCTTCTTCGCTAACACAGTTGTCGTAAGGTGAAGCGACCTTTAAAAGAACATTCTCGGGGCGGTGCAATGCAAGCTCCACCACTAGCGCGGGCGGCACTGCGGTCTTTCGTTTTAAAACTAAAGCCCTAAGTGCTTCATCAGCAAAAAACCGGCGTCTTCGTTGTTCTCGTAGTAAATATCATTGTATTTATTGTTCTCCGGTTCGGAAAATGGCTGCCGTTGTATACAATAAATAAAAAAAAAAACTCATTTGATTTCGTAAGGAATTTGACCCAGGGTGTACCAGTGCACTACCAGTGCACTGTCTCTGCCCGCTGCCAGCGGTAGAAGGAAAGTTGACGCAGTACGTTCTGCGTGACAAGCGAATGTTTTGGCACGTGAGTACAACAGGTGCATCTAAGAGATTCTGTGACGTGTGCCACAAGCCTGCCTGTTGAACTATTTAGCGCCAAATGACGGTGAAAAATAAGTGAAGACAGGGACCGTGCATACACGGGGTAGCACTAAAGAAGACTGCCGAAGTAATTAGCGCCACACATCGAAGAAATGAAAGCGAAGTAGTAAGAGACGCAAATACGGTGCAGCAGAAAGAAAGTAGTTGATGAGTGTGGTGATGCATGGTGCAGGAACGTATTTGTGTGGGGTTGACCAGGCGAAGAAGGACAAGGTATGTGCCTCTACGGAGGAAGAGGAAGAGGAAAACGGCGTGAGCTGGGTTTGTGGTGGCTGGAATCACGTCCAGGCGGGTTTGCTGCGTGGTGAGCCGGGTTCCTGAATTCGGACTGCCAGAGCTTCACTGTTCCCGAGCCGAGACCTGGGTCCGCGCCAAGCACCCGAGGCCTGACGTGGGGTATGTGCTACCCGGCCAGTGCACCAGGCCGCACGTCGTCAAGCGACCCCCACGCAACGTCCACGGGCCAGCGGTCACTCCTCGCGGCGTAGTCTCGAGGCGCCACAGCAAGCACAAGCGCTCTCCGCGAGTCCCTTCAGCTCACGTCACCGACATGGCTGGATAGTGCGACTGACGCCGGACTTCGCACGTGGTGAGGCGATCCCTGCTTTGACTGTGTCGTAGATCAGTGAACACTATCTAAGTATCACGTGACTGTGTACGCGCTTTCAATGTCTCCATGTACCTTCTACCCCGTGTGCCTAGTTTGTGCGTGTTCTCGTTGTCTTTCTGCTAATCAGAATATATCTCCTCGATGCTCCGCACCTGATGTCGTCGCTCCGTACGAAGGTCTAGCGCGAGGTGCTAACGGGGTCCTTCATCACAATGAGTATGTATTGCCAAAGTATCGCCTGAAAGCGCGTAAGCAGACTTACGTGCCGTGGGAACTTTTTTAGACAGTTTAGGCACTAGAACTTCAGCATCAGTGGACGTACCTTGAGGATGGCCTCGTTTACGCTGTTTATCAGTTGGATCAGCTTGACGGGCACTGAGAATGGATATCGGTCGGAGTACTTCGCTTTTTCACTCTCTAAACTGTCGCGAGACCATAAAAGCGGTATAGACGATACGCAGCACAAGCATGTGATCCGGAACCAGGCCATAAATGCGTTAACCTCCTCTTCATACTGTCGTTCGCTGCGCATCTCGTGCAGCTACCGTGCTCTCCATTGTTTACATACAGCAGCCGTTCCGCCTAGCAGGATCACGGATCCTGCCGGCTGTATTTCAGATGTAGGCGCGCTACTCGGTAGAGGGGCCAAGGCAAATGTAAAACGGGGACTCTCCCTCCGCACTGTACATTCGGTGCCCTCGTCCGGCATTTTTTACTCAGTCACATTTAATTGGAAAATAATTGATCAATTAATTAACACCTCAAGGACCCCGTTGGGTGGGGTTTTACATGACGGGTGGTTAAAGGCCAGCTACACTCAAATTTTTCTTTGTCCAAATTTGATTGAAATAAGTAGTCTATGCTCTTAAAATCCCCATGGCGAAATCCTAAGCCTCGTAAGCGCACAGTACACCAGGTACCGTCGTTCAAAGTGGCTCCGTGCAGACGACGTTTGTACCTGGCGGAGAGTCGCCGAAACAAGTTCCGAGCGGCCTGTGGCGGAACTGGGTACATTTTACTAGCACAAAAGACGAACCACAAGAGTAAGAAAATCACAGGATGAACGATAAACAACTGAATTTATTACAAAATACACGTACACACTATGCCAACGGCGCACGCGCCAAAAAAAAAAAGGGGGGGGGGGGGGGGAGGGGGAATAAAACGGGACGCTTATTCACCAAGACGTGTGAGGGTTACTCTTTGCTCCAGGAACTCCACTCCTTTAGTTGACAATGCCACAGAAGGGGTGCTGATACACGCGTCGACTTTTTGATCAATACAATATGCCTGGTAGATTTTACGTTCGCTTGATTTCACGTTCAGTTGATGTCTAGCGTTCGTCATGGGGTTTTCTTACTATGGTGGTCCGTCTTTTGCGCTAGTAAAATGTACCCAGTATCGTCTAACCAACTAGCCCAACTTTCCGTCCTTAACTATGATGGAGGTTGGGGAACCTGTCCCGTGAAGCTCGCGCTTCTCCGGCGACTTTTAAGGCGCTCCGCTGGGCGCAGGGGTGCGTTCGCCCGGGTTTTCTCTGCTGCACCACCGCGCTGCACCGCCGTCGCCATCACATGCTTCAAGCTAACCGCATAGGTAGCAATATACCCCTTTTTTTTTTTTAAGTGCAATAAGAGAGATCAGAAGCCTACGAACATTCACACGCTTGCGAGCGTTCTGGAGCTAGCAAAACTATTTTTACGTGAAAATATAATTTCCACTAAAAAAATAAATAGCGCGACACGCACACTTGCCTTACATTTGTCACTCCTATTGCATCTATCACAGAAGAAAAAAAGGATATTTGATAAATTCGTGGCCACTTGCACATCCGCGTCCAATATTTGCCATATTTGGGCTGGCCTAACGCTACCTCGATCCCTTAGACCTTCCTAAAAATTTGACGGCCTAACTGGAGTTGTTGTACATGCAAGTATAAGCATTTGTGCGACTTTTGCCTCACTCGCTAAGTGAACCAAAATCAACCTTGCTTGTAGTAACAAATACATCCACACAAATATCGGCCGTCATCTTCGCGAAGTGCGGAAAGCTAACAAAACTGCTCCTCTGATAAACAATACACTTAACTTTTTTCAATTCCCAAATGAATTATTTACTTTTTGAAGTATTTGAAGTATTTTGAAGTATTTGAAACATTTACAGCACATGCCTCTGGTGAAAGAAAACAGCGGTAGATAGGTAACTTTTTTCGTGTTTTAGTGCATCATATAGCTGTGGAAAGTGGATTATAGGTTTAGATCCCTTTTATAATTCGATCCTCGATGTGCAGCAAAGCGAAAAATACTGGGCTGATATCCACAAAGCTGTATGCACGTAATGTATAGTAAAAATAGTGATTGATCTCCTCCTGCGTGCAGTTTATTCCCTTCAAAGAGAGTGATGTGACAGCCGAGGCGCCGGCTAACTAAAGCTGCTTGCCGATATCGTACGAGCAACTAGCTTTGTAAATAAGGGCCCACTTTTTTACTCGCAATGCCAAGGATTGCTACTACGGGAGTTATTCTGATGGAAAAAGAACTATCGTACGGTATACTTCATTTCGATTGATAGCAACGCGATGCCGGAGTTTCGCCTAACTCCATTATCCTGAGCAAAGGAGTTCTTCTGTGGAAATAACATTGCGAAACGCGGTGCTACCACGCGCATTTGAAGGCGGTTTGAGCGGCCGCTGGTTCTAGCGCGGCCGCTTCCGTTCTATCACGTACGTCACGTCCGGACGCCGGTAATGGCCGCCTCTTCTATTCATTTTCGGTTCCGAAAACGCCAATGTCGTCAGCCGTTTGTGTTCCTCGCGTTCATGTCTGAAACGTAGTATTTTGCATTTCGCACTCTTTTTATGTGTACTATTTGGAGACGTTTTTCTTACGTGCCATGAAGACAAAGTACAAGTTTGTTTTATTCGAAAGAGTTCGTGTTTTTTAGTGTCTCCGGCGCTTGTCCGGATGCAAAAGATGTTTCATTCACTCAGAAATTGATCAATTTAAATCAAAAATTTGATTTCCCCGCTGAATCTTGTGTTTTCGTGGTCTGCAATGACATCACAGGAACCGACCGCTCTGCAGCCGATTGCGAACCCTTGTTTGCCGTTAGTGAACCTAGATGGCGCCACCATGCCATGGCAAGCCGTTTTCTGCCTCTGGTTTGTTTTTGACCGTATTTGAACCTGGCTTGTTTTTTTTTTTTTTTTTTCAGGGAGAAAATAATCGTTTCGTGAAACATAGTGCTCGCTCGACAAATATGGTCCCGTAAGACTGCGTTGCTTGCGTCAATCGGCCACTGCCGTCTGAGACTACTCCAAAGCCCCGCAGTCCTGTGCAGTTAAACCAAGCATAGTGCGCGCAGTATCAACAGTAGGGCGCACCGGTATTTCTATGTTTACGTGTGCTTTCGTAATTTACACTGTTTGTCCCACCATTCTTACTGATTTAAAAAGATTGTTCCTTACATTTAAGCGCAAAAAGCTCGTTCGGTAAGCTTATAAGCTCAGCCTAATTTGTGTTTGCTTTTACCGGCCTCTGCGAATCGCAGAGTTAGCTGGTATGACATCATAGGTTCTGTTGCGGGAAATGAGCGAGTGGGTCGCATGGCCATTCCCTTTTTTCCTAATTATATAGCTTATTTAAGCGACGTTACGTCAAGAGTGGTGTCAGTACGATTCTAACGAGGCATTCTTTTGAATGAACCAAGCTTGTGTTTTGTCTTCATGGCCCCTTTAAGCAAAAAGGGTAAAAAACAACCAACCAAACAAGCAAAAACGAGCAAACAAAAAAGCACCATTACAAGCTGTCTCGAGGGCGCTATGTTCAGAAAAGGCATACAATACAAAGTAAACAACGATGTGAAACATGTGTAAGTAATCCCAAACATAACATAAAAACCGTAAATAATCAGTAGAAAAGTTCTTCGGCGAGGCCATTCAAGTCGGTGGCTGTGAGGACGGGAAATACTTATTTTAAATGCTTGTAAGTAATCCCAAACATAACATAAAAACCGTAAATAATCAGTAGAAAAGTTCTTCGGCGAGGCCATTCAAGTCGGTGGCTGTGAGGACGGGAAATACTTATTTTAAATGCTTGGTGCGGTTCGATGGGTAGTGAGCGGTTTTTATGAAGACGCTGCCATTTGATAACCTGTTGCAGAATTTATAGAAGACGCACAGCCTTCGCTCCAACAGACGCAATTTTACAAAATTAGAGGGGGGGGGGGGGGGGGGACCTACCGCTATTGCGATAAACAATGACCGAAACGGGAGGGGAAGGGTGGGGGGGGTGGGGGGGGTGGGGGGCTTGGTTGGCTTTGAAAGGAGATGTGTTAGTGAGTTCCTGCACATGTCATAAGCAATAAGACGCCGACTTTACGTTTTCTTCAGAGAAAATGATTTCAGCTGATTCTGAAGTTGTACTACATGACTTAAACACGACTACTGGTGTTTTCTGTCTCTCGATGATTTGATGTTTAACTACAGCATATTCAGCCGAAAGGGGCATTGAAGTCAAGATACCAACTGCTCTAAATCGATAGATTAGCTCACCGAGTACACGAAAGTTCGTTTGTTCCGTTCTTTTGAGTGTGTGTGTGTGTGGGGGGGGGGGGGGAGTGTGGTTTTGTTTTTGTTTTTTGTGTTAATTGTTTTTGGTTTTTTTGTACGGTTGCTTTTTGTTCAGTGTACCACGTGAAACACCGTGGTCGGTTGCTGCCTATTGATGTCTGTAAGTATGAGCATGAGCTGCGATCACACCAGAAATGGCTATATGCGCTGTACAGTATAATTTAGGGCTGATGTGCGGGCGTTTTGTGTGTATATATATGGGCGTTTTTAAGAATGAATGTCAGTAGGAAGTAGCACTTGTCTCTGCTGTCTCCCTTCACCCTTCGAGTAACTTTTTGCGCTTTAGTCGTCACTATAAACTATTCCTGGTATTCTGGATCCTCCCTCCACTTGAGCCTCCAGTTGAGTGGATCCTTGACATCAATTTCCCCACGCATAAGCATTGCGGAATCCTCCCCTCAGCCGAATGGAGGGAGCAAATGGAGTGGAGGAGGGACTCAGAATACGGCCCTATGTCCACTTGGCACTGGGGTTCCGTACATTGCTAGAAGGAAGGGGGTATAAAAACAAAGTGAACGTCTTCTTCTTAAGTGTTACTCGTTCAAATGAAGTTTTGTGAAAACTAGCGAAAACTAGAACGCCTGCGTGAAATGTTATCCTTCTCCTGCAAACCAAGTCATTCTAATAGTTATTAGATAGAGAAAGAAAGAACCCACAACATCGGACTGGACTAATTCCAAGGAAACAGGTAATCCACATAAAACTCTTAACCGGTACAGTGATGAAAAAAGCAGACAAAATCAGACAGTGCCAATACATGTCATGGTTTTGATAAATGACTGGAAGAGCATTTCGGGAACGAGGCCGGACCAGACCTGTTATTTATCGCCTGAAGTATTTCGGCATGCCTCTTCTTGCCTTTCCGCTCTTGTTGTTACTGGTGATTTTTTTGTTATTTTTGATGTAATGGTCACGTCGTTGTTGTTATTGGAGATGCCGTTCTTCTTCCCGTTATCCTTCCTGTTATCCCTCCCGTGTTCTCGTTGCTGTTGTAACTGTCAGTGTTTATATTATCACTCGTGTCGTCGTATACCGTTTATGGTCCACTGGAATTGCTTCCGAGGAAATCACTCGGCGTGTTGACGAGGTTTTGCTCTTGTTCAATACTTTCCAGTTAGGGCCATAACAACAGCGATTGTCTAGCATTACCGATCTAGTCGTGCCCAGCGACAACAGGAAACAGCTCTTTGAAAGAAAAAAAAGCATTCCCCGAATTAGGTCAGTGGCGCACAAACAACGAAGTCGTACATTGAGAAGGAAAAAAATAACTGCAGCAGAATTTACGGAATCCATTAAGCCCGCAATCTCGAGTTTCGTATCGCGCATTACCCGTTCGACTTACCTTATACGGTCCAACAGAGACCGCTCGCGCCGATTCCCCGCACTGCGGAAGAGGAAAAAAGATACGGAGAGAAAGAAAAGAGCGGCAAGCCCGCGGGAAACGAAACAGGACGTTCGCGAAACTAATCGAAACGTAATTTGAAACCAAGCTGTATAGCGGACCAAGCATGAGCATTCTACTCCGGAGCGTCCGCCACCCTCCCCCTCTGAGCCGATCATTCTTCCGCCTCTGGATCAAGAGAAGCTGAGCGGCGTCAGTCCGGCGAGTTATAATTTCTTTCTAACGTTTCCGCGGCGGTCCCCTAGGTTCGCTATCCGATCGCGTAACCTTGCCATGTGTTTTCCTCGTTTCGCTTCTCTTCCATCGCTCTAGCTCTTTTGTGTATTTTTTTCGCGCGGTATTTTCGCTCCATCCTCGCGATCCTCCAATTCACAAACAGTTTCCATTCGACCTTTCCGCCCCCATCTCCCTCCTCTGTTTTCTCATTTAACTCGAAACAAAACTTATTACACGCTCTCAATCCCAAGGTGAGCGGAACGGGGATTTAACAAGAAGAGAAGAAAAAAACTTAATAAGCCAACACCGTAGAAAATTCGCGGATTTCGGGAGAAACTGATGCAGGAAATAAACGGGCGCAGTACTGGCCAGGGAAGAAGAGGACGGAGGGAGGGAGAGATGGGAAGTGAACTGCGCGGCTGATACTTGTGAATAAGGCTCTAAACCAATCGAGAGGCAATAAAAGAAGCAGGAGAGGGGGATGGAGGAGGAAAAAAAGTAAGAGAAACGAGTCGAGGGGAAAAAAAAGGGAGGGAAAGGGCGATCGGCGGCAGAAGAAGCCGCTGAGTAGCGTGCAATCCGGCGATACCCCGCTTCCCGTTTTTATTCCCCGTTCTTTTGTTGTTGTTTCCGTTATTACAGCGGCGAGGGAAAAAAGGAGGGAGTACACAACGCAGCATTCGTCGCGGCGCACGTTTTTTTTATGCTTTAATTGAAGTCGGGAAAGACAATAGGGACGGGAGGGGGAAAATGTGCTTGCGCATATTTGTGTGCGTGTGCGTGTGTTTTGCCCCTCTTTCCTCGCCTCAACCGGGCCCGATCCGACGGGAGGTCGGTCGGTCGGTCGGCCGGTCGCAGTTCCGAGCTTCGGGCGCCCTTTTTTTTTTTGCTTCGCAGAAGTTCTGGATGTTCCCGCAAGCAGCCAGGCAACGGATCGTTTTCGCGCTTCACTTATTCGCCGCTCTCGACGCCGCGGACGATAGGGGCAACGAAGAAAAGGGGACGACGGGAAGGATTGGGGAGCAGGCGGCTTGGCGTAAAATACGGCCGCCCGCGTTTCCCGCCGCGGTGAGGTAGAGCGGTGGCTGCTCCGACAAATGGGAGCAGCACCCCTTCTCTGAAAGTTTATATAGGAAGCCGCCGAGAACAAAGAAAGGAAGCTGCGGAGGAGGCCTCCCAGAACGAGCTATAAGAAAGAGGAACAACTTTGGAAGCTAGAGAGAAAGAAGGGATCGTAATAAATGCCGAGCGAAAGAATTGTAGCCGGCGCACCGTACTGCTCGGGGTTGTCCTGATGAGCGGTCCCAATCGCCTCCCCGTTTCCCGATTCTCTATATTCGCTTTGCGTCTGTACACTGCCGTCGCCCCCCGTATTTGTGCTACACTTTTTTTTTTTCCTAAGCGCTTCGATCAACTTGTTCTCAGCGGGTTTTTGTTGGTGCGCTTTTGTTGTGAACTCCGCTGCAAATTGGGAAAAGATATTGTGTTTAGGGTCGGCGGCAGCTGCCTTCCGAAAAAAAGAGGGCAAGGGGTCGGATGATCGCGCTTGGTAAGAAGAAAGAAGTAACTGCAGAGGCAATCGCTTCACGCTTCAGCTCGCGTTTTGTGTCGTCGCCTGTTCCGTCAGTATGACTGTGCGTGCGTGAGTTCGCGCGCGTCTCCCTGTGTGGGTAAATACGTGTGAAATGAAACCGCCGAAAGTTCGGGCAAGTGTTGAAGGGTACCTAATTGGAGTTCTGTTAGTGACTCGATCGTTTGCGCTTTTCGAAAGAACGGCCGCTTGGATGTTGGGGGTGGAGACGGACGGACCGACGGCGTGGGGAGGTGGGTTTTAATCGATGTACAGTAAAAACGTAAAGGATTCGTACAACATGTTTTTGTTGCGTTCTTTGAGAGGTTTTCAGCGGTGCAAAAACTTCTTATTAAGAAAAAGATTTGCTTGGTATTGAGATGTGTCGACGCAAAGTAACAAGAGTGGACCATTCTTCAACCGACCGCAGTATCTATCTAATGTCACGCCCTACGTGTGCACGCGATGGCTGGGGCTTTGAGCACTAAGCTGTTAAAAGATGCCTTAGGGTATTCGTCTGGCTTGATACGGCTGGCTCCGACTCCCCTCCGTTCATGAATTGAATTCTATCTTAAGTATTTTCTGTATAAATATCTCAAGATGTTGCTCTCTGATGTACAGCTTCTAATTCAACTAAGGAAAGACAGTATTTATATTGGCTACTGCGCGAAAAAAACTTTAAGGGGGCACTTCAGCCCAGTGTGGGTGTGTGAAATTGGTGAATAATAGCGAGACCCCGGTTACAGGAGGTATTATTAAAAAATAGGAACTGCACCAAGACATCAAAACGGTGCCCTCGATCGGTGTTCCGCAACTGCTGGGACCTCCATTTTTGAACACATTTGCACGCTGCGTTTTGTAGTGGGGTTTCTGTGCGATACCGTTGGTATCTCATTCAAGTGCTCAATTTATTAAGGGCGTAAAGCAACACTGTAGACACCGGAACGCTTAGAAAACTCTCGCTTGCTCTTAACAGCTAGCTCCCTTTTCACAGCTTGCGCGCGTAATGAGTGTGTTATTGTAAACGGAAGTATCTTCACAGTAATGGTTTTTCTCAGATCCTCCGTTGCTATCCTCGTCTTGTTGTCGTTCAAAGGCAACTCATTAGAACTGAATTGTGTATGGCTAACTTTTCGCCTCAAGAATTTCGAAACCTGCGCCCTTCCATGGCATTCTCCAACACAAAAACAGACCCTGCCTTCAGACAACTGCTCCATTCCGGCGTGCTTTCCCCATCCGTTTTTATGGCCTTTTGCCGCGCACCTCAGATATTAAGAGCTTACCCATGAAAAACTCCGTGGCCATCCAGTCGACCATCGTCGGTAATAACGCTGCTGACAAAGTTGTAAGTTCTCGTCAAGAGTGGGATCCCTCAGATGTCATCGCGAAGTCAATAACTAACGCGGTTAGGTAACCGCGCTTACGCGAGAAGAAGGTTGCCTCTTAATAACTGACAGCCTAGGAACGTTCAAATTCCGCGCGGTTTTCTTTGGAACCCTAGT
The DNA here is from genome assembly GCF_048455015.1 of Haemaphysalis longicornis. Taxonomy (NCBI): domain Eukaryota; kingdom Metazoa; phylum Arthropoda; class Arachnida; order Ixodida; family Ixodidae; genus Haemaphysalis; species Haemaphysalis longicornis. The sequence continues at coordinate 51,689,600 of NW_027526460.1, forward strand.
CTAAGGAGTTGCATCCCTGCTGGTTTACCCTTTTGAATTGTTTAAGGTACTGGCACTCAATAAGTTCTGTTTCAAATCTATACCCATAAAATAAAGTGCCCCGTACACTGACTGAATGAAGGATTCATCAACGCTCCATCAAAACTGCTACACCTAGAGTACTGAAACTACGGGAGTACATTTCTACCATGGCGTACGGGTTTATCATTAAGGCGGGATTTTCGGAAATCACGCCCTTAACACAGAGAAAGGAAAACATTGTGTATTAGCAAATTTCCGATTTCTTCGCTCACGCGTGAACATATCGAAATTTCTTTCGCGTATATATGTAGCCTGTAAAAATCTTTAAAAAGTAGTTTAAGGTCTTTCCCCTCATCAACACTAATAACGCGAATGAGGATTTCTGAGAAAATTGGGAGAAATCTGCATTTCGGAGTAAAATCATGTCCTTGCCCGGGCTTACCTTCTATCTTACGACATGTTTTAACAGAATAACCCCTAATTGGGATTGGAAATAAATTAAATAAATAAATAAATAAATAAATAAATAAATAAATAAATAAATATAGTCGGCAGTAGGGAGCCTACATGCCGCCGGCGGCATGTAGGCTCCCTAGTCGGCAGTAGAAGAGAACGCCACGTGCCGTCTGCGGCCGCAGCACGAACTTCCGCAGTGAAGTCCGACTTGTAGTCGTGCAATGTCTTGTCGTGCTATCTTAGCAATAAAATCTTTTCACCGTTACTCCTTTCAAGGGTAGCAGAAACTTTTATTTGTTGTCTCATAGTCTATACTTGCTGAATATATTAGCAATCAATAAAATTTAGCGCTACATATTTGTCAGTCCATCATTATAACCGACGTATTAAATCGCAAAGGCGGTTGGGTCGGAAACAAAGCGAAGCAGTTCAACCGCAGTAATTTGTTTTGCGTTAAAATTTTATGCAACGTCGCCCGCGGAGAACGGGTGCATGCCGACGGGCTCTAAATTAGACGTGACGTTAATTAGTTGAAAAGCTTAATCTCGAGCTTCAACTTTTCACGATTACAACATTCTGCCCAGTTATTACCAATTGTTTCACAATTTTAGGTATGTCTTTTTATGGAAGTGAGAACAATGAATCGGACATGGGGAACTTCATTGTATGCGTGTTTCTTCTAAAGCAACGAATTCAGCTTTTGCTACAAATAATTTCCACTCAACAAGCAGTTTTTCGCTGTTAATGAAGAAATGTTCATTAGCCAACGTGACTACAGGCATTTAACTTGAAATGGCGTGAAACTTGATGAATTGTTAGGTATTGTCACAACTCAGAGTCGCCTGAAATGAGAGGTGCCAAGGGACTGGTACAGTTGTCGTCTCACGGGAGAATGGCGCATACCCGGCAGGGATTGCTCTGGAGGACAACGGATGGGGGCAAGAAGAGGTTTAAATGGTGAACGTAGTCCGACCGCTCGCCGGTTTTCTTAAATGCCTCGGCCCTTCATATATGTGAATAAACCCATTCCATCAATCAGAGCCGTACCAACAAATTTCGTTCCGAATGCTTACCGAAACGTTACTCAAACGATTACCTCGGAAAACGTTTTAGGATTGCGCCAGTGTTTCAACTGTCACGCTTCACTCTTTCTATCCGTTAAGGAAGAAGTGACAGCGAGAAGACCCGTGCGACGTTCTGGACGGGTCTTACAGCACATAACTAGGGCAAAGTGCCAAGGTCATAAATAGAGCAATGCTGAGCCACATAAACTAACAACCACGACGAGGGAGCATGCACGAAAGCCCACGCAGCACGCACGCATGCACGCACGCACACGCACACGCACACGCACACGCACAAGCAAACACGGGAACAGGATGGAGAGTTCTAGCAATCATACAGCTGCCACATACTTTTGTAGTATGTTGTTGAGCATGGAAAAAAGCAGTACAGTACAAGAAAGGAACCGTTTATCGTTGAAACCCGGATATTCATTAATAGGGCTTGCACCAAAACTTTTCTAAAATTTCCCGAAGAGAATGTGTCACCAGTAAAGAGGAGCAGGGAGAAATGATCATTGGACAATGAGTCATGACACCCGTACATCGGTACGGAGATTTTCCTAAATATTCCAAATATTTTATTTTTCTAAAATCCAAGCCTTCATCATAGACTAGGATAACGTTCCCCACAAACACCTGCATTTCAATAGCAAAAGCGACATGCACAAAAAACTGTTCGTTTCACTTTTTCGGTCCTAAGCATACCACGGATTGCACAGAGAATAAAACCAATGACGTGTAAACGCACTTACGCAAGTACATACGTACACGGACGTCGAGGTTCACGCCGACTTATGTACCAGCGGCTACTTTGGAAAAGTGAATTTGGCAATACCGGCAGTTGGGCCTTACATAGCTGGTTACTTATGTGAATACTAAAAAATGTATCAGCTGTTTTTGGAGACGCAGTGGCAGGCGACAAATAAAATAAGAACTAAAAAAAGCGCAGTGAACAATTCTTTTGACTTGCGGGATTGTCGAATGCGGTGTATCGAAGTCCGAGCATGCGCCTCAGTGCAGGAAGCCCTTCCTTATGCAGTGGTGCCTTTTCAACGACAGGCTCCATTGCGGTTTATGCCGGCGTGGATTAACCAAGGAAAAGAAAAACGAGAGATTAACTGTGCATCCGTCGACATGCGCAAAGGCAGCAAGAAATATCAGCGCCGCTCACGCTCGTCCTATTCTCAGAGATCCATTACCCCATTCATAGTGCCTGGCTGTTGTCAAGGTAATGGTTTTCTTAAAAAGCGCGCTTGAGCGATTGGGCCCTTTGATGCGTACTTATACTCTCCCATTACCAACATGTAATACTGAGAAGAGCGGAATTAAAACCGTGCGACCAGTCTTCGTCTGGTCAAATTCTTTTTTCCGTGTCTACTAGTAAAGGGGTATTATTATTTTTGAACGAGAGGAGTTGGGTAGGCGTGATGCGTGAATAGGTATGAGGCCTTCGTTCCTGATAACGACTGCAGTGCCCAACTAGTTCCCCACTATTTATTATCGTGCTGTCTCAATCATTCATACTTTAATGGACAAGCCATGTCAGGCCAGGCCCTAATGGAAGGCGCGGCAGCGTCCCCGACGAAGCGCAACCTAACCAGAGCTGTACCTCTACTGACACCATAACCAGTGCCAGACAATATTAATGGGATGGCGTATTTGCAGAGCCATTTTAGACACATTCAATTTTTTTTAAAACAAGCGTCTAAAGTGCATGCAGTCGCTAATGCAACCGCCTACTAGAAAGAGATAATGTGTAGGTGTATTTGACTAACCTACCTGTAATCCAACGCGGTGGCTCAGTGGCTAAGGCGTTGTGCTGCTGAGCACGAGGACGCGGGTTCGACTCCAGGCCGCGGGGGCCGCTTTTCTGATGGGGGCGAAAAGCAAAAACGCCCGTGTGTACGATATTTCGGCGCGCGTTAAAGATCCCCAGGTGGTCAAAATTATTCCGGAACCTTCCACTACGGCGCGCCTCATCGGCTGTGTTGCGTCGGCGCGTTAAAAACTGCAATCAGTCAATCAAACTACCATTTGTACATAAGAATAAATTGGAGGACACCTAGGCCCATTTTATGAGTTGTCAATGCGAACGCGTTAGTGTCAATTTTAACGCTGCTGACTGCTCCCTCCAGTTTTGCGCTGCGAGTAATTGTGGCTATTGCGCTGCTAGGTCAGGTCAGCGAAGATCGTGCTTGATTTGCTGCCGAACACAGCATTCACGGCCACATCTACAACTCTCCGCTTTCCGCGTAGTTATGCGCTGCACAGCAGCGCGGTCCCTGTTTTTGTAGCGGAAGCTACACCACGCTACTTTGGGCAGTCTTCGCGGAGTGACCTGTTTTACCCTTGAGCTCTAAAGGTCAAACCACACCCCCTTCCGGAAGCGGCCGTCATGGAGCAGCGACCCGATTGCGAAGAGAGATAGGCAGCAGGGGAGAGATAGGCGAAGAGGGAAAGGAGACGTGCGCGGGACCCGTGCGCGGGATGTGGCAAAGGAAGGCGAAGAGGCCGCCGCCGCAGCGATAAGCGCGCGCCACGAAGGAAGGCAGCGAGGCCACGTGCGGTGCAGAACCGTGTGCGATAGAGGTAGACAAGAATCCAGCTGTGGTCCCTCGTACAGCGGCGAGGCTTAAACAGCTTCGCTACCTTCAAGTCTTACGCATTAGTGTGAGCTTCCTTCATTTTTTTCAAACCTTTTCCGCCTCACCTAAGCATGTTCAGCATACTCAACTGACCGCGACCAGTTAGGTGGGAGAGGAGGACAGCCCCAATCGTGCTCTGTCACTGCGGACGCGCCCTCTCCTCGCCTGTCACGACACAGGCAACCGCGTAGCTTCAGTACCACAGCGATGAAAGAAGTTATTACAGGGAAGCTCTATATGTCTAATATCCCGATTTCTTGCGCATTCGGCAATAATTTACTCACAGGCGTGTGTTCACGTGTGAAAAAATCATTAAAAATAGAGTTCTGTGGAGAAACATGACTTTATTGCTTCCACTCGAGGCGTATTACAGCAACTGTCTCTTTTCGGTGGTGTGAAATCGGTCGGCTGGTAGCGGAATGCGCGCTTTCGCGCACTTGCGCGCCAGCAAGGTTCTCTTTCTGACGCTCTGCTGCCGCGATATATTTGGTTAGCGGAGTGGGCTGGTATCGCGTTCCCCCATCCTCGCACGCGTCGGTCGCCACAGGTCCTTATTAAGGCGGCCTCCATATTTTGATATACGACAGCTTATATTCCTTATTAGAAAATGCCTTCCCCGCAATGCATCGTGTTTGAGACGTGAAGCCGACCCTAAAAGAATCGCTGTAAGCTTGATCTTTGTAAGGTGGCATTTCCACATTGTGTGTTCCACAGTGAAGCATGACAATTTACGGAGTGAGTCTGATTACAGCCCCAATTTATACTCCTCCCAAACGCCCCCTCTTTTTTTTTTTTCTGCCGTTTACACTCCTCGTCACGCGGGACGTCTCTCTCCACCTGACATTGCGCTGTGGCCACTGTGCGAAGCACTATACTCTGTGCTGTGATTGGCGTAGCCGCGCTACAACAAAAGGTTATTGCCTCGGCCCGCCAATCGTGTGTGTTGTTAGTCTGTGACGTAGAGATCGGGCCACTGTCCTTATATAGGACAATGTAGGCGGCAAAACGGGTGGGATCGGGATGGCGGTAACGAAATGCCGATACTGGTGCCCAGCAAAAGGAGTGGTAGGCTGCCAACGCCGCTGCTAAAGGGAGCAAAAGTAGTTACTGAGAAGGTTAGAACACAACGCACGGTTAACATAAGGAGGAACGGGCGTGCGAGAAACGCCGTGTTGCAAGGTTCTAAACCGCAGCAAGGCGGGCGCATCGGGCCGCGTCTCATGTGTCCGAGGGATTCGCTCCCACATTCTTAAAGGTCCACCAACAGATCAGCCTTTCTTTCTTTATTTCTTTCTTTCTTTCTTTCTTCTCCTTTTTCTTTGTTTCTTTTTCCTTTTCTTTTCTTGTTTTCCTACCTTACATTTTTTTTCCTTTTCCTTTCCCTTTTTCTTTTCGTTCTTTCTTTCTTTCGTTCTCTCTTTCTCTCTTTTTCGTTCTTTCTTTTTCAATACCCCCTCCTCCCCTCCCTTTCTCCCGCTGTTTCATATAAAAAGCATAATAAAAGAAGTGCACCACCCTAAAAAAACAGTTACCAACGCTTCAAACCGTGCTCACCTACTACATAATGCGTACCAAGAGAATATTGCTCCAATAATTTTACTTGCCAGCCGCGCTTGAATCGGGTCTTATCGTGAGTCCCCATAGTAATGAATTGCCATATGACTCAGTTGAATACACAGCAGAGCTATCTGCGTTCCTATTTTCATTGATAAATCATTTGGCTATTTTAGATGTGGTTGCAGATGGGATGCGACATAACCTTGTCGACACTTTTAGCCATTTCCTGGCTTACAGAACCTCATCTTTTAAGTGAAAGATTGAATCGTAAGTAAGTGCAAAAAGAGGGCACCATGTGGTTAAGTTTCCGGATTTGTGCACTCACTTTTCATCCTTCACAGGGACTCTGACGTCAAACTCTCGAGCATTTGGCCAAAATAAATCTAGAAGTGCAAACGCGATAATAAGAGGGTAAGACCGGAAGGCAGGGGGGGGAGATAACATGGTTATCAACAAAAAAAGGAAGCGCTGGAGATCAAAAGGAAAGCAAATTAGAGAGAGAGAGAAAAACCCACAAACGCACGTCTCCATCGAGAGCGCCGTTTCGTGGTCTGCTGTTTGGCTATCAGATCCAGCTCTTCATTTACTCAAAGTAAACAAACACCGATCCTTAAGGTCAACACTCAGCTGAGTTTTGTCTTTGCGTCGCGGGCGGCTCTCAAACTTTTCTTTCGCCCACAGCGACGCTCACTCGCTCACTCCCTGGGGGCGCCGCTTCCGCTCGTAAAATCAACACCAATCTGGCCGGGGATCTCCGTGGTCGGTCTGGCCTTAATTCGATGCCGCCGCAGATCTCTGATCTTAGTGTCGAAGTAACAACAACACGAGTTGACGACTGGGCTGCGGTATCGAACGGGGCGGCCCCTGTGATGCTCGCTTCCGCATTATCGGCGTAAGCGGTGGTTTTCTGGGTTTTTAGTGCGCTTGTTTGCTCCCAAGGTTACTCCACACTTTGTCTTTCTTTTTTCCCGGTTCGGAATAGGGGATGCATTATTTCTTGAGAAGAGAAAGTAAAAATGAGTCGCCTGAGTTTTCTGATTGATGGTGTTTGGGGTTTAACGCGCCGAAGCTACGCTTTAGCTATGAGGCGCACTGTGGTGGAGGGCTCCGGATTAATTTTAACAACCTGGGGATCTTCAACGCGCGCCTAAACCTAGACAAACTGCCGTTTTCGCTTCTTTCTCCATCAGAAAAACATGCACCGTGGCTGTCATCGAACCCACGTCCTTCGGCTCAGCAGCACAACGGCTTAGCCATTGAGCCACCGTTGCGAGTCGCCTGAGTTTCCTGCTATGTGCGTATGAGTTCGTGGTTTTGTTATGGCTCGCACGTGAAATCCGTTGATATCGGACTCTCTCGGAACCCCACGAATGTCGAAGTTTCGAAACTGGAAGGGGGACAGGTGATTCTACGCTGACCGTGGTCGAAATGCTGAGCCTAGGTCAGGCCTTAACCGGGGCTTAGAAAAATAATAAAAATTGCGCAAAAAATTTGTGCGCGAGAATGTCTCCGGTAGAATGCACCTATAACAGCGGATAAATGTTGATAAATTGTACTGTAGAAAAGTTAACGCATTCCCTACATTTCCGGCACGTCGTGGAGGCTTTTCACCAATTTTTTTTAAAGACGATAGTCTTTCTTGGGCTACTTGAACGCCAAAATTTTGGTCTGTCTGTACGTCTATTTGTCTGTCCCTCGATTCCTCCGCCCGGCCCAAGGTAAGGCAGATGCTGAACGCGACGTTTATACAGGCAAAAACATTTCTATACATTTAAATATGGTGGCAATGTCCATATTTGTCAGCATTGTTGAGCAAAAACAAAATATTAGGGATGTCTGAAGCACAACAGGAATACATAAGTGATGTTTGCAGTGTTCCTTTATTCTAAAAAAAAAAACATAGATGCTTCGTTTTTCCGATAGCAAAGGAAATATTAGCCACTGTACAAATGCAAACTGCGGCGCGCACCGCCGAGGATACGGTGGCGCATTGCAAGCTGGCAGTGGCCCTATGCGCCTATCCGTGTGTTTCCGAGCGCCACTGCAAGGTGCGCCACCAGCGTTGCCAGCAGTATTTTTGGCGGTGCACACCGCAGTTTGCGTCTGCTTTCTCCATGGATGTACGCGGCGACGAAATGGTACTCAGTCATGCATTAGTGTACACACTGTGTCCGGAGAACGCATAGCTCTGGAAAGGACTGCGCCAGACTGCGCTGTTTCCCACCAAAAGCGACCATGGAATTTGTCCTGAAGTGCAAAGTCTGCACGCAAACACAACCCCAGAAGACGCCAGGAAAAGATACCAGGACTTATGTAGTAGGGCCAACAGAAGACTATCGTCTTTCGACGACATTTGCAGCGAAGAAGATAAGAGGCCAATTTTTTGTTAAAGAAAGGAAAACTGGTAAACAAATTTTTACAAATACAGGACAATTACACACAGCTACCACGAGATACAGTAATCTCATTCTTCATCTGGGAGTGATTTCCCTGGAGTGATTTCCTAACTTTTCTAGGGAAGGGTAGCACTATCGTTCGTTTTGAAATTTTCGAGTGACTCTTTGTGCTTGTTCTAACACTGGGTGGCTTTCCCGTACTCCTTGTCATTACAGGAAACGAGGTTGATTCGTTTTTGTTAGTCTTCTACGCTTGTTTTTATACTGGGGGGGGGGGGGGGGGGGGAGCGGGGGGGGCGAAGGGGGGGTCGAATCGAACAAAAACCGCTTCGATTCGGGTTCGGGTGGCCTCATTTTGTTGTAGGGCAGTTACAGGGCGACTAAACGAAATAACGTAATGGTTCGTAAACCGGTTGCGGAGGGCTGAACTACCAATAATGAGCAAGGAAACAATAAATACTATCCTATCACATCACATTGTAGTCTGGGGCTCAAAATTAACTGCGTGTCGGAAATTATCATGTTTGAAGCGGGCTGAGTGGCTACTGTTATGGTGTATTCGTCGAGGGAAAGTACGGCAGAGAAGGAAGACGAAGACGAAAAAGACGAGTAGACGAAGACTGGCAGAAGACGGAGACAGCTCGAAAAAAAAATCGCGGGCCATCTCCACTAACGCGAAGTCTGGGGAGGGGCGAAACATGCAGTGCATAAGTGTATTCTTGGCGCGTTGGCATTTTTGCCAACGGAGATGAAATCGTTGGGGGGTGGAGGCATACAGCTTTGCTGTGAAAGTCTCGTGTCTTTGAAGTACGAAGCATTCTAGCGCGAGGCGTTGGAAAACGATTGTATCGTTGTTTTAGTGGCATGGCTACATGAAACGATTACTGCGACAGGAGACGCCGACAGATCGAGCCCTTAAGGGTCTTCGCCCCTAAAAAGACGAAGACCCCAAGTACGCTCCAGAGAGGAGACTGATAGTGGAGAGAGCAACAAATCTGGCGGTGCAGAATGCATAGTTTGGCAGACCTGCAAAAAGAAAACCACTCAAGATGGCACAGAATGTCAGCTTAACCCTCTATCAAGGTAAGAAATACAAAAAAAAATGTACCCAGTTCACCTTCCGAGGTACCTTACGTGACTTGGGTCTTCTTCTCGGGTCTTGCGTACCTCGGGACTCCTCAGGAAACTTTGTTCTTCGTTATTAAACGGCCTCATACAATCAGACACCCTTCCCATACCACCACGGTATAATGGTTTTCCGCCATGATTGATCTTACGCCTGACATGACAAGGCCAATAAGCTAAAAGTGCATTCGCTTTTCGCTGCCCCAAGACTATCCTGAAGTGAAACGCCGCGCAGTAGACCGCAAATACCAATCAACTTACGCTCGGGAACGACAGCACGAGTCGTATGAAGAGACAGAATCAGCAGTGGCGCGATGCATGTTCAGAGTCAGTTCTGGTAAATGAGCTGGTGCGTTGCAAGTGCTAGCCGCGCCATGCAAGTTCCGGGTTACTTGCTAGTAGGCTAGCTGGTGCGTTGCCTGTGCTATCCGTGCGTAACGTAGTCTGCGCTAACCAGCCGCACACTCCTTTACATCTCACTTCTTTGCGTTATATTGACATCGCAGGTAACCCGTACTCCTGTCTAGGAGTACGACTGCAAATGGAACCCCTACACAGGGCACATCGGGAGCCACCTTTATATTAGCAAGTTCGTCAGCTGGAACGTAGGCCCATTCGTCCCATGACATTTCGTCATTGGCTGATTTGTAGTAGGCTGCGGTCTCCACGCACGATCATTCGCCATTGGGCAACTCATCGCGTAGTGAAGTTTATAACAGGGACACGAAAGTTTAGTTTCCTCCCTCGCTCCTTTGTTGGACACTACTTTATACCCCTTGAACTGCTGCCAACACAGAGAATAAACCATTGCTCTATCATGCGAACCCAACGCGGATTTTTACCACGAATTATCCTTGTTACGAACTGTCCGATTGCAAAACGGCCTATGACGAAACCCCATGAGACGAACGCGCCGCATCCCCCCTCCACGGCGATTTCCAAACATCGTGTAGAATCCAAGTTGTTGACTATGCCTGTAAAGCGTGTTGCTCCTTCAAAAGGATCATTTGTGGGAGAAGCCAACTTTAAAGCCTCTCCAGCCTTTTGAGATGTCATTTTAACACGAGAGTATTAAATGACTGGCTTTAATGAACGATGTTAAGTACTATGATATTTCGCACTAGCGACGCTAAAGAAAGCTCCACGCGATACTGTGTGGCATCTACGATAAATGGTGCTATCTGGTGGCGGCCATAAGAAGGGTAGTATGATTTCTCTACCCGAATTTCGTACGTCATTTCTCGCCACTTTAATAACAACCTGACTCGTTACGTATTACAATGGCATCTGTTTTCGTTTATGGAGCTTCGTCAGCAGCGCAGAAAAATAGGCTAGGCATAAGTATTCACGTCGTGTAGCGCTAACCTGCGCTAGAAAGAAAATTACTAAGACAGACAACGATAGACAATGCCTGAAACCCTCGTAACCAAAAAAGAGAAAAGATTAGAGCAGTGTTCCTCTACGAGAGCTCCGTTGGAACAGCTAAGAACGTTAAGAGATCATCCAATTTGCATTCAATCTAATGGACGAGACTCAGTCAGCCCTTGCGCAACGAGCTTAGACGCCGTTCATTAACTTTTCCTCCAGAAGCGTTTAGTGAGTTAGGCGCCGATAATACGAGTAAAGAAGCTAGCGCTTCTGACTGACAATTAATATTTAAAGCTTCGCACGCGTGTTCTGGAAGCGGCACTCGAATGCTTCAGCAAAGACTTTTTTAGACGTATTCCAGCAATAACGTCGTCACATATTTCGAGCTGAGACAGCGAAAAAAAGAAGCACGAGTGCGCTAGACGTTAAACGTGCGCTAGCACCGCCGAAGGGTGGCGTTTCGATGGGCGACTGGCACGGGGGAGAAAGGAGTCCGCTGATGGAATGACTGCCAGATACGATTCGAAAATGTTAACGGCGCTATTCAAGTGGGTCCGCTCGCTCGACGAAGCTCCGGCTCGCGCGCAACGAAACCAGGAGGGTTTGCCGCCGTAGAGTTTATATAAATCCTCACAGTTACAATCCAATTCACCGACGAAGCTTCTCTCAGCGCCTCTCCCGGCGGCGTTTTTCCGCGAGGCGGCAAAGCTCATAAATGGCTGGGCTCCGGCGCTGCCGCTCATCAATATAAATGTTTCCCTCCTCCACTCCCTTCCAAAGGGAAAACGCTCTCCTTCAGCCGCTTTCCCCGTTAGGAAACGCAACAACAAAGCAGCGCTTAAGGCGAATGCATCGCGCGAGAAGGCGAAAATCTGGAAACGGGGAGAAAGAAAAAAACTGGATCAGAAATAAAGGGCATTAAGCTAGCTAGCCAGAGGATAGCAGCGCTCGGTGCAGTGATGGCCATTTTGAGAAGTTGCAGCCCGCGCGACGCAACACGCGGTGTGCGAGCGCGCGGAGAAGCGGATATATTTATATTGATACGGTCTCGCGGAGCCGTTCCGTTCGCTGTGGCTCACAAATGTTCATTTCGCGCGGCGAACGAAGAAGCCGAGGCTAAGGAAATGGCGCGAGATGAAGGCGAGACTTTCCGGAAGGCGGAACTTGAGCGGCACCCAAACAAACAGTGCGTTAAGAGAAAACAATAACTGGAAAGAATGAAGAGAAAAAAAATTAAACCGCCGAGAGAGAAGAAAGAAAAGAGCGGCTTGGATAACCTTCCTTGCGACGCCTTACTCCCAGAGATGGTTCTCGGGAGAAATGTGGCACTTTTCTCGGTCACGTGCCTTTTTTATTGAGTTGCCGCAATATATTTTAAGGCGTCGTTAAAGAAAACTGCTCCGCCGAGAAGCGGCGGATTTCTTTTGTCTCCGGTCTTTTTCCGCCCACCCCATTTCTGGCCTATATTTCGGGGATACGGCCTGTCCGGCATCGCTTTTAATCTCTGGCCTCGCTAAGTGTTTGGCAGTACGCCGATCGCTCTTCCGACTTTTTTTTTTAATGAACATTTATTTTGGAAAGTGCGCTTAACGTCGGCGTTGTTCATTCTTCTTTTTATACACTTGAGGCTTTAGCTTGAGTGTGTTCGAACGGTCTTGAAAAATTCTGCGATGATCGTTATCTTAAATGCCTGTCGTGAATTCTTTGGACAAGTAGAAGACATGACCGCAAACGCCCCTCTTGGCTTTATAGCCCCAGTGGTTTTTAACGCTACATAAATGTGACTTTCGAAACAAGCAAGAGTGTCTTTTTGGCCGGTATTATCTTGTGTGGAACTTGTCGGTTTAATTATGAGTAAACCATTGCACGCAGAATCGGATGACACAGAAGCACGCACCGAAATGTATGCAATCCTTACAACGCAGTTATTACTGAACGCGTTCATTCCGACCTTGTCTATTCTGGGAACTAACATTTGCTGTTCAAAAAATACGTCAGGCGCTTGTTATGATTCTTTCGAGAGAAAAAATCAGGGAAGCTTGCATTCACACGCAAGTCTTGAATGGCGAAGCTGTTGTACGTGAGTCTTCCCGGACACAGTATCATTCCAGTATTATTGTTTATTTGCATAGTTGCAGTGCTAGTAATCATCGTAATATGCATCGAAGAGGTCATCGTCTTCTTCGCGGCGAGTGGTGGATGCAAAGTCATCTTAAGCATTGTTGACTTCCACCAGCTCAACTGGCGAATCTTGCACTAAGCCGCGCAAGGCTTGAACCATAGCGAAGCTGCGCAATCTTTTTATATGTGAGCACTGAAGGACACATCACCACGCATTTGTACAATTTTTAAATTGTTTATTAACGTGTTCCATCGTTGCTTTGCACTGCGCTAGTAGTAGTTATCGTCATATGCATCAATATCGCCGTGTTCCTCACGCCATGCATTACATGCGCGGTCGCTCTTGACGACAGCGCTGGAGTTCTTTTAAATTTATTTTTATATGCTAAAGCCACTGCGCGAACCTGGGACTCGGCGGTCGCCGCGAGGCACGCTCTCACAGGCGCTCTACATTTTCTTGGTATTTTTGCCTGCAACGGCCACCTTACGGCTTGTACAACGGCTCCCCTGTTTTAAAAAAAACTGCGTATGCGGGTCAAATGCCCTGCAGGGGTATTTGCTTGTGCACCAGCCTGACGGATGGCAAGTTTTACCAAAAATGGCAAGGTGTTGGTGAGTGTAAATTATAAAATCAAGATGAGAAACGAAATGTTATATGCCATACAGCTGTTTTATTGCCCCCAACCTCCCCTTACGAAAGGTAGCGAGTCAATGTGTGTTTTGCAGATACGGAGTTGGACTTACGAGAAATGGTAGGAAATAGCTCCACCTGAGCGAGATTGTGCCGTGTCATATAGGTGAAAGGCCCCTATCTAGCGCTGAGTTCTGCGTCTGATAACAACTCAAGCAGGAGAAGAGACACACCTCTTCTCAGGATTTAGTAACATCTCGAAAAGATAACATCATCTGTCGCTGACAGATTTACCGCGACCAAAAAATGGCCCGAACAATTGCCTAGAATCCCTATCTCCCGGGCGCATATATATTTACGAGCACCTAAACCATCTGCGATATCGAACAAATTCGACTTTTCAAAATTCGAAAAATCTGTGGAGGGCTTTCCGTACGACGGTTACAACAATTTCACGCGCGCTTTATATTGCGCGAAAAAAATCAATAACCTTTGTAGACGGAAGCTGATTCGCCGCACAATTTCAGTGCGATACTTTCGCTCCCATCGTAATAACCTTCCACCATGTCGTCAACATTATTGCGGTGTAGCCATACATGTAATCAAGCGCACATTTATGCCTGTGTTATACCTGCAGCGACAAACACAAAGTGAAACCAAATGAAACGAGAATGAACCTTAATTGTGAGTGATTGATGCCTTGAACGCCCGACAAACAATACAAAGAAGCCGCACGGGCGCACTCTTCAAAAGCGAAGCACTCACCGCTGGGTTGGATAACGATAAGCGTAGACTTAATTCCAAGGTGAAAAGACGAAGAGTAATTTTAAGCCATCCTAGATAATAGCGCTTTAAATACCCTCAACCTGACTCAGGAGGGGAAAGTTCTCGTGGACACTTTCGAAGTCGTCATTTTGAGGCCACTTTAAAGAAGCGGATAGAAATAGTAACCTCATAGGTTGTAAAACCCTTCATGAGATAAAAACACGCACACACACACAGCGGTGCCAACTCGCAAACTGACATGGGAACACCAGGTCGGACGTGTGCCGTAGGGCATAACTCTGCTTGGGAGAAGGGGCGAGATGCGAGATGGAGGTAAAGGCTAAGAGAACACTTGGAGCAGTGCCCCTTCACGCCTTAACTATCTGGGGTAAGACAAACCGCGTTTTTTTCCCCTCTCGCAAGAGCGGACTCTTTGAAAGCGGAAGCACACCCTTGTACAAGGTCTGAAAAAACAGCGCCCTATACACAGGAATCTCATCATCACGTGCCAACTTAGCTACGCCTCTCGGCAAGCCCACTACTTCGCCGGACTCCGAGGCCTCTGAAGAGACAGAGAGGGCGAGTGAAAGCGAGAGAGCTGGGAGCGAGAGAGAGAGAGAGAGTGAGACCGGAATATCCTCCGAGAAGCAATATAAGGTGCCGCGGACAGGGCGCTGCGCGGCTGATTTGCATGTCTGCAAACAGGGTTTTCCCAACTGCAAACACCGCCATTCCGGGCCTTGGAGGAGATGATGAAGACGGAGCAGAAAACGGCAGACGGCCAGCGCCGTTCCTCCAAGCACAGGCTCCAACGTTCGCTTTCCATTCGTGTCTGCTGTGCCGACGACGCCCGCTTAGCCCCCGCGCACACAAACACACACCCACATACCGCCGGTTCCCTCAACAACCCGTGGTGGCGCGCTTTCTTTCTCGGGCTCTTTCAATCCTTCCCCACTTCCCATCTCGCTCCTCCCCAAACCAAATCCTCGAGGACCGGGCGCTTGCCAGGGTTCGCGGGGAGTACGAACCGAGACGCAGGAGAAAGAAAGTACACTAGGGAAAAGACAAAACAAACACGTACCCTGAAGGGTACCTAGCAATTCGAAACCTGCGCCTAGTGCACCTCTGTCGTCGTGTCGTCTTAGCCGCCACCGGCCGCTTTGCGTGTTGGAGCAGCTTGCGCGACAGGGGGCACGCCTCCGCAGGCAGCGCTATTGCCTGCAAGGAAGGCGACGGGGGCTAGGGAATCCCGCTTGCCTAATTGGGGCCTGCCTTTTTCTTCCCGTTTTCCCTTGATTTGCCAGTTTGGGAGGAAGCTTGCAGGCTGAAACCGGAATGTCATCCGTGTTCCCTCCTTTCCCCTGGTGTCACTAATAACGTAACGTGCTCCTCACCTCACATGACCTCTTTTCTTTAACGTTTATTTCTTGTTGGTGCGACTAAAAGGGGGTGTATTTTTGCCGTTCAAAGTTTTGAGATGCGCAGGCATTGAGCTTCTTCATTTTTTAGTGTGGCAGCACTGATTTATCTGTGTACCCAAGTTGTTCTTGTTCTTTTCAAGTTGTATACTCGAAAATTTGTAGGGTTTCACAACTTTGCAGAAGTTGAAGGGTTTCCAGTTGTACGCTGACGAGGTCGCGCAAGATGAAATCTCATCCAACGGTCAGGCCTAATTCATATATTTAGGCTGGGTTCCTCCTCCTTCTCCTTTCCTGCGGCAACTTCTTCCAACTCTATGAGCCCCCTCGTCGCAACTCGAAGCTTTACTGAAACTCAACGATTTCTCAGAACCTGCTCCCGCAGTTCTTTAAGCATGCGACGCATATAATATCCACAAAAATAGGTCTTTCTAAACGCTCGTACGCCAAGTAAGAAAAGGGAAGTTATCACGGAATACCGGCATCTGCTCACGTGGCATGGATTTTAGGACTTGAGCAATTTTCTGCGGAACCAGCTTTTAATGTGGGTTACCTTGTAAGACCATTGGTGTTTCTTTGGCGAACTTACTGAGTAATGTTTACCTAGCAATGATTTTCGCCTACGCCTCGGAGTTCGCTAATGTCCGAATTGCTCGTAAACTGCTCATGTGAAAGCTTTCTTTTTGTATTGGAAACCCGAAGCGCTAAATAGGATTAAATAGGATTGCAGAATTTCTTACCCACCGAGAAAATTCTGTTTTTAACAAGTTTGACAAACCACCAACGAACTGAAATGTTCTTCCCAGTTCCTAGCCCACTCACGTTTCTAATATTTGTTAATGACTCGTCTTTTTGCTTACAACTTAACATCTGCATGTTTCGCAGATGATCATGCCCCTTATACCACAAATGATAGCGTCTATGGCCGATCATGCCCTCAAAGTTATGTAACTACCAGCACGAGTAGTGCAATCGTTCGCTAAGAAAACCTTAACTTTACGCTGACAAGTGGAAGGTACTATTATTTCCCCGCAGTAACATTTAGACTTTTTTTTGCGCGCACATATTGGCTGACATTCCGTGAAGTTAAGTTAATTTCGAAATCACCTAAATGTTACCCTACGCAGTGATTTGTTCTAAGCCAGGCATGTTCCAGTATAGCCCTGTCTTTTAAATGTGAGTGAAACTCCCTAATACGCTAATCAAAATGTGAAAATACTAACACAGAGGTCCCTTGTTAGATTACAATTAAAACGCGAATTTCCCATTCGAAGTCTCTATCAGGCTCATCTCGTCAATGTCTTAGAACCTCTTTAATGCAACACCCTTCTTTGTTTCGAGGTTTCACGGTTGATTTCCCAAAATTTTGCATTTACATTAGTGCTACTTTGAGTTCCTTACAAACGCAGGTACCATGGCGAAATGCCGAGGGGGACCTCCTGTTAGTGATTGCACAGAAGAGAATACATTGTCAATGGTAGCGGCATAATGAAGAATATTACAATGTGTAGCCGATATGTTAATAAAAATGCAGAACACAACAAAATTTAACGCGTATTCGGAAATAACAAAGGAATATTCTTTTTACACAGTGAAACAGCAGGTGATTTCACATTGCAATAGAGAGTTCTATAGTGACGTACAATAATGATTGCCTGTCCGCTTTGCTTAATGTGTGTTCGGGATACAAGAAAATTATTTTGACAAGCACAACGAGTACAACTTACGCCACGACATTTTCTCCTGGGTTATTATTGGATAACAAAGCCTTCCATAGAGCGGTTATACAAAAGTATTACGTGTGAAAAGGTTGTCTGGTGGGTAGTCGATAAAGCGCTCTTAGAAAAGTGAAAGTTGGATACGTTACTTCAATACTCGCTAAAATTAATGTCTATGGCTTTATTTTGAACTTGCGGCACAGGAAAAACATGAAAAGCAACAGCGTTCTTTCATCATAGAATACAAGAACAATAATGGTCAAGTACACAGTATAATGTAACCAGAGTTCTTAAACTAAAAAATATTTCCTTTTAATTAGGGGTTTAGGCCGTATGCTGTTTTTGGGTAGAGAGAAAGCACGCTAATCAAATTTTAAAGGCATGGTAATTTCTGCGCCAAAACAACGCCTCAACACCAGTCAGGACCGCTGTGCAAAGTAAAATGGGCGAGGAAGCCGAAACGCACCTGTGTTCCGAATGAAAGACCATTCCGGTGCATTTATTAGCAATAAGGCGTGGGATGTTATTTTTACATCGGTTAAAATTGTGAAAGGCAAGTTTATTATGTTCATATGTTGGGCCACCGAAGCATGCGTTGGAAAAAAAAACATGGCTTTCTCAGCATATCAATAGACTCCGAAGTACTAATGCGTCGTTGGAGGTCTTTAATATAGACCAAAACAGTAATCGCACAAGAGTAGACCCCTGTGGGACGCCAACATTAGTTTTTTTAGATCTAGCTAGAACACGAGTTAACGATATGCATGATCTTAGTTGCCTGAATAATAGTACTTGGGGACAGAAATTAGAGTGGAACCTGGTATACCAAACTTATTATAATTTTGTTTCAAAGCTTATTGTGAATAAATACATGAAACGCCTTAGGTAGATCACTAAATAGAATAAAAAATCTGTCTATGACCACAGCTGTTTTGAGCTTGCGGGTAAATCTAAGTGCTGAGTGAGCTGAGTATTCAGCCCTGAAACCAAATTGATAAGGACGCTAAATTTCAAAAGATAGTTGGGTAAACGTACGACATCTTTTTCTATAACTTTATGACAGCCACTATTTCCACCATAAAGGATCCAGAACTCCCTCTGGATTCATGATATATTTTGGTTGAAATGAGGCGCCTGTCACCTTTGTTAGAGGCCGGTATGAGTAAAGACATTTTTATTCTGCTAGGAAAAATTCCTTTTCAAGAGACTTAGTTCGCTATGTAATAAAGCGTGCCACTTATAATATGAGATACGAGCTCGATGTCAGAAGAGCGGAAGCTATCAGGACCGGGGATTGTGCCTTTTAGATTCAGTAGGACGCTTTTAACCTAGCTCAACGAGACAGGGGACAGAGAGAGTAAGAAACTTTAGTGATAAGGAACGGTCAGCCGAGCAGCGAGATTGGCTGCCTAGTTCATATGGAAATAAAACAGGATGAAAATGGGTGAAGAGGGGTGAAAAACGCGAGCACCAAAAACGCACACACACACAAATAAAGCTTTAAAATAAGGGGAAGGGAGTTTGAAAGATATCAGTAGGGATGTGTGGACCTGAAAACAGAAAGAAATCAACAAAATCTTTTGTTATATTGGCAGCGTTATCGTATATGATGTTACCGCAATGTAAGAAGATATTTATTATCTCTTGTGGCTATTCTTTCATTGTTTTTCTTTTCCTGTTGGTGTCTGCGCTGTTTCCTGCTCGAGCATTAGCTTTTCTTCTGGGGTTTCTACTTTTCTTCCTTAAAGAACTCGCCGGTCATGCTAGAGCAATGGTGACATCAGGTGTGAAACAAAAGATTGAATAGTTATTGTCTGGACTTCTATAAAAGCTATCTTTCTCCCTAGTGTTTTTAAACGGCCTATCGTTACTCAGGAATTTCATGAAAAAGAAAAGGTAGTTCTGTATGTAGAAATTAAACATAATGGTGTAACAAGCAAAAAGAGGTTCAGCAAATTTTTAAAAAGCGAGTTCAGGATCCTTCAGGCAGTAGAAAGCAGAAAGTACCATGGCTACTTTCTACAAAAAAAAAAAAGAACTTCGTAAAATGTCTTTGCTGCGTGATGTGAAATATAGTCGCCCGAAAATAGGGCAGTAGTGTGCTCACGGCAACTCAAGAATGCCATCCCTGGTGATGGTATAAAAGTAGATAAAACGTGGACAGTTCAATTCCATCGCTATCATCGGTACGACGAGTAGTAGAGTAAATAACGACGTCGAAATCAAAGCCATTCATGCAGTGTATGCACTCACGATGAGTCGAGCAGTCGTAATCGAGAAAATTGATCCTATACCTCGTCCGTTGTTGTAAGAGTCATTTATTTTCTATGCGTACACTATTAACATGTGATCTCTTAATATTTAGTCCGACCTATCACATCTTTCAGACTGCCGCCACATCACCAGTCTTCTTTTTGTTTTTTTTTTGCATCACAGATTCTTAATTATATTCAACTATAGAAAGAAGCGTGCACTGCGCCTTCCCATTCTCCCCCTTCCCATTCCTTCACCCTACTGACCCTCTTGGAGTTGACCGGACACAGCGCCCGCATAGTTACCTGCCCCACTCATTTCCTGGTAGTACGGCCTTACACGGCCTTACAGTTTCACTACCTATACTTCCCCTGTGTATCCCACGCCTACAAAGTTGCTTTTCTAACCGTTTCTTTATGTTCTGACAGTGAGATATGATAAAAGAACTATATCAGAATCGTTCTCTCACTAAGATGATTGCAGCCTGACTCCTTATGGCAATGGGTCTCTCCCTATGCGCTACACCTCCATGGATTTGCTACCCCGCATAGAGAATTCCTACCTACGCCCTTCCGTGATATGCGTCGTGCCGTAGCGATGTAACATTCGGGGTGCCGATGATGATGATGATTTCTATTGGTTTCCCCTTTGTATCGGGGTGATGACATGTCATCTTACCAAAAAAGACTAATATACCTATGTTTTACACTTTTGGTTCAATACTAGCGCTGCTTAGGGCAGGCACAAAAAGCTTATTAGGCACAAAATACTTTTTTTTTTCTGTTACAAGTGGTAACTGTCCTAGGCAATATTCCCCTCTCTGCTTTTCGTGTACCAGCATTCTAATCTTCTTTTCGTCCCCTCGACAGCCTTGAAGTTAACTTCCTCTGTGATACCTTTAAATCCTAGGGCTTCTGACAGCCCAATATTCCCTTCATGTAGATTTGGATGGATACCCTCACATTCTAGCACGATGTGCCGCATAGTTTCTGTTTCTTTTCCGCAGACCACGCATACCCCATCATTTTGTGAATATTTCCCCACAAAACTCTTAGTTCGCAGGCAACCTGCTCTAGCCTCAAAAAGCAAAGCACTGCCCTGGGAATTATCGTAGAAATTTTCCTTTCTGATGTTCATCTTCTCAGCCCTGTACATCTCTAACGACGTTTTGGCTTCCATTTTTTCCCTCCATTTATTCGTTTCAATCTGCCTTGCCTCTTTTTTGGTTACCTTGGCTGTTTTGGATTCCCCACTGTTCTTTCCGTATTTCATCGTTAGCCTTCTAGTCTTTCTTAACCACTGCGTGTCCACGCTTTTCAAGTATAGGTACCTAAAAACCTTAGCTGCCCACCTTCGTTGATCCATTGCCCTCAACCTCATCTCAAAGCATATTTTACTCTGAGCTTCTCTAACTTCAAACGACGCCCAGCCCATATCTCCCTGAACTGCTTCGTTAGTTGTTTTTCCATGCGCGCCTAAGGCCAGACGTCCTACTGTTCTCTGGTTTACTTCAAGGCGTGATAGAACGTCTGATTTTAAGCAGAGTACAGCATTCGCAAACGTGAGACCCGGAACCATTACTCCTTTCCACATTCCTCTTACTACTTCATATTTGTTATACCCCCACAGAGCTCTATGCTTCATTATAGCTGCGTTTCGCTTTCCCTTAACCTTAAGTTGCTCCTCGTGAGTACTTAAGTAGCTATCCCCTTCGTTTATCCACACTCCCAAATATTTATATTCCTTGACTCTAGGTAATTCTCCTTGCTGGATAGACACTACGTCGGTGGTAGCGTCATTGAAAACCATTATTCCTGATTTTTCTGCACCGAAATTTAACCCGAGGTCAGTGGCTTCCTGGTCGCAAATATTTATTAGCCGCTGCATATCGGTTTGGTTATCAGCTAAAAGAACAATGTCGTCTGCGTATAACATTCCCGGAATATGCTGTTGTACCACTTCGCCTTGCAGCATATGGGTTAGGCTAAACCCTACTTGACTTTCTTCCAGTTTCTTTTCTAACCCTGCCATGTAAAGCATGAACAGTATTGGGCTCAAAGGGCATCCCTGTTTCAGTCCCCGATGAATGTTGACCTGCCGGGCGCATTTCTGTCCTTCCCAAGTAAGGTGCACTCTATTGTCTTTATAGATTGCTATAAGGAACTGTACTAACTCGTCATCTAATCCCTGGAGTTTCAACATTCTCCACAGCCGTTCTCTGTTTACGTTGTCATATGCCCCTTTAATGTCCAAGAACGTAATCCATAGTGGTCTATTCTGTGCTTTCGCAATTTCAATGCATTGCGTTATCACGAACAGATTGTCATCCAGTCGCCTGTCTTGTCTAAATCCATTCTGCAGTTCCCCAAGTATTTCATTTTCTTCCATCCATGCTTGAATTTCTGATTTTATCGCCTGCATTACGAATCTATACACCACTGACGTTACTGTGAGTGGTCTGTATGACTCAATACTGGCTTTGTCTCCTCTGCCTTTATATATTAAATTCATCCTACTTTCTAACCAGTCCTCTGGTACTTGTTTGGTTTCTATTACCTTATCTATTGCCCTCATAAACGATTCCTTACTTTTAGGTCCAAGTAGGTTTATCAGTTGCATTGGTATTCCGTCCGGGCCCACTGCTGTCTGAGGGGAAACCTTTTGCTCTGCTTTTTTCCAATCAAGGTTGCTCAAACTTATTTCCCTTTCCGCAGTCTTTTGTGGCGCTGATGTTATCGGTGCATGTTTCCCTACCACTATTATCCTAAACTTCTCACTAATCACTCGATGAATATGCGCCATAGGCACCGCTTAGCAACAACCACTTCCAGTGCTTTCTCGTATTTGCGGTATCTCTTTTTATATGGCACCTGTTTCTGCAGAAACAGTGCGCGAACAGAATGGGAAGAATGTGGAAGACAAAACATGATGTGCTCTGCAACAACGAACATTTTGTTTGCTATTTATTGTCAAAATAATTAAACAAGCAAAGCTGGAATATAATGCGGCAGTACAACTGAAGTTGGACTCTATTGCCTTTCCTGCAAATACCGATTGCTCAATTCCTGAGGGCCTACCCTCCTACTGTATACTGTACTAATATCTGCATCACTTTTCTCTCCTCCATACATTAGATACGATTTGTATTTATTTATTTATTTATTTATTTATTTATTTATTTATTTATTTATTTATTTATTTATTTATTTATTTATTTTTTATTTATTTATTTATTTATTTATTTATTTATTTATTTATTTATTTATTTATTTATTTATTTACCCTCAAGGCCCGAGTGCATCAAAGAGTGGAGTAGGTATGTACCACGGTGGAGGAATATTCCTCCACCGTGGTATGTACTAAATACCAGTAGAGCAATGCAGCAACCGCAAAAGTGCAATGAAGTAACGTTCCCTGATACAGGGTATGAACTAAAGGATACTTACAAATGAAATTAGTGACATCAAATTGAAACAAACACCATCATGTATATATGAACAATGTCATGAGAAAGGCAGCTTGCAGAACGATGCAAGTCTGATGTGACAGCAGAGCTGTGTTCGTCTCACTGAGCTAATCTCGACGAGCGCCATGCAAGTCACTGAGAACCATATACCTTGTGTATATATATGGCACGCGTCTACAGAACAGCAAATCAAACGCGTCGTAAAGTATATAAGTACTTCATTTGTTTCGCGTCAGCAGAGCAGCAAATCAAACGCGTAGTAAAGTATATAAGTACTTCATTTGTATAGCCCTCTTCAGTCCTCGTGTACTTCATTGTCCGCCGCCGCAAAGTCTTCGTCGAGCGCTCCGTCGCCGTTGTAGACCTGCACTACATTATTCTTCTTCTACTTCATCTTCCGGGCGATTGCATCATGGCCTGGCAGTGCGGCGTGCTTCCTGATAAACCGTCTCTTCTCCGGGCGTCCGGATCTTCTTTGGTCTACCCACCCCCCATCTGCGCGGTACCGAGGCGGAGAGACTTCTGCAGCAGCCGCCGCGGCCGTTCCGAAATTTATGAGCGCTTGTGGTTGCCTCTAGCAACGCGGAGCGAGTGACGGCAGGAACAGACGACAGTCATTGTAGTGGCGAGGCTGTTTGCTCATTCGCTCGTAATTATATGCGCTTTCTTCATTCGAAAGCGTAAGTTTCTTATTTACGGTTTTGTCCCTCCCTACACTCGACTCCTGTCCAATCCCCCACGTTGTTACGTGCCCCCAGCTTAAACTGTTAAAATGAGTCCTGAAAACACTTGGTATGAGCGGATGGAATGCCTACTTTGTAACGATGCTGCACGGCAACCTTAGCCAAACTTGAAGAAAATAAAATAGGAAATAAACTAAATAACACATTTCTCGTATTTCGCGAAAATATTTTGTCAAGTAACCTTCAAGTTTGGCCTCACAACACGGCAAGCCACGGCATGAGTGCCTGTTGGCAACGTTTACTTCAGAACGTGAAGACAGGCCTAACGTGGGGTCGTCGCATGCCCCTGTCGACCCTGCCTTTGCTTCCCTTAGCGCGAGCGAGGTACAAGCTAGATGACACGGACGGCTCCCTCCTCGAAAGTGGCTTCATAAATAAGGCTTCCAAAACAGGCTTCAGAAGTTCCCGGCGAAATGAGCACAGACAATGTTACTTGCGCACTGCAAAATAAGACTCAAGGCTAGGCACGGCAAAAGAGATTGGAATAAAGATTGTAATGCTAATACCTACCATAAAGAACACAAAAGGCTCCAGAAAATATTTGACGCATATATAGACAATAGGTGAGGAAGGAAAATATTCAATGGTTTGCGGCCTGTCTGCATATTTCTGGAGGAACAGCAGCAAAGCGGAGCACTGAACAAGCACATAACCTAAGCCGTCAAATTGTGGCAAGGATGTGCCCAATTGGCGAAAGTACTGTTATCACGACGAGTCATTGCGGTAGAGATCAGCGCCACTGAGATTCTCTGGTAAGCGTATGCAGTCATGGCGGAGCTCAGCCTCGGTATGATGATCTGGCACGTCCAAGCTGCTCAGCGGTGCAGTGGCGGTAGTTTTTGCGGCCACACAATATCAAATTGACTCCCCCCAAACTCAATACTTCCCCGAAGTATCTGTCCTCCATGATACACTTATCGCATCTTCAAGACTGCCCCCGCAAGTCTGGCCTTGACTCCCAACTCGTTTTACCTCCAAGTCATTTGCCACGTTTTGCAGGCCTCCCCAGAGACTGGAGCAGCTCGGCAGAATGCACTTTATGTCGTAGATTGCCGGGAAGTACATTAGAAGCAGTTCGAAGAACTCCGTCCTCTTCTACGGTGAATTCTGCCCCGTCAGTACCTTAACTGCGTCGCCGAAATCGTATGTTCCGCAGAAGACGAGAATATCACGTTGTCGAAGAGGACAATTCCGGGTGTCATAGACCACTCAACGAACTCGTTCAAGTCGATCCCATCTCCTTTGCGCATGTCCTTTGCATAGACGCCAACCTCGAGGCTACACTTGGAATTGAACTCCCACGTGGAGTAGTCCGGCTCTGGCCGGCCGTTTTTGTTTTGCAAACTAAAGCTGAGCTGGATGAGCTTCATCAGGTTTACGTTGCCCGGTACCAACGAGTGTTGGTAAACCGACGGCTGGAGCTCAGGGTCCGCAGGCCTCACCAGAACACCGGGGAACTCCGTGACCACCGCAATGTAGTTGTACTTCTGTACGGGGTGCATGATGGCGCCGAACTCTTCGTTTAGGTTCCAGGCCCATGCCTCTCGAATGGTGCTGGGTCCCGTCAGAGCTCTCGCCCCATTGTTCACGTCGTTGTACCAGGGAGCGCTGAGTACGAAGATGGTGCGGTGCATGACGAATGCGCGCCGTCCTCGAACTGTTCCGTGGAAGCAGTGGCTCCTGTGCGTGCGACTGACACCGTCGTCTTCTTCTAGCTCTGGATGAGCTGATGATAATGATGGTGGTGATGGCTGTGATACCCTTGAAGTTTTGGTACGTAAGGAGGATTGGCCAGGGCTAAAGCATTGACTATGCCCCCGTTGGAGCTTATAAAAAGGGAGAATAAATCATGCACCCCTCCGTCGAACGACTGCGATGGTTTGAACGTGAAGCTTTTTTGTCACGGAGCGCCAATCCACTTGAGATAGCCTTATTACGTACGCGGCTATCACCGCGCACTACCGCCTCATCCGTTCTCTCACTTTCTACAACGGAAGAACGATTGCGGCGGCTTCTTCAAACTAATGCCCTTCGGTGTCACACACACCTTCATCGCATATACCCTGATCCACACAAATCACCCCTACGCCCCCTTTCCAGAGACAACATCTGTCGACAACATCTGCCGGTCAGCAGGCAGGTCAGCAGGCCCTCCCACTACTAGGGGAAGGGTTGGGGATGGGGTGAGAGATGGGGTGAGCTGGTGAGCCCACACCATGTGGTAAGTGGTATTAGGAGAGGGGCAGAAGTGACTGTTGCGGGGTATAAGGCAAAGGGGAAAAAATCCCGGGTCATCTCCACTGGCGTGAAACCCGGGGAGGGGAGAAGCATGCAGTGTATAAGTGTATTCTTGGCGCCTTGGCGTCTTTGCCCACGGAGGTGAAACCGTTGAGGGGGTAGAGGTATACAGCTTTGCTGTAAAACTGTCGTGTCTTTGAAGCACGAAGCGTTCTAGCGGGAAGCGTTGGAAAACGGGTGTCCCGGTGTGTTCTTTTAGTACGCGTTTTTGCCGACGGAGACGAAACTCTCTAACGCGAGGCGTTGGAAAACTAGTGTGCCGCTGTGTTTTTTTAAGTAGGCGCTACGTTCTAGCGCGAGGCATGGGCAAACGAGTGTCCCGGTGGCGTGTTTCCAAACGCTTCGCTGCACAGCGCCCCGTGTGACCTGTGCGGTGCCACTGCGCGTGCTATTCGATTGAGCTGCTGCTGCTAAAACAATCCTCGAGGTAGAATTCTGGTAATTGCACAGAAGGCCCGGGTTCGAACCTCAGCGAATCTACATTAATTTCCTTTGCTGCATTTTTTTCTCAACTCAATTCTTTTTATTGCGGTAGAAGTCAGTTATTTGTATTGTTTTTGTTATAAATGGTGATTTGGTATGTTTTGGTTGCTTGGGGCTGAGGCATGGTAAGGCAAAGGTTACGATAATGGTAGAAGATGTCTTAGTAGAGTGATGAAACAGCAAGAGGTGGTAGAATTGGCCGTGGTTTTCTACACTGAAAAAAAAAAGCCCGGTGTAGAACGGCTCAGGGAGTGGCGTGAGCCGCCTCATTTCCCTCTCGAGATGAGGATGGTCTGGGTTCCAGATGATGTGTAAATCAGGGACAAGGCTAATTGATGTGGCCATCCGTAAGGCGGGAAGTGAGATGCATTCACGTAGACTGTCGCGGCAGGCTTACTGGGAATCGGTAATATTTGTAATGTATTCGGAGACGCCACCGGTAGCGGCGAGGGCTATAACAATTTCTTCAGATTTAGTGGTAGATGTGGACAGAACGGGGAGGGCGGTAATGAAGTAGGGGAGTTAATGTGAATAAAAGTGAACAATGAAATTTCGAATTACCCTATGATTATGGCGTCGCTATTAATTCAAGCGGCCTTTTGCAGAAACATAAGCTTAATTGAATAGCATTATGACGCTCTTTTACAGCGAGTACGGCTATGGCCAAACCGCCTGCCAGCGAGACGAAAAAACTCCAAAGCACTGAGAACGCATACTCAAAGGAAACCCAGTGTGAGGTGCACCAAGCCGCAAAGAGAAAGGGAACGTCAGTGTCTCTCGCAGCGACACGCGCCATAACCAGGTCTTTGTGACGTAGTTGGCGAGCCACGGAGGAAAAGGGGACACTCTCGTAACGGGTCGCGTGGGGAACGAGGAACGGCGCTTCGAGCAGCGGCGGGAGTGCGACCGTCACCACCACGTCGCCGACTGGGCGGTGAGAGAACGAGAACGTACCCACGCCGCCGAATGTAACCGTCATTGTCGGGCCGTTCCAGCGTCCCGGAAAGCAGAATGGGGCCGAGATGCCGAGCGCAAGCGTCAAAGTCGCGCCGATGCGGCGTCGTCAGAGGAAGAGCGGGAAGAGCGGGAAGGGGGGTCGAGACGGCAACGACGCTGCGATCAGAAAAAAAAAATTGATTCATATTTGGATGTGAATGTATTCGTACTGAGGTACCGTCGTGCCGTCAGTACAGCTGCGCCGGTCTACTACCTTCACAAAGTATAATGGCAGATAAAATTTTCAGACCAAGTAATTGCTACACAGATTGGGAAGGTCATCTGGTGTTAAGGCAGAAATGCTCCACACGTAAAACACACAGAACGTACCAAGAGTGAATAAAGGCCCCTGGCGCCAGGCCACGAATGAAGGGTTCCTCGCTAGCATGCTTGCTCACTGACGTGCTTACTTGTTTTCTTGCTTGCTGGCTTGCTCGCTCGCTCGCTTGCTTGCTTAGACAGTTGATGTTTACAGTGAACGCCTGTAACGGCTTTTTCGGGGAAAGATCAAATGTGATTATGTATTAAGGGATGAAATACGAACAATGCCGCACTTTGGGAAAATGCACAGGCATAAAAAGAAGAAATACCGTCCTTTAACTGACGGAGCTGACAGCTCAGCATTGGTTATGATGACCCCCTGTTTTTCTTCAGTATTTCTACGCAGGAAATTGGCCTGTCAGGCACTTTGTGGCACTTTGTTTACCACATCTCGGGAGAACAAAACGCACGCACGTGCAATCACATCGCCTCTTCTGAAATATAGACAAACACTCGCCTCCCAAAAGCATGATCAGTGAAGCAAGAGAAAATACGGTACGGGCGCGTGTCCATCAAGGCACCCTGCTGTGAGAACAGAGCCGCATGCAGGGCCTTCGCACTGCGGTTCAAAGCCGTAAGGAGTATTAATAACCAAATAGAAAACAAAATCTATCAGCTCTGAGAGAATAAAACGTAGGCTCTTTATCCACATTTTTCTCTTCCTGACGCACTAATGCCGTCGTAGCACACCTTACACCGAATAAGCGGAAGCCGCCTTATTGCCGCAGTCACGACCACCTGTTCGTGCGCGGTTGTTTTATGCGTGGCTCGCAAACCACCCGAAGCTCCCCCCCGTTGTGTGCCGAACTTTCCATTTGGACCACAGGCCTGCTCTCAGTGTTTGTTCGCAGTGGGGAGCTCGGACGCCGAGGCCGGCGGTAACTGGTCCGTCTATCCCACGTCGGTACATGGGAGAAATAAGAGACAGCGGACGCCGCGTGGAGGCCATTGACTAGGGACTCGGAGAGGCTGCCGCCAACCCCAGCGAGGGAGCTTCATCTGAGGCTGGCGCAAGGGGATAACGGGATTCGGCATAGACGGCGCCTCCTCAAGCTCGAAACTGCGCGCATCACGCCAGATGTCTCTGAAAGCCGACCGCTCGCTCGTCTTCTTGGCCGGAGGAAATAAAAGCATCGTTGCGTAATTGGGGCGTTCGGTGTATACGGCGCACGCCTCGCGAGCAAGGCGAGCGAAGAGCCTGCTGGTTGTCGCAACCCCGACGCCCCGGCTGTGAATTCAATTACACCCTCGTCGCTCAATGAAACTTTATGCGCTTATGTACGTCACCGCCAGGCCCGCTGGCCTATTACAGCGTCGTCCGATTTCCGCCGTCGTGTCGCT
>NW_027526460.1:51718885-52031690 GCF_048455015.1 Haemaphysalis longicornis
TGCATCAAAGAGTGGAGTGGGTATGTACTACATACCAGTAGAACAATGCAGCAACAGCAAAAGAGCAATGAAGTAACGTTCCATGATACAGAGTGATGAACTAAAGGCTACTTACAAATGAATTAGTGACAGCAACTTGAAACAAAACACCATCATGTATATATGAACAACGTCATCAGAAAGGCAGCTTGCAGAACGATGCAAGTCTAATGTCACAGCAGAGCTGTGTTCTCTCACTGAGCTAATCGCTACGAATGCCATGCAAGTCACTAAGAACCATATACCCTGATTATATAATAGCACGCGTCAGCAGAACAGCACATCAAACGTGTAGTAAAGTATATAAGTACTTCATTTGTATAGCCCTTTCAGTCCCCGTGTACTTCCCCGTCCGCCGCCGCAAAGTCTTCGTCAAGCGCTCCCTTGCCGCTGTCGTCGTTGTCGTTGTCGTTCCTCTTCTAGTGGCACATAGCCACTTGGGGGATTGGCCATGAAACGGGGTGCTTATTGGGGCTAAAACGCCCACTTCATAGCCCTATATAATCAGCCTGTAGGAATTGGGGAAACGGTTACCGTATTATATAATAGATCTAGAGAAGGATCAGTTGTAGACCTGGACACATTATTCTTCTTCTACTTCATCTGGGCGATTGCATATCGCCTGGCAGTGCGGCGTGCTTCTGATAAGCCGCCTCTTCTCCGGGCGTCCGGATCTTCTTTGGTTTCCTCATCCTCCATGTGCGCGGTACCGAGTCGGAGAGACTTCTGCAGCAGCACCTGCGGCGGTTCCGAGATTTATGAGCTTTTGTGGTTGCCTCTAGCAACGCGGAGCAAGTGTTGGCAGGAGCAGACGACAGTCATTGTAGTGGCGACGCTGTTTGCTCATTCGCGCGTAATTATATGCGCTTTCTTCGTTCGAAAGCGTAAGTTTCTTATTCACGGTTCTGTCCCTCCCTACACTCGACTCCTGTCCAATCCCCGACGTTCTTACGTGCCCCCTGCTTAAACTGTTAAAATGTGTCCTGAAAACACATGGTATGAGCGGATGGAATGCCTACTTTGTAACAATGCTGCACGGCAACCTTAGTGAAGCTGAAAGAAAATAAAATAGGAAATAAACTAAATAACACATTTCTCGTATTTCGCGCGAAAATATTTTGTCAAGTAACCTTCAAGTTTGGGCTCACAAACACGGCAAGCCACGTCATGAGTGCCTGTTGGCAACGTTTACCTCAGAACGTGAAGATAGGCCTAACGTGGGGTCGTCGCATGCCCTTGTCGACCCTGCTTTTGCTTCCCTTAGCGCGAGCGAGGTACAAACTAGATGACACGGACGGCTCCACGAAAGTGGCTTCATAAATAAGGCTTCCAAAACAGGCGTCAGAAGTTCCCGACGAATGAGCACAGACAATGTTACTTGCGCACTGTAAAATAAGACTCGAGGCTAGGCACGGCAAAAGAGATTGGAATAAAGATTGTAATGCTAATAACTACCATAAAGAACACAACGGGCTCCAGAAAATATTTTATGACGCATATATACACAATAGGTGAGGAAGGAAAATGTTCAATGGTTTGCGGCCTGTCTGCATATTTCGGAAGGAACAGCAGCAAAGTGGAGCACTGAACAAGCACACAACCTAAGCCGTGAAATTGTGCCAAGGATGTGCCCAATTGGCGAAAGTACTGTTATCACGACGAGTCATTACGGTAGATATCAGCGTCACTGAGATTCTCTGGTAAGCGTACGCAGTCATGGTCGAGCTCAGCCTCGGTATGATCTTCTGGCACGCCCAAGCTGGTCAGCGGTGTAGTGGCGTGGGTTTTGCTGCATACAGTATGAAATTAACTCCCCCAAACCCAATACTTTCCCGCAGTATCTGTCCTCCATGATACACTTATCGCATCTCCAAGACTGTCCCCGCCAGCCTGGCCTTGACTCCCGACTCGTTTTACCTCCAAGTCACTTGCCACGTTTTGCAGGCCTCTCCAGAGACTGGGGCAGCTCGGCAGGATGCACTTTATGTCGTAGATTGCCGGGAAGTACATTAGAAACAGTTCGAAGAACTCCGTCCCCTTCTACGGCCAATTCTGCCCCGTCAGTACCTTGAGTGCGTCGCCGAAATCGTATGTTCCGCAGAAGACGAGACATATCACGTTGTCGAAGAGGACGATTCCGGGTGTCATAGACCGCTCAACGAACTCGTTCAAGTCAATCCCATCTCCTTTGCGTATGTCCTTTGCATAGACGCCAACCGACGGCTGGAGCTCAGGGTCCGCAGGCCTCACCAGAACACCGGGGAACTCCGTGTCCACCGCAACGGTAGTTGTACTTCTGTACGGGTTGCATGATGGCGCCGAACTCTTCGTCCAGGTTCCAGGCCCACGCCTCTCGAATGGTGCAGGGTTCCGTGACATTGTTCACGTCATTGTACCAGGGAGCGCTTCGTACGAAGATGGTGCCGTTCATGACGAATGCGCGCCGTCCTCGAACTGTTGGTTGGTTGGTTGGTTGGAACCAAAAATCAGTGGCGCGTACCCACTCTGGGGGATTGGCCAAGTCAGATTGGGGAAACTGGTCAAGAAATCAAACTAAGGGGAAAATAGAGCTGTGGAGTGTGAGGGAAGTGATGTTGGCAATTTTGAGGAAAAACTATAACATACTGAAGTAAATACAGATACTACACGTACCGTTCTGTGGAAGCAGTGGCTCCTGTGCGTGCGGCTGACACCATCGTCTTCTTCTAGCTCTGGCTCAGCTGATGATAATGATGGTGGTGGTGGCGGTGATACCCTTGAAGTTTTGGTACGTCACTACAAGGAGGATTGGCTAGGGCTAAAGCATTGACTATGCCCCCGTTGGAGATTATAAAGAGGGAGAATAAATCATGCACCCCTCCGCCTAACGACTACGATGGTTGAACGTGAAGCTTTTTGTCACGGAGCGCCAATCCACTTGAGATAGCCTTATTACGTACGCGGCTATCACCGCGCACTACCGCCTCATCCGTTCCCTCACTTCCTAAAACGGAAGAACGATTGTGGCGGCTTCTTCAAACTAATGCCCTTCGGTGTCACACACACCTTCATCGCATATACCCTGATCCACACAAATCACCCCTACGCTCCCTTTCCAGAGATGTCGACAATATCTGCCGGTCAGCAGGCTGGTCAGCAGGCCCCCCCACTACCAGGGGAAGGGTTAGGGATGGGGGTGAGAGATGGGGTGTGTTGGTGAGCCCACACCATGTGGTAAGTGGAGAGGGGCAGAAGTGACTGTTGCGGGGTATAAGGTAAAGGGGAAAAAATCCCGGGCCATCTCCACTAACGTGAAACATGGGGAGAGGCGAAGCATGCAGATTATAAGTGTATTCTTGGCGCCTTGCCGTTTTTGACAACGGAGATGAAACCGTTGGGGGGTAGAGGTATACAGCTTTGCTGTAAAAGTCTCGTACGGTCTTTGAAGCACGAAGCGTTCTAGCTGGAAGGGTTGGAAAACAGGTGTCCCGGTGTGTTCTTGGTGTTTCTCGGTGGCGTGTTTCCAAACGCTTCGCTGCACAGCGCCCCACGTGACCTGTGCGGTGCCACTCACTGCGCGTGCTATTCTATTGAGCTGCTGCTAAAACGATCCTCGAGGTAGAATTCTGGTAATTGCACGGAAGGCCTGGGTTCGAGCCTCAGCGGATCTACAATAATTTCTTTTGCTGCAGTTTTTTTCTCAACTCAATTCTTTTTATTGCGGTAGAACTCAGTTCTTTGTGTTGTTTTTGTTATAAATGGTGATTTGGTATGTTTTTGGTTCCTTGGGGTTGAGGCATGGTAAGGCAAAGGTTACGATAATGGTAGAAGATGTCTTGGTAGCGTGATGAAACAGCCAGGGGTGGGGCAGAATTGGCCGTGGATTTCTACCCTGAAAAAGAAAAATGCCCGGTGTGGAACGACTCAGGGAGTGGAAGGAAGGGGGGAATACGTTTTTTCGCCCATCGGGATCAGGTATTGGAGGTGGAGGAGGCCCACAGGGCCGCCGCGACCGCCAGGGCCCGGAATTGGTCAGGACTTGGCCTGACTCCCCCGGGTCACGCAACATCTGCTCCCAGTGGCGTGAGCCGCCTTATTTCGCTCTCGAGATGAGGATGGTCTGGGTTCCAGATGATGTGTAAATCAGGGACAAGGCTGATTGATGTGGCCATCCGTAAGGCGGGAAGTGAGGTGCATTCACGTAGACTGCCACGGCAGGCTTACTGGGAAAAGGTAATGTTTGTAATGTATTCGGAGACGCTACCAAGGGCTACAGCAATTTCTTCAGCTTTAGTGGTAGATGTGGACAGAACGGGGAGGGTGGTAATGAAGTAGGGGCGTTAAAGTGAATAAAAGAGAACAATAAAATTTCGAATTCCCCTATGATTATGGCATCGCTATCAATTCAAGCGACCTTTTGCAGAAACAGAAGTTTAATTGAATAACATTATGACGCTCTTCTACAGCGATTACGGCTATGGCCAAACCGCCTGCCAGCGAGACGAAAAACCTCCAAAGCATTGAGAGCGCATACTTGAAGGAAACCCAGTGCGAGGGGCACCAAGCCCCAAAGAGAAAGGGAACGTCAGTGTCTCTCGCAGCGACACGCGCCATAACCAGGTCTTTGTGACGTAGTTGGCGAGCCACGAAGGAAAAGGGAACACTCTCGTAACGGGTCGCGCGGGGAACGAGGAACGGTGCCGACTGGGCGGTGAGAGAGCGAGAACGTACCCGCGCCGCCGAATGTAACCGTCATTGTCGGACCGTCCCAGCGTCCCTGAAAGCAGAACGGGACCGAGATACCGAGCGCTAGCGCCAAAGCCGCGCCGATGCGGTGGGGTCAGAGGAAGATCGGGAAGAGAGGTCGAGACGGCAACGACGCTGCGATCAGAAAAAAAAAAAAGATTTATATTTGGATGTGAATGTATTCGTACTGACGTACCGTCGTGCCGTCAGTACAGCTGCGCCGGTCTACTACCTTCACAAAGTGTAATGGCAGATAAAATTTTCCGACCCACTAATTGCTACACAGATTGGGAAGGTCATCTGGTGTTAAGAAGGAAGAAATGCTCCACACGTAAAACACACAGAACGTACCAAGAGTGAATAAAGGCCCCTGGCGCCAGGCCAGGAATGAAGGGTTCCTCGCTAGCATGCTTGCTCACTGACGTGCTTACTTGTTTTCTTGCTTGCTGGCTTGCTCGCTTGCTCGCTTGCTTAGACAGTTGATGTTTACAGTGAACGCCCGTAACGGCTTTTTCGGGGAAATCTCACATGTCATTATGTATTAAGGGATAAAATACGAGCAATGCCGCACTTGGCGAAAATTCAGAGGCATAAAAATAAGAAATACCGCCCACTAACTGGCGGAGCTGACAGCTCAGCATTGGTTATGATGACCCCCTGTTTTTCTTCAGTATTTCTACGCGGTTAATTGACCTGCCAGGCACTTTGTGGTACTTTGTTTACCACGTCTCGGGAGAACAGAACGCACGCGCGTGCAATCACTCGCCTCTTCTGAAATATAGACAAACACTCGCCTCCCAAAAGCATGATCAGTGAAGCAAGAGAAAATACGGCGCGGGCGCGTGTCCATCAAGGCACCCCGCTGTGAGAACACAGCCGCATGCAGGGCCTTCGCACTGCGGTTCGAAGCCGTAAGGAGTATTATTAGCCAAAAAGAAAACAAAATCCATCAGCTCTGAGAGAATGAAACGTAGGCTCTTTATCTACATTTTTCTCTTTCTGGCGCCCTAATGCCGTCGTAGCACACCTTACACCGAATAAGCGGAAGCCGCCTTATTGCCGCAGTCACGACCACCTGTTCGTGCGCGGTTGTTTTATGCGTGGCTCGCAAACCACCCGAAGCTCCCCCGTTGTGTGCCGAACTTTCCATTTGGACCACAGGCCCGCTCTTAGTGTTTGTTCGCAGTGGGGGAGCTCGGACGCCGAGGCCGGCGGCAACTGGTCCGTCTATCCCACGGCAGTACATGGGAGAAATAAGAGACAGCGGACGCCGCGTGGAGGCCATTGACAAGGGACTCGGAGAGGCTGCCGCCAACCCCAGCGAGGGAGCTTCATCTGAGGCTGGCGCAAGGGGATAACGGGATTCGGCATAGACGGCGCCTCCTCAAGCTCGAAACTGCGCGCATCACGCCAGATGTCTCTGAAAGCCGACCGCTCGCTCGTCTTCTTGGCCGGAGGAAATAAAAGCATCGTTGCGTAATTGGGGCGTTCTGTGTATACGGCGGACGCCTCGCGAGCAAGGCGAGGGAAGAGCCTGGTTGTCGCAACCCCGACGCCCCGGCTGTGAATTCAATTACACCCTCGTCGCTCAATGAAACTTTATGCGCTTATGTACGTCACCGCCAGGCCCGCCGGCCTATTACAGCGTCGTCCGATTTCCGCCGTCGTGTCGGATTCGTTGCCTCGTAAGCAGTTTTGTAACTGCACGCGCGGGGCGTTGTGCCGTTTGACCTAGGCGGAGATAGAGCAACACTAACGACCCCCGTCTGTTTGTCGCTCCATTGGCGGCCCGCAGAGCGCCGGGGCAGATTTTGATGTTGTATTCACGCTCACAAAAAGACTGCGGCGCAATGAGCACACCGTATGAGAAGCTGTATCAGACCTACAGCTAAACAAATAATCCGCTGCTTGCGAGAGTATACTATGGATTAAGTCGGTGTGGTGCAACTGCTGACGTGGGCAGTCTGTACGCTTCATTAACGCGCCGACTGCAAATGCGTAAACAGCTATTAGGGGTTTTTTTACTCGTCCCTCGGGAATGAGCTAGTTACACACGCGCGCGCGTTGCTCAATATGCGGTGATGTAGAAATAGAAGTTCGCTGTTTTTAATGGAGGCCTCCATTAAAAACAGCGAACTTATGTTTTCCGAACCAAAATATACATATGCCGGCACATGTATATTGCATCACTCGCATTCGCATCCGGGGCCTGCTTCTCGCAAGAATCGCACTGATAGACAGAATGCATAGTACTAGGAAATTAATGTTGATCGGGAAGTCATCTATACCTCTTTACCTTGATTAATTGACTAATAAGAGGTGTAGCTAGAATTTCATGTCTAGAATTTCTTTTACAAATTATCCTATGAATGCAGCTTCTGCAGTTTTATCTATGCTAGGCGTCCCTACAACGCAAACTGAACGTGTCCAGCTTCCCAACCCTGAATGCCTCATTTTCTTCGTTTATCGTTCGCTGTACAGACGCGGCGCTCCTCCTCCACCTCCTATGATGATGATGACGAC
Organism: Haemaphysalis longicornis; assembly: GCF_048455015.1. Taxonomy (NCBI): domain Eukaryota; kingdom Metazoa; phylum Arthropoda; class Arachnida; order Ixodida; family Ixodidae; genus Haemaphysalis; species Haemaphysalis longicornis. Next base: position 51,726,173 of record NW_027526460.1, read on the forward strand.
TGTTTTTGTTTTGTGACGCAAGGCCAACAAGGGAAAAGAGAGCCAAAATACGTGGTTAAGTAAAACAGATGTAAAGGCACACCTACTAAAATCAGTAAAGTCGAGGTTACAATTGATAAGAAATGAGGATAGGAAATTGAACCTCTACAAAGAATTTAAGAACACTTGTATCGTCTCCTAAAAAGTATGGTGGATGCAGTGGAATGTTGTATTGGTATAGCTTTGGAAAAGAGAGAGAGAGAGAGAGAGAGAGAGAGAGAGAGAGAGAGAGAGAGAGAGAGAGAGAGAGAGAGAGAGAGAGAGAGAGAGAGAGAGAGAGAGAGAGAGAGAGAGAGAGAGAGAGAGAGAGAGAGAGAGAGAGAGACGCTATTGGGGGTGGAGATGGCCCAGAGGGCCGCGGCCGCCAGGTGTCCCGGGAGGTGGTCAGGACTTGGCCGGACTCTCACGGGTCGCGCAACATCTGCCCCCACAGGTGAGGGGAGGGAACGGGGGTGGGGGTGGGGGGGGGGGGGGGTATGGGTCTGCGGGGCATTCGCAGAGGGAATGGTAGAGAGTGTCGAGCTTAAACATTATCACGGACTCGACAAGAGCCATGAAAAACATCACTGCCGGAGTAATAATACCCATTGGCTCTAAGCATATCATCCCAAGGGAGATGAACCGTGTACATAACATTACAGGGTGCCCTGCGCACAAAGGCTTGGAAGTAAACGAGAGCGCTGACTCGCTTGCGAGAAGTCTTACGAACCGCAGCAACGAGGACCACTCCTACGCCCTTCCACCATACGAATCCTACGGAGAACGCGTTAAAAGAAAAAGACTTGAAAGGAGAACGCTACCCGCTCCTCACATGACACTAAACACCCACTGTGCACAAACACTGAGAAGAATACAAACTAACACATTCCCACACAAATCAAGGCTGGCGCTTATGTTCCCAGACAGATTTAGGGAGGACTAGTCAATGTAATGAAAAAGCCACCCTTGTCCACACCATATGGAACTGCCCAGTTATATGGCAAACAGAGAACAACACACCTCATTCACTAGAAACGTGGGAGGCGACTCTGGCAAGCGAGACCTTTGAAGACCAGCGCCAGCTGATCGACAGGGCCTGGGCCAGGGCACAAGCTTCTGGGGCCTTGGAAAGAGAACTCCACCCAAGTTTCTCCCTTTAATCCCTTACCCAACCTCAATAAAGTTTTACTGAACTGAACTGTCGAGTTCCCCACAGCCTGGACAGGTAGGGGCAGTAAAGAGGGTAAAGAGGTGTGGATGAGTGTGTATTGCCGCGAACCATGTATGGGTTTGATTATTTATTGTTTGTTTTCACTGCCGGGCCACGCCCGGCTGTGTTATCTGCGTTCCAAACGAAGCGCGTCTTACATTATTTACTTTTATGCCGCACGGGCTATCACATTCAGATAAGCAGACTGTTTCGCCCTAACGCCACTAGCCCAGAATAATCTTCTGTGATCTACAATGTTCTGGATGTGAATCGACGTTTCCAGAAACACTTGCGCCGAAAGATAAAAGCCTGCAGAGCAGACGCCGCGGCATTAATTCGACGACACTCGCCTGTGCTAGTCACTTTGTTGACCGCTGCTTCGTCGCCTCTGTATTCTTTTGAGTTGTTAGGGGAGCACAAGTTCGCTCCAATAAACTTGTTTCTCCTTCAAGACAACTGCGTCGTCCTTGGCTTCGTGACAGTATCAATTGTGTTCGGTGTGGGAAAATGTGTTTGTAGTGTAGCGACACCATCGCCATCGTCATCATGAGCGCCAGGACCATCATCAGCGGTGCCTGGCCAGCGTCAGCAGTGCCACGCGAGAGATCGAACACGACCATGTGGCTGGGCGGTAGCTCGTTTTCGCCGCTCCCAGTTCTGGCCGGGCCTACGCTCTCCAAATAAATGTAGGAAGCCGCATCCGCCACACCAGCCGAGTCCGTTTCTTACAGTAGGATGCGCAGCATGTGGTCTGCCTCCTGGAAACTGCGCTCCACTGCTGTAGTTTCTGTGACGGCCAGTTTGTGGGCACTGTGTGGTCGCTTCAGTCTCTCATAGTCACCGAGTTTCTCTAAGAAAGCCCCATTTAGCATATTGGCCAACTGGTTCGAAGGTCAGGTCAAAATTAGGGGAAGTTACCTGGACTGCTCGCCGTAGCTAAAGTAGGTTTATTTTAGTGCGCAAGCACTCTGGCGGCCGCTACTGGGGTTTGGCGGCGGCGATGGCGACGAAGACGGCCACGGGCACAGTTACGGTGATGGCGTCGTAACCGAGCGAGCGAGCGAAAGCAGGAAGAAAACGACGGAGGCAAATGTGGCGAAAGTGTGCGGGGGAATGCAGCATGCTGAGGCAGGGTTTGTAGTTAGGCAAGTTGGTACATCATTTAACGAAACAGCGTGACACACTGGACAAAAGGAAGAAAAGACGACACAGGCGCTGACTAACAACCATCATTAGCACTCCTGGAATAGAATGCAATAGATGACTTTATTATAGGAGGACCGCCATCATACTACTTTATAGAGACCTGTTTTGAGACCGAATTCTGTAATTTTCTGTAAAATTTGGGGGTTGTTTCTGACGTGTTGGACATGCTCTTCAGAAGTCGTCGGGCGTACTTGCGTTGTAAGGAACTGGTCGTGGTCAGTTGAGTAAGATGAACAAGCCCAGATGAGGTGGAAGAGGTTCAGTGTATTGTTGCTGCCGCAGTAGGGGCACCGAGGACTAGCAAGGTGCCTATGCGTTGACCATTTGGAGATGACGTCCGGAGTGTAGGCCGAGTCAGCGTAGACTTTATTAGCAAAAATTTTCTCCTGTTCTTGGCAGGGACTGCAGAGGAACAAGAAAACCAGACTACGGCTTGCCGACGCCTCACTCCTGGAAAAACTCTCACCTCGCCTCGCGGGAACCCCTGTGTAGATGCGACGCATAGGCGGAGCGGCGAAGGGACCGCGTTTTATAGCGCGCATAACGTTGAGGGGACTGCGTAAGCCGGTCCCACCGATGACGACGTTGGCGTACTTGTAAAGCGGCGTGGACTCGTAAAGCCAAGCGTGGATGTTGCTTCGCCGGAGAACGGCACACCGGTTATATCCGCAGCGCGCCCGAAGGAGAGGAAACCGCGGAAGAGAGAGTACTGCACATGCGCCGGCCCCAGCGCGTCTGCCGCGGCTATGACGCAACGTGCCGCGGCTATGACGTAACACAATCCAACACAATCCACTTTAATCCAATCCAATCCAATCCAAATCCAATCCAAATCCAATCCAAGTCAAGCCAAGCCAAGCCAAGCCAAGCCAAGCTAAGCCAATCCAAGCCAAGCCAATGCCCCTCGCGAGAGAGTGTTCGCTATCGGAGAGGAGAGGGGGTGAGCGGCGGAGAGCGCAGCTGGCGCGGCGAGGAGAATGGGGGAGGGGTGGACAACGCCGACGACGACGACGACGACGACGACGACGACGCCGAAGGGACAAGGCGAGTGAATCAGATGCTCTGCATCTAAAAGAAATTTCCTACTTGTCGAAATAGTGTTGTCTGTTGATAGCAACATTCCCTTTGTTTGTAAGTAACTTAATTTTTTCACGGATCATGCGCACGGCTAGTCTCCGAAAACATTTTGCCTGTATATTCCGTTCTTCGTGATCAAATAAACAGTTGTTAGTCAGCGCCTGTGTCGTCTTTTCTTCCCTTTGCCCCGTGTGTTGCGCTGTAAAACTTCATTATACATTCAAAACCGATTATAACAAACCCGGATAGAGCGGATTATGCTATATATCGAACGAAAGCAAATCCGTTACGAAAATGCATACGAAACACATTCCTTATAACCAAGTTCACATCTGATATATTGAACTCGATCGGTACGCACGCCTAGAATTGCCGCCAAAATGCAGCGTCTCGGAGCAGCGATTGCGATGTGCCCGACACTTTCCTTAACTGTTTCCGACGCACAGGATTCACGACGGAACCTGCCCAGTCAGCGGGTCCGGACCAAGACTGCAGCATCGGCGAACTGCGCGAAGAGCTCGCCAAAGTTCCCCTTGCTTTACCGAATGGAGTGTCCTTGGAGGATTTTCTGAATGTCGACGACGATATTGCCGTCCATGTTAGCCCCTCGGGCTGAGATACCGTCGCCGATGTTACGGCAGCCTGGTGCTGCTTGAAAGCACCGAAGAGAGTGCGGATATCGCGAGGGAGAGCCGTCCGACGCTTAATGCAGCACTTCACCAGTCGGTGGGCACCGCCAATATTGCTTCCATATTGAAGGACACGAGCTTGAACCGGTGCAAACCATGTCTCGTGTAGAGAATACTATCCTAGCTGACGAAGTGAAAACAAAAATCCCCACTTTTTTGCGAAGTGGGCAGTTAAGGCGAAAAGTAGCTTTACTGCTTGCAATAAATGAATTGTTTTGTTAAAGGTTTGATTTATTGCAGGGTTTAACGCGCCGACGCAACGCAGGCGATGAGGCGCGCCGTAGTGGAGGGCTCCGGATTAATTTTCACCACCTGGGGATCTTTAACGTGCGCCGAAATCTCGTACACACGGGCGTTTTTGCTTTTCTCCTCCATCAAAAAAGCGGCCACCGCGGCCGGGAGGTTTTGTTAAAGGTAATGGTATACTTTATGTGTTTGTTTATCTATGCGGGAGTGGTGGGGGGAGGAGGGGGCACCGTGTATTGCGAACTCGCTACAAAAGATTCGTTATAGACCGGTTCGGATATATCGAATCATTGGATATATCGAACTAATAGTGGGGCATATTACAGTTCGCTATAACCAGGTATGACTGTAATGAAGTCATGGGGACAGGATACTTGCTTCGTTATAAACTGTATTTCTTTAAAAACGGGAATGATTTATACTCCCTACACCGCAGTAAGAAAGGTGGAAGATCTACAATCAAGCGACATCGTTATAACAAACGTTTACTGGTTTACTGGTTTACTGGTTAATGTCCGACATCACAAACAGTCAAATTTATAAAACGCTCTCCCCCCCCCCAGCTTTTTCCCCAACGCCTACCCACCGCCTAGTTTCCATTCCGAGAAATTCTCAACCGTGCAAGAAAGCTGCGAAACAAAAGGGAATCGATCGGTGCTGCTACAAAGCAGCGGCTCGTTACAGAAAGGAATAAAAATGTCTGAAAAACGAAACATGAGGCCCAGGATTTTCTGTTCATTCCTGTTGTCATTAGGAGTGCGTTAAAAGTGAGACCAGGGCGGTGGAGTGGCTCGCTTGTCCTGCAGATGATAACGAGACCAATTTCGATCTGATGGGAGGCGGCTTGTTCGGTCATTGTAGCCTCGCTAAGGAATACACGGACAGCGAAAATTTCGTGGAGTGCCCGGCGACCACTCACCCCCGCCCCCTCCCCTGCTAAGTCTACTTCTGCGGGCCCTGTTACAAAAACATACCACTTCCACTCTCTCTCTATATCTCATTTCATTTTGCTTGCTTTCCCCGCCGCTTAGTACTAGCTTTCACTTTTCTTTTGTAATGTAATGCCATGCTCCAAGCGAATATTTTGTATTCCTCCATTTCAGTTTTTTCGGCGGTCGTTCTCTAGTACAGCTCCTTCTCGGAGTACGTGATTAAAAATTGAAAAGCTAATTTTGGCGCACTGTACGCGCTAATTATGTTTATTCTTCGTTCTCGGCCCTCGGCACAGTCTTGTGTGCTCTGCGGACTCGGCTCGAAAGACAGAATGAGGTGGTAGAAAAGGAAACATTCCTGTAAGCGTGCATACAAAGCGTTACTTTGATTGCCACGCGCACACATAGATACAAGCACACACACGAAGTAAAAAAAAAATGAAGCTGTGTGGCGCCCAGAATCGCCTGCCACGTGTTTTCGTTTATCTATTCTTGTTTTTAATAATTAGAACTCCAATTAGAAAGTCCCGACACGACGTTTCGTTGGTAATTAGTTCGAATTGGTGGTTTGTGGTCAAACACTGTTGCCTTTGTTTTTAATGAAAGCATTGTTTGCCTACTTACCCTAGTTTCCTTGGACTGGCTGGCTGCCTTTCTGGCCTGCTATCGCGAATGCGCTCCAGTACGTCTTCACAGATGCCGTTAGCACAAGGAGCAGAACATGCGCACGCACATGAAAACATGCGCGCATGCACGCACGCACGCACGCACTGCACGCATGCATGCACCACACAATGCAGCATTTATTTTCCTGTAAGGATACAGGAATCGTGACCTTTCTGTAGATTGCATTGAAATAATGGCGAGTATTGATCTCAAGACAAAGAATCTTTCACATTTAAAAACAATCGCCGAAAACTATTTCAACCTCCATTTTTTTTTCTTCTTTCTTTCTGCGAGAAACATGAATTCATTGTAACAGCAATAAGGGGGACAGAAACGGCATATCGGAAAATGAAGTTGGCGCTGTAATAACTGCGGATATGTTTGCATTATGCAGTAGGAAAGAGAAGACGCATTCGACTGGCTGTGCTTGTCTCTCCTTGCAATTTAATTTAACTAACTTTTGATGTTTTGCGTGCCGAATTTGGTACGTCAAATCAGCCAAGGTCATGCTGTGTGCGTTTGACAATTACGACACGCCTGTGCTTCGGAAATGGCATGATAGGCTGGCTGCTGAGAGTCAGAAACTGTCTCTTAGAGCCACGTCGCCCTTTAGGAGGCATCCCGGTCTGGAAACGTTCTTGCTCGTCCGTGTTCCTCAAGTTTTCTTGAGCATACCGTAAAGTTCCGAGCGAGCGCCCACCCCCGAAACACCGCCCACCCCCCTTTAGGGGTGGAATATTCAATTTACCACAAGACCACAAAGATCGTCCACCCCCTAAACTCGATGGCTTTAGCGCCGTTGAGTGAGCAAAGTAAACGCGAATCCTTTATTCATGTGTTGATGCGGTCACTTATTTGTCCTTTCCGCACTTGAGCCGAGAGTTCGCCGATCTGATAATTTTTCTTGACATCTCCGCAGTTTTGGTTGGCGCGGTGCGGCCACTTTTTTCTAGTTTTTTGCACCTGACCCGAAAGATCGCCCATCCCGTATTTTTCACTTGATATCTCTACACTTTGGGTGGACGTTCTTTCCGAACTTTACGGTAAATAGTTTGGGCAGAAGTTGTATCTGACATTTCTGAGACGTCATTCGCATCGTTCATCAGCGGTTGATCAGAAGGGCCAGGGAATGAGAGGGGACTTGCCTGACCAGCTGGTATCAGCGACGATTCCAAAGAGGCGTTAGGAGAGTGCTCAGAAGCTGTTTCGGAGGTTGCCTGATGAGAGGTGTTCACCGCCAAGCGACCGGTAGCAGCCGCCAGAACGGGGACAGAGAGGTGGCATCCAAGCGTGGCACCCGGCAGCTGACTAGGCGGCGACCCTGGCGGCAGCCCTGGCGGGATTCGGCGTGATTATCCCCATGGCGAGCACGTGAAGAAGTACTGGCGAACCCTGATTTAACGCGGAGTGGTGTTCCGGATAACGTGACAGGTGTACGTAAGTGAACGACTGAATGTAGGAATTGCGTTCCCCACTCCATCCAAAGGTGACGTAATTGGCGAACCTAACTTGACACTAAAAGGCCGAAATGGTGTTTGATCTGTTATGTATATGGAATACTTTCAGTATGTGCCTTGTCGATTTTTTTTTCTCAGCAAAAACGTGTTTCTCGTTAGCGTTCTCACATTTTTAGAATGCAATATCGTTTCTTCGTTTGGTTGTTATCGTGCATATAATTTTTCTCCTTTGCACATTTTTGTTACCGCAATAGAATTGCGGTACTTTGGTGTGTTTTGTGTTGATTGCTGTAGAAGCTGTACAGCATGCATATCGCCATCTGCCGCTTGGCGTTTGAATTGGGCTGACGGGCTTGTCAAACTACTTCTATGCCGCTTTTATCGTCGGCCCTGCGGCGTACAAACGACAAAGTGAAATAAAAGATACCTCACCTCATCTCACGCCAAATATGAAATTCGAGCAAACAAATGAGTATTCTGCACAGCAACATCACAAGCGGACAACCATCTGGAACACACCGGAAACTCGGGGTTTAAATAGCCTGTTTGGAAGCACTAACGTAGTTTTTGTACACTGTGTCTGCCTGGTCATTCATAAACAAATGAATTTTAGTTAGCACAATTCGTTATGTTCTGTAGAAAAAGGAGCATTAGCAGGAGAAGTATTGCTTCCACACATTGACCATCCTCCGACATGAATACGCTGATAAGTTCCTATAAACGGCAAGCGCAGCTTTTTAATAAAGTACAGTTCACACATCCTTAGTTCTCAGGCGGCATGTTGCAAACAAGTTAACCTGAACCCGCATTAAGAATACTTTACGCACCTAAGCCGTGCACTGCTGTAGTCACTCACTCCAACTACACACATGCCCTAACGCTTTCGCATGCAAAAGGAAGTACGGCCAAACCCCAATACAAATTAGTGTTTCGCGAATTCAAGCAACGCCCTGGTTATCCAGAGATCTTTTGTTGAAAGCAACAAACCGGTTCAATTCAGCAACAAACATTTAGCGAGCAGAGAAACTATGCTCTCACGGGAATTATCAAGCGCGAAGGTATTTCGACATTTGCCGAAGGCTAGGTTTGCTACAAAACGAAACCTCGGTTTACTTTTATAGCAAACGCACCCTAGGTTTGCTTTTAAAGACACCCTAGCTTTACTATAAAAGCAAACCAAGCCACGAGGAATAGGGCAGTCCATTCTCACTGACTGCGACTGAGCATCACTTAGTCAAACAGTCAAGAGCAGCGCACTGGTACACGTCATAGCATTTCCGCAGCATAAAGAGGCAGCCACTTCGGCAGACCGTCTCCCATCAGCGCCATGCGCGACAGCTCCGTTGCTGGAGCTCCTATTGCTTTTGTAGTGCCTGCAGCAGGATCTACCGGGGGCACTGGGACGACAGCGCTATCCTACCAGTGAGCACTAGGTCGAATGTTGTATGTGAATAGACCCGAGAGAGATTCGAAAGATTGTTCCTGACGTCCTCTTCTCTCGCCTTCCCGCTCGCGGACGGATTGCGTGCAACCGGTTATGTAACCACATTTTTCACGCTGCCTGCATTCCGCAGTATGGTCGCTGGTGCTTGCATAATCGCGGCGCTCTTAGTAGAGCAGGGTTCATCTCTATGCCTTCGTAACTCTTTTTTTTTTTGTCTGAAACAGTGATATTCTGAACGTCTTTCGCGTGGTGGTATATGCAAGTGAATCTGTAATTTAGTATCCCTCTAGGCCACGCTTTCCTACCCCTGTACTGGACTTTTTAAACGAAGGTTATTTGGCTATGCTTCCACGTATTTTTTCTGTCCGCCAACGAAAACTTCGGAGGCTTCACGTGTCTTTGAAGCGCGAGGCGTTATGTTGCACGAGGCTTTCTACAGCACGAGGCGTTGGAAAACGATTGTTCCGTTTGCAGCACACTTTCAACGCTAAAGTAGCACGCTGTTCAAAACATGATTTGTACATTAAGGGATAAGTCTCATTGGATAGACATCTTAGGTAAATTAGTTATAAATAGGCACCATATTAAAGATCAGTAGAGTAAAAACAAAAGTGTGTGTGTGTATGTACAGTCATAGACAAATGAAACGCGAACACAAACATATGAAGCAGCACAAACAAATAGCACGATTTCTTTCCGTGCAAGTTAAATTGTCGCGTGGCTTTATTACGATGACAAAGATTGCAAAAGCGTCTTTCAGAACACACGTCTAGCGAGCCATTATTTTATCCCCACTATCCACATTCTTTGATAATGCGATTTCCTATTTTCGTGTTCCCATTCTCTTATCCGTGACTGCACGTGTCTCCTTCAGAAATGACCGCCTTTGAACAGATATAAAATCTGTTCGTATATTTGCCCGGAGCTCTGTGTCCTGTGTCGCCTGCGTGGTATGTATCCACTTTTCCACATGGTATCCACTTTTCCCGAGTGCGATATGGCCCGTGATTTTCTCTTCATTTGCTCTACGTACTCTTGCAATTTGGCGCCTCCCCAAGGGACAGTTCCTGTTGCTTCTCTTTCTCCTTCTCCCTCCCTCTCCCTCTCTCTCTCTCTCTCGGGTAACAAACAAACAAACTTTATAACGAATGAAGTTTGTTTGTTACCCGTTCATCTATTCGCTCTACGGTATTTTTACCGGGCCCATTGCATCAACTTCTGACGTATATATATATATATATATATATATATATATATATATATATATATATACATATATATACATATATATATATATATATATATATATATATATATATATATATATATATATATATATATATATATATATATATATATATATATATATATACATATATATATACAAACATATATATATATATATATATATATATATATATATATATATATATATATATATATATATATATATATACCAGTGTGTCGAACCGAAAAAAATACGGGTTCGGTTACGGTTCGGGTTCAGGTAAATTTATTTTGTTCCAGTTCAGTTCCGGTTCGACTAATTCTATCCACGAACCGGTTCGCGAACCGGTTCGGAGTGTTGAACCGGTTCGTGAACCGGTTCAGAACTGAATTATTAGCAAGGCGTGAAAAATCAGTTTTGTATACTTCAAATTCATCAAAACTGAAGTACTTTTTTTCTTCACTCGAACTAGTGGTTTTTTGAAAATGAGCTGCAATACTACTGTCAAATTTGAAAATATTGGCCAGGTGTAACAGAAAATGTACCAGCCTCTTTTTCACCACCCCTACTGTCATCCTAGAGACTACACAAAGCCGCCGCCAAGAGACATGAGTGTGTTATTTATTGGTGCCCCTTTCTTCTTTTTATTGTACTGCTTAGATGCTAATAATGACTTAAGACATTGCCCATTTTGCTTGAATTACTTCCTTGTTACGTCACTGCTGATACTGGGTGGCAGAAAATTTGAAAGTTTTTTCGGTGTTTCTCACCCACTTCTTGTAAAAACAACTTCCTTAACGAGTCACCAAAGGCAGATCTTTCAAACAAGGCAAGGTAGGGCTTTGTTTTCATGGTCCATTTAGGATCCTTGGCCAAGCATGTAAGATGACGCGGCGGAAAAATATCGCCGACCAGGGGCTGCGGCCCCTTCGTTATCGGGCTTACTGCGACAATCAAGAGCGAATGCTGCCTGCAAAACAATCAACAAAGAAAACTTCCACGTAAAGCGCGCAAACACACGCCCGCGCACACAACATGGCGTTTTATTCGCCTGTAAAGAGCAGCTTTACCTGTACAAGAGACTACCAAAGACGCTAGTGGAAATCAGCGAAACCAAACGTACAGTGCCCAACGCTGGGCACACCTGTCAATTCGAAAGAACACAGTCTCTAGAATTTCGAATAGACACGTATCTTCGCTTACCTCACCCGCCGCGGTGGCTCAGTGGCTAAGACGTCGTGCTGCTAAGCCCAAAAAACGCGGTTTCCATTCCCGGCCGTGGCGGCCGCTTTTCTGATGGAGGCGAAAAGCGAAAACGCCCGTGTGTTCGAGGTTTCGGCGCTCGCTAAAGATCCCCAGGTGGTCAAAATTCATCCGGAGCCTTCCACTGGGGCGCGCCTCATCACCTGTGTAGCGTCGGCGCGTTAAACTTCATAATCAATCAATGTTCTCTTTCCCCGTGCAGTACGTTTAAGAATCTTATTTCTCCGGCCCCTTCGCCCTATTTTCCCCTCTTCCTCGTTTCGTGAGGTTCGCCTCGCTTGTATAAAGCCGATGTCTCGAACCAATGACAAACATATGTGCGTCCCTTTCTTCGTGTGTCCCGTTAGTGGCGCTGTTTTAATTCTTGTGATTATGCATGTACCTAAAAGCCAAAATTTCAACACTCTTTAGCTGCGGTAAATAGGCATAGGCAAATGTAGGGCTTGAACCTTGGCTGGTACACAGTGCAACAATCTCGTGGACTGATTGCACTTGCACTGTCCCAATGAGGGAGAAAGAGAGAGCGACAAACGTTTTATTGAGCCTTTTAAGGCCCCTTGTGGGGGCGTGGTGACAGGCGCACCGGCGACCGCGGGAAGGGTGAATTCGGTGCTTCAAACATCGTGCAGGCTGCCAAGAGTTTGACATTTCTTCTTCCCAGCCTTGCACCCTGCCTGCTCGACCATCAGCAACATACCATTGCAATTAGGAGCCTTAATAGCTATACTGGTGTGCAGTCGTTTCACCATGTTGTGGCTATGGCGTTGTGCTGCTGAGCCGAAAGACGCGGGTTCGATTTCCGGCCGCGGCGGCCGCTTTTCTGATGGAGGCGAAAAGCGAAAACGCCCGTGTGTACGAGATTTCAGCGCACATTAAAGATCCCCAAGTGGTCAAAATTAATCCTGAGCCCTCCACTGCGGTGCGCCTCATCGCCTGCCTTGCGTCGGCGCATTAACAAACCTCACAATCAATCAAGTAATCAAATTGTCACCATGTTGTGACCGTGATGAGCGTGTTCGGAGTGTTTTGATTCATTGAACGGGTAAAAGTGAGCGAGAGATTGCGAAGTTGATGGCGCGTGAAAGAAAGAAGCCCCTAATGACACTTACCACCCGTTATCAATAACGGGATGGTCGAACCGTTTTGTCGAGAACCGGAAACCGTTATTTCTTTTTTCGGTTCAGTTCCGGTTCGGGTTCAGCCGGCTCAAAAAATAATGGTTCGGGTTCGGGTTCAGTTCCGGCAAAAATACCGGTTCGGTTCCGGTTTTCGGTCCGGTTCGGTTCCGGTTCGACACCCTGATATATACATATATATATATATACATATATATATATATATATATATATATATATATATATATATATATATATATATATATATATATAAAGAGAAGAAAACCTTCGAACAAGGTAAAAGCACGATTGTTGCCAACGTTTCAGCAAAGAGACTTGCTTTCGTCAGGCCCTGACGAAAGCAAGTCTCTTTGCTGAAACGTTGGCAACAATCGTGCTTTTACCTTGTTCGAAGTTTTTCGTCTCTTGTGTTCTCTACCATCTTCAAAGTTCTACTGCTCCCTATATATATGTGTATATATATATATATATATATATGTGTGTGTGTGTGTGTGTGTGTGTGTGTGTGTGTGTGTGTGTGCGTGTGTGTGTGTGTGTGTGTGTGTGTGCTTTTCTTTCTTTTTTCTTTTTCTCTCTTTTTTTTCTCTTTTTTTCTCTTTTTTCCTTGACCTAGTTGTTCCAGCCCTTCTCTACCTTCTCTTTTGACCTGAGGCTTGCAGATAGTTTCTGATAAGGACCCCACTCTCACCGCCTGTTCTGCTTCCGGCGGTTCTGAGAACCTTTCCGTATGCCGTTCGGCGGGTCGCTTTAGGATCATCACCGACTCCCACGTGGCCCTTCAAGAACTGAACAAGTCGTACAGTCGCAATGGCGTTGCTAATCAGATTCTTTCACTAATTAAAACGCTACAGAAGAAAAACTTGGAAATTAGATTGGCTTGGACACCTGGCCATTCCTCCAGTGCTGTTGGGAATCAGGAGGCACACGACGCTGCCCGGGAGAGTCTTCAGTCTCTTTCACCTCCCACTGACCCACACTCGCACGAAGAGCAACCCTCCAATACCTGGCACCAACAGCGTCGCCAACTGCACACTGAGAGCCGTAGGCGACTACACGATGCGTCTCCGCCTGGCTTCTTATCCCTCATAAGCGGACTGACAAGATCGGCTGAAATTTTCGCAAAGCCCACGCGAACGTGGCCTACACCCCGGAGAGAGAGAAATCACTTTATTGAGCCTTAACCGGGTTCACGGGAGCGGTGTGGCCGTCGGTTTGAGGCCGGCGGCGACGTTGTCAGCGCGGGTGACCAGAAGTATCTGGACCTCTGGGTCCGAGCTGCCCAGCGCTCCCTCCCACTGCTCGTCACTAACTATGGAGGGAAAGGGATCTTGAGGGCAGGCCCACATAGAGTGGACCAGTGTGGCTGGGTCCCCACAGAGTGGACAGTTTGGCGAGGGGAATTGCGAGGGGTGAATGCGATGCAGTAGTGCTCGGCAGGCCAAAGAGTTTGTCTGCAGGAGTCGCCATAAGCGCTCCTGATGGTTAGTTAGCTCAGGGTGGGCTAACTAACCATCAGGAGCGCTTCATTCTTAGGAAATGGCCCGTTTCCCTTCTGCCCGTTTTGTGACACGGACACCATTCCGAACTTGTGTCACCTAATCTGGAGGTGTCCTGCCTTCCCCAAAGGACGTGATACACTGATCCAGAAATTCACCCCGCCATCTTCAGAGCAAGATCACCTCGACCTACTTAGATCGGACCCCTCCGCGCTTGAGTGTGTGGCGAACTACGCAATTGTGAGTGGCCTGTTCAAGGCAGTGTGATGAGTCAGTGTGATGCGTGTTTCTAATCTATGTGCCCGGACACAGATGTGAAAGGAGCTAGGGCTATAGCCATGACTTGAACATTGAACAGTGATCTTTTAACTGTAAACTTTTTTTTTCCTGACCCAATCCCCAACCAGGGCCTACGGCCTCCTGCTCAATAAAGCCATTCATTCATTCAACACCCTCTCATCCTTTCTCTCCAAAAATTCCCGGAATATCAAACCCATGCGGACTTCCCTGTGACCTACTTCGCGGCTCAAACTATACAACCTTCTTCCCCTCAATATCTCCCTCGACATACTCCCAAACCAATCAGCTTTCTAAATTTCACTTCCTTCTTTCCTTCTCTCCTCTCACCTGGGGACCTTGCCCTATATAAAGCGTGCCAGCCAGGCGAGAGATTACCCTGACGAAAGCAAGTCTCTTTGCTGAAACGTTGGCAACAATCGTGTTTTTACCTTGTTTGAAGTTTTTCTTTGCTTATATATATATATATATATATATATATATATTTTTTTTATATATATAAGTTTTTTTTTGCTTATATATATATATATATATATATATATATATATATATATATATATATATATATATATATATCCCTTTTCTTCTCTCTCTCACACACACACGCACACACACTGAGGAAAAGAGAGAAGGGAAAGCTAGCAATCTACAATTTAGCAGGGGCAGGAAAGCATAGCGGAAATAGTTTGGCTGTTTTTCGAATGAAGATAATGCTTTTATTGAAGAAGAAAAGAAAGTGGAGGAAAACGTGTGCCGGGGCAACAAAACCTTTGACCTACGGAGTACGCGACCGATGCCCTGCCAACTCGGCTACCCTAACGGATGTATCCTCTGCCACTTCTGGGATATTTACGTTTATGGGTAGCGAACCCTCGACCTCCAGATTCAATGTCTTACGCAATCGGTTATGCCTGGGCCATGTATTCACCGCCAACCTATGGAATATTTGTATAATTAACTATACAGCTTACTCCTAAGGCTGCGCTTTGCACTCCTGCGACGTTGTCCGATGTCGGCAGCTTTCCCAATGGAACTGGTTGACGACATCCGACATCAAATCACGACGTTAAGCCTTACGCCCTAACTTAAAACTTAACGTTAGGCAACCTTCATGTTGCGTATAACGACATGTCAAGCAACGCCGTTCTTATTGTATATTGAGCTGAGCGTATACCGGCGGACGATAAGCCTAAAAACGTGTCGTTAAACCTAACGTTAAGTAGTTCGCATAGCTGAGCCGGCCCGTCCCTATGCTGCCCGTCAACCATTGCCCAAGAAACTTATAAACCGGGAAATACGGGTGACTTCACTAAAGCGGCTTCACAGAGTGGTTGAGTTTTCATACACACGAAATTCCGACATTCCATTCAATAAAGTGATTGCAAGACCGAATGAAGAAGTCAGTCGTTATGGGCGATTAAGGAGTTCGCCTGGGCAACGCGGCCGAATATTGACTGATATTAATCCTCCTTGTCGAGAGTCGTGGCTAGGAACCAAACGGGAAAGTTTCTGGGATATTTTATACAAGCGCAAATTATGCATAACGTGTTTCTGTGAACTTACTTTCAGGATTAAAAATGGAGATGATGTTTAAAGAAACAAAAACAGATCTACCGAGACCCCGAACACTTCGTGGGCGTCAGTCAATGGAGTATTGGAGTCATCTGCGCCAAAAGGAGAACGCGGTTTCCTAAAGTAGGTAGTGCAACTTTTAAATCTATGATCCAAGCTTGATCCAGGCGCGGCCCTTTTTCTTTGGGGGGCGAAAACGAAATGCATCTTTTACAAAGGCAGTGGGCCGAAAACACTATAAGGCGACACGTCGTTGGTACGCTTAAACTCGACTCTATAGTTTGCCCCGAGCGTGTGGGCTCCCAGGGTCTTGCGCTCTCCCTTACCCTTTTCTCTAGCGTGCTTGGGGCGTGGTTATAACGTTTATAGGTTCACCCGCTGCTGGCGATGCCCGCGCGGGGACGTTTTTTACTGCCGCATCCGGGCGGCCGTAAATATGGCTCCGTCTGAATTATTTATGCCGAGAGCTCCTCGATAGCGGCAAGTTGGCCTGCACGAGCAGTCTTTCTCCTGGGAGGCGAATCCACGGCGTCCCCGCGATGCTGCTCCGCCGCGTAGATCGATGCCCCGCGCTTCGTTTACCGTGGCTTCTTCCCTTTTTTCTCGGAGGCTAAAACTTGCAGTTTGTCTCGCTTAATGGCTGCACATATCGCGCGAGCAAGTTTACTGCTTCCGGTTACGGATGCTGGGCAGACACGCGGGCATCAATGAGTTCTGTGCAAAACACCACAGCGTCACTGCGAGTTGTTCACCGCTACGATAGAAAAAACAAGTCACTCGTATAACCTTGTCGCACTAAAGAACACGCCGGCAGTCACTACGACTATTTGTGTATCTTTACTACGCTGTAGCTGTTTGTCCTAGCTATTTAGTTGGCAATGTTACTTTTCTTAACTAGAACGTGAGCTCGACTGCTGTTTAGCCATCGAGCGCCTGGATAAACGCGAGGGAAAGAGGGAAACACTTGACAGGTCGCTGACGTGGTCCCCTCACGTTTGTCTACTGAAGGAGAAGCTGGGCCCCTTTGCTCAGCTGTTACGCATGCTGACCAGCCGCTCAGGAGGATGTTCTGTTGGGCCCCTCCTACGTCTGTATACACTACACACTGTGAAGGATTGCTCTGATAGAGCCTCCCAGCACTCGGCCCTCTTTCCGAGGCTAACACAAGGTTGTTAGAAAGTATGCAGACCTGAGCTCTGTGGTTTTGTCTTGACCTTCCGAAGACAACTTCTACGCTGGGGACCATACGAGAGTCAAGGCACTTCTTATTCAGTGTACTGATCAAAGAGGAGCAACTTCGCCTACATCTGCGGCTGGCGACTAGGGCCCATGGACATCCGCTGAGCTCTAACTCCGCCTTAGAGGTACAAGACACTCTACCACCCTTGTGTCAGAAGTGCCCTGCGCCACTTCATCTCCCGCCCTGGATGCACTCCCCCTGGCGAATTGACACCACAGTACCGGGCATCAGCAATAAGTCATGGTTGCCAATTCCAGCTCTAAAGTACTTCACTCTAGAGCACATGTGGAATTGCTACGGTAACCACAAGCATATCTACACCGATGCATCGGTAATGGCCACTTCATCTGCGATTGTAATCTGGGTTCCATCGACGCGGACCACAATTGCGGCCAGGTTAAGCCACAAAACAACATCGACAACCTCAGAACTTGCTGCCTTGCGCTCCGCTTTGCAGTACGTTATTGGGCGAGAACCTTCTGTGTGGGTGATTTTCGCAGATTCACGGGCGGTGCTTCCACAACTGGCATCATTTCCGCGCGAACAACTGGCCCACGTAATACACACCCTGCATACACAGGCTGCCAGCTTGCTTCACGAGGTAGTGTTACAGTGGCTACCTGGACATTGTGGGGTGAATGGGAATGTGGTGGCCGACGAAACAGCTTGCGTGGCCCAAACCCTAGTGTCATCATCCCGATTCCTTTCTCTCGACGTGACGCCGCGACACTTGCGTACTCCGTGTCGCCGCAGTTACAACTCTCGATATGGACGGACGGGTCAAACAATTATCAGTCATTGTACAGAATTGATCCCGCCTGCATTTTCTGAATGCCGTGTGGCCTGGCAAAGCACGACGAAGCAGTTGATCACAGCATCCGCCACAACGCCGCTTCTACCGGCTACTACCTGTACAAGATGCGCCGAGTTGCCTCCCCTCACTGTCAAGTATGCAGTGTCCGTGAGGACATAGAACATGTTCTGTGTGTGTGTCCCCGTTACGACACCCCGCGGCTAACCTTGAAGACGACTTCGGGACTGCGTGCTGATGCACCACTGAAACTTTGCGACGTCATTGGCCCGTGGCAGTCAACTACCGCGGTATCACGGAGTACGAGGGCCTTGGTGACATTTCTCCGTGACTCCGGCCTGAACGAATCTCTGTGAAAGTTTGCTTTAACTTTACTACTGTGAATGTGCTGTGTGCGCCATCCTGCGTCTGTCAGTTTCTGTGTGCTTATTTGTGTTTGTAGTGTCTGTATTAGTTTTTGTGTCTTCGCTTCCTTTCGCTTTTGCACCTCTCATGTTCATGTGGAGTAGCAAGCCAAGCTCGCTGCCAGGCTGACTTCTCCTCATCATTAAAGGCATTCCTCCTTCCTCCTAATATATGTTCAACAGTTTCAAGTGAACCACAATTATCCCAATATGGGCTTGATGTCTGGCCGATCCGACGTAGATAGGAATTTGTCAGTGCTGCATTGAGACGGGGCCTGTGAAACAATGTCTCCAAGTGGCGGGGTAGACGTTGTGGCAGCCGCATTCTGATATATGGGTCTGTGCAATGTAAAAAACCGTGATGATACTGCGGCAAAGACTGTGATTTGGGCATGTTCTGCTTGTAACAACTGCACTTCGCCCTATAGTTAGGTTCAAAACAGACCCTTGCTGTCCCTTGGTGTTGCCGTGCTGTCACGTTTCTTTTATCGGGCGGGGGGAGCGAAACATGGCTATTAAAGCAGAAACGCAACGATTCAACGTTTTAACACGTCCTCATCTCGGTAAACAACAGCCGAAAATAAATATATCGGTGCGGCCTCGAATTAATAAATGGGTTCATCGTACGAGAAATGGACTCGGTTTGGTCATGCAGTGTGGCGAAATGACACCCGGTGGACCACCAGGTGACAGAGTGGATACCGAGAGAGGGTCTAGAAGAAGGGGAAGGCCAATAACACGATGGAGAGACGAAATAAGTAAATTCGGAGGCAAAAAATCGACTCGAGCAGCGTAGGAAACGAGTAGTTGGAGGTCAATGGGAGAGGCCTTCATTCTACAGTGGACCTAACTAGGCTGTGGTGGTGGTGGTGGTGGTGGTGGTGGTGGTGGTGGTGGTGGTGGTGGTGGTGGTGGTGGTGGTGGTGGTGGTGGTGGTGGTGGTGGTGGTGGTGGTGGTGGTGGCGGTGGTGGCGGCGGCGGCGGCGGCGGCGGCGGCGGCGGCGGCGGCGGTGGTGGTGGTGGTGGTGGTGGAGGATCACTCTAGGAAACTGTACCAGTACCTTCGCACGCCACCTTTCAGCGCACTCCGAGCTGTAACAATATCTCACAACTAGGGCTGAGTGTCGCTTATAATTTTTAATCCGATTAATAGAATATATTTAATCGATTAAATAATAGGTTAATTGGTTGTATTAATCGGGAGAATCGGGTGTAAATGGGGCCCATTTTTTTATGGCTGTTGTTATTGCCAGATTATCGAGGCAACTTAATGCAGGTCATTTTACACGATAAATGGTAATTCGTCAGTTGCGGATCGGCCAAGTGGTCTGTTGGAGTTTCTTTTCTTGTGCACAGTCATCCCGGCTGTGCTGAACTCACACACGCATGGCGGTGAATTCACTGGGACGGCCAGCAGCGTTTTTAACAATGGGTACTGGACCCGTCCGAGGGATCCAGATCGTCGTTGGCGCTTGGCTTGCGGGGCTGGCTAGACTTCAGACGATCAAAAAAAAATTAATCGCGACTAAACCGTTAACCGATAATTTCGGAAGGTTAATCAATCAATCGCCCACCCCTACTAGCATTCCATCAACTTTCCCGCCATTTGAAGTTAAAGGTCTGCAGTATCGTCGCCTAATGAACATTTCTTCATTAACAGCAAACGGGCATTTTTTTTAGTAAGAAGAAGGTGTCGCAAATCCTCATTTGTTTTTCTTGCAAAAAGAAACAGGCCGCCTCTGAAGTTCCCCATTTCCGATTCAATCTTGTCGCCTCCTTTAGAAAGGGGCCCGAAAAAGCGTGAAACAATCGGCAGTAACGGGACCAGAATGTTGTAATCGTGAAAAATTGAAGCTCGAGATTACGGTTTTGCACTAATCACGTCGCCTCTAATTTCGAGCCCGTCGGCGTGTTCGTGTTCTCCGAGCGCGACGCTGCTTAAAACCTTAACGCAAACAAATTACTCCGGTCGCACTGCTTCGCTTTGTTTCCCGCCCCAACAGACAGGAAAGAGGGAAAAGGAACCGATGGGGAGAGTGGGGGACGCTTACTTCGACTCCTAGATCAGGCGCACCCCGCGTACATCGCGACCGATGCTTCAAATCCAATGCGGCCCTCACCTCCAACGTCTTAGGAGACATAAGGCTCACACCATCACCTACAATAGGATTCCCGCGCGCCACCACTGTTAATGAATATGGCTTTAAAACATCGCACTAGAGCAGATTTCCAGAACAATCACACATTGAAGTGGGAAAGGAATGTTAAGCAGAAAGAGTAGCCCAAACCTGCACACATATCGTTGGTTGCGACCCCGAACGGTAAACAGATATTTCTCACGCGAGGCTCCTAACGGGTAAACAAGGGCTAGACGATATGGGCCTTCTTAAACCGGGTAAGCGGGTTTGATATGGAGATGGAGAGAGGTGGAAGGTTGAGGGATAAAAAAGAGCAGTGGCCTGAGAGAAGACGCCAAATCTAACGGAGGAAAGGAAGGGTGGGGAGGGGGGCCGGATGGAGCCTTGAGGAAGGACGAAAGGCGAAGGAGACGTACCGGGGTACTTATAACGGACACCGGGTTCCCTGTTTAATTGCTTTATCGTGTACGCCTTGCGAGACCGACCCGAGGCGTCTCACACGAAGCACTAGCAGCAGCGGGTGGTGTATGTTGTCCTGTGAGCGCTCAACGCTGGCTGCGCTAACAATCAGGAGAACGTGCCTGCGCGGAGCGGGGAGACGAAAGGGGCCCTCTCCTGCGCTCCACAAATTGGTAAACGACAAGTGGCGTCGCGAAGGGGAAGCGAGGGTGAACGTGCAATCGAGAGAAAAGGGGAGGGAACAGAGGTGCAGAAACGGGGAAAGGAAGGAGGAGGGAGATTGCGAAGACGAATGAGGTTTCGCCCCAGCGGAGACCACCGCCTGGAAGGAGGTCTCCGACCTCTTCTTGCCGCACGTGATGCTGACATCGGGCGGTGTCGATGAGGACGTGCCGCGAGCTGTCTGCTGGGGGGAAGTATCCGGGTAACTTGCCCAATGCCCCATCGTAGTGTTCATACAGCGTGCATACTATACAGCGTTGTTAGATGCTTTTCACTGTATGTATGTATGTATGTATGTATGTATGTATGTATGTATGTATGTATGTATGTATGTATGTATGTATGTATGTATGTATGTATGTATGTATGTATGTATGTATGTGTGTGTGTGTATATGTGTATGTATGTATGTATGTATGTATGCATGTATGTATGTATGTATGTATGTATGTATGTGTGTATAAGCTGTTATGTGTTATGTAAAGTCTTCCTGATGCTTTCACTGTCTGTTGCGTTACGCGATACTAACTTGACGCGAAAGCTCTACCAAGTCGTTGTCTCTCAAGATCATTCCTCGCGTCGCAATGACCTTGGGCCGCCGAAGCGCAAATGTGGCAGATGCGACGTCACGCCACGAGATCCGCTACGAAGAAGCGTCGGTACTGCGCTCACTGGGAGCCTCTTCGCTGCGGTACCACGTGACCGGGCGAGGGTTTAACACCTGCTTCGCCGGCGATTGGTCGCTCAGTCTCACCATGGCTCACACGCCGGTTGGCCCGTCTGTGCTTGCGGTTTACAGCAAGCAACACGCTGAGTCCAGCGATCCAATATCCTAACCCAAATTTGCAAATGTGCTTCTACTGTGCCAGGGCTGACTTGGCAGGGGGCTAGTTGGATTTCGGTAAGGGTTCAATTACGCGACAAGTATGGCGTGTGTTCGTATCCAAATAATGACATAGAATCAGAAATATTTCAAATTTCTCGGCCGAAACCACACACGCGCGCACAGACGCACGCATGCACAAATGCTTAAAGACGGCCTCAAAAGACATTCAGTCTCAGAATAGAAACCAGAAAAGCTTCCGGCAAAGATTTGCGGTGCGTGCAACGGCGACTCCATTGTCCGGATGCTGCGCACACCCTCAGTGCAAGCAGCGCACACGAAGCAACAATGGAACGGCCGAGAGGGAAGGAGTCCTTCGCGAGAGCCCTTGGCTGCGTATGCGTGTGACAAAATCCAGAGCCCGCTTTGCCTCTCTACTTACGTACAGTCTCCCAGGGAAGTCGGCCGCCGGGAAATGCGGAGGTGAAAGAAAGAATGGGGAAGGAAAGGCAAGAGATAGAGAGAGACGAAGGGAACGAAGCCTTGCCATTAGGAAATCAGCGCCTGGAACCCCCGCACCCTTTCCGGCCTATCTCGATTCCGAGGTTCAGGCGCCACAGACAGCTCTTTCTGCCACGCGCTCCAACGAAGCAACGTTGCTCCACTTGTGCGCCTGCTGCATCATCTCGCATGTGTGTAACACCGACAAGGCGAGAAAGCCTCAGACCTGAGCAGTCGCTAGAAGATGACGCTAGTGACCGAGTTTGAATGAGGACGAATTGAAACGTTCTACAGCGAGTGCACGTGTCAGCCAATCGTGTGGCGTATTCTGTAAAGCAACATGCTTGATGTTTGAGGCATCCGTGTCATACGGGTGTTGCTGTGCGACGCTCGCATGCAGCCGCGCGGCCTTCCTGATTGCTCATTCTTCTCGACCCGTTGTTTCTTCCGTGCTGTCTTCGCGCACACAAGCCCGCCGAGCTTCCGCCTCGTTCGCGCGACGCCTGTCCTGCGTTGTGTCGCGAACGACGTTAGCGACTCACAGGCGCGCGGGGGGCCCTGGCTGGAAAGAAAAGGTCGCGCCTCCGTAATTAGCGCTACTCGTGCTTGGCAGCTTTGCGAAAGGAAGCAGAAAGCAGACCAGAAATGGCAGAAAACTGTTCCATTCTTGCTATTTAAGAAGGTAGGGGGACGTTTTTTCTTTCTTTCTAGCTGGTTGTTTAGCTTGTTCACTCGCAAATACCGCCACTTTGGGGCCAAAGCGCATGCTACGTGAATTTTTAGTGAATCTGGCATCTCGACCGGAAGCGTTTTCTGATAGGTTTTCCAGTTGTGTCGTGTGCTTCCGTCTGACAAGAGGGCTGTGTGTACATTCGCGTTGTTGACATTTCAAGACGTTTAATGGCACCAGTTCCCAAGTCTACCTGCTTTTAAATCGAAAATTTATATGCCAATCTGATGGCGTCGCTCGTCTGAGTAAAACGCAGTGCAGTAAAGCCAACTTTACAAAATGAATTTCAGAAAGCTATGATGATAATGATGATGGTGATCATAAGCGAAGGCACATCAAGCGCCTCAAGAAAAAAAAAACGTTTCCTGTGGTCGACATCGAACCCTCGTGTTATGAAGCCGATGTCTATCCGATTGCGCTATTCCGACATGGTCGAAGCAATTTGTATTTTAAGCTAAGCTTTCCCGATCTCACTGATGGTGACCGTCCCGTCACCAAAACTCCGTGAACCCCTACAACCCCAACTACAGCGAACGAATCCCCCACGAGAAAGCTGAGCGTTTCAAACATCGTTGTCGTTAGACGTAAGTGGGTTAGTTTTTTTAAGCAAAGCTTTCTACCTCTACCAGCCAACGGTTCTTTCGTGGCGTGCGGGACAAGAAACTCCGAACGCGGCTGGGGAGGCGGAGGACGCTTTTCACTCACGGAGCACAGTGTAGATGGCGCAGCCTTCCCTGTGCTCACCCCGGCAGGCGCGTCGGCACGACCCTTCCGTCGGCTTTGCCGTCTGCTTTAGCGACGTCTTGGGCCTGTTTGGGCGCAGCTTCACGTTCATTGTGCGCTTACTTCGCATGGCTTGATTAACTTGTTCGACAGAACCTCCTGGGTAACCCAGACCCGACGGAATTAAGTGGTCGTACGGTAAAGATACTTTAAGGATTGGTTTGCAGGGTGAGAAAACAAAATGTAGAGGCCACTTACAGATATCTGGGCAGCTAGAGAAACGCGCCACTGTTTCCTAATTGCTTGTCACGAATGGGACTGCGTTTTCTAAATTGCTGAACACCAAATCGGTTGTGTTTTAACAGGTGTTCCAAAAGACGAATGGAGCAACTGGATCTGATAAATAGCGATTATAAAAGTTTCGTCAGCTTTATCGCAATTCTCAAACTTACAAAACTATTTAGTTTAAATCGGTATAAATGGGAATCACTAAGCTCACATGCCGGATTGTTTCGGTGTCTGTGCTTGAGTCGTGCGGTGGTGTAGCCCCGAGCTAGCAGATCTGGATGGCTAGGTTCCGCTGTGTCACCCTTTGAAACACGCTCCTCCCCGTTTTCTTTCATCCGACGCACAGCCGTGCTACAGCGGCGGCGTCCGCCGCTCGAGCCCTGCCGTGGCCGACGCTGCTGCGTTCGGGATGGCGCCCCCGCGAATCCCTAGTAACGGCTGGCAGAATCTCTGGTTTCACTCTTTCTAGAGCCACGCGTGTGAATTCAAATGACGTCGCATGTGGAACTGTTGTGGGGATCGTTCCCAGCTTTGCTCTCCAACCACCTTCACACCTTGGATCGGAGCCAATTTTTGGGGGCGCAATTGCCCAAAACATGGTGAAAATGTTCACGTGGCTTACGGGCCGTGAATTGTTCGGGAATTATGCACAGCGGCTGCTTCGGGAAATATGTTGCTTGGGACTTTCACTGGACGAAGAAAAAGCAGCTTCGACTGCTTCTGCGCCAGAGGTGCGCGAGTGTAAAGATAACGTTTCACGTTTTGTTTATACGAAGGGCTATAAGCTCATATTTATTGGTTTTGTGCGCCAGCTCCAAAATGAGGCAGTGCATGCATCTTTATTACAGCGAACCCAACTTCCTGTACCGTCGTTTTTTTTAATAAGCTTGTGAGGCGCATGATCGAAAACGAAAGAAAAATTTTAAAAAAATCGAAATGATTGAGTTATTCATCGTCGAACTGATTTATTTAAAGCTTGAGGAATTCATGAATTCATGGCATCATAATTGTTTTTTATTATAATACGGAGCGTTTCACAATGATTACTGCATCTCAGAAATGACAATCATGACCATCGTCCCGGCTTTAACTGCATGCCGCATAGCAGCAGACAACAGCGTGGCGACAGTGATGGCCGTGAAAGTGATAACAAAAAATGCAGCGTGCAAGCTCCCATTCAACATATAGCTCAATTAACTTACTAAGGTTGATAAAAAATAGATAGATGCTAAAAAAGGTTGTGTGATGCCATTCAGTTCAACGCGCGCCTTTCACTGGCATTCGGATAACACTTTGTTGAATAGCCGCGTGGGAAAAGGGCTTATTTAAACTTTAAAAATGCGTCCATTTCACTGGCATAAGCTTCCGCTTTGATATTTATAAAACAGGTAAACTATTTTTTTATCTTTAGTGCCCAATATTGCTGCGGAGCGATTTTTGCAAGCTAATTTTCTAATCCGGATGCGCGAGTAGGCGAATCGTAATGAAAGTAGCTAAAAAAATTGCCCGCATTAAAAGTTGCCTCGCACGGGTGCCGCAACATGTATTTTCTCGGATGCGACCAGGGCAACCTACCGTACGCTGCCCGTAAAAATCGAGCTCCTTGCCCCCGCCGGCCGTAAAGCTGTCTTCTTCCTTCGCTCAAATACCGTAGGTAAAGCACGCTTTACGGTAAACGTAACTGCAGTTGCTAGCGCTGTAAAACGCCGAAGCGAGAGGAGCCCCTGCGACAGGGGAGATCGTACGGAGGGGAAGCTCGCATTGAAATGGAAATGCGATATTCTACACACGCTTTTCCTTACTTTCAGGCGGCAATGATAAAGTTAATTTATATTGCTTCGATTTTCGTACTCTCGTATTGGATTTATTGAAGATGGCCGGTTTCATTTCCGGCGTTCAACAGTGGCGCTACTTTTCAGATGCAAATGCTCGATATTACTTGCCCGCCGACGAGTTGGAGGTTTTATTCGTGAAAACCGTGTGGTCATAAGGTATGTTAGTTGTCCTGTGCGTCATGTACGTGCTATATCTCCGCCAGTATAAGAATGTGCGCGGTAGTTTTGAAGGCCTTGCGAGAGCACGTTGTTATAAAAAGGGCGCCGTTTTGGCAATTGAAAATGTGGGTTTGGTCAGTGGTCCTAATATACAGTCAAGGGAAACGTTGTCAATTTGTGGCCATCTGCTATGTGGGCGAACGCAATATGGTTTGCCTGCCTCATTTTTTTTGCGGAACGTCGATTATGTTGAGCACAGTATTCGTGCGTATTTGCTTTGTTGACGTGAAGTAAGCTGTTTCCCTTTCGCAATAAGTGTTTTAACCCCCCTGTATCTAACGCAATAGCGGCTGCCATGGCTCACAGCTTTCAAGACCAGGAAGGCCTCGCAACACTATTTAATGTCCTCACAAATGTTTATCAACCACAACCCCCGATGGTGACTAGACCTCATTTATTATACTCTCAACTCAACCGGCAGTTCTTTGGTCTCAATATTTGTAGTATTTATAATGCAAATTACGTTCACGCGCAGACGGCCACACATACGCACGCACACATGTACACACGTACGCGCGCACTCTTAAAGCATTGCAATGCGGATGTGGGCACCACAGCCCGCGCTCCCACGATGTGTAGCCGCGAAGGCATAGGTAAAATAACAGGAACTTAGAAAAATTGCGCCCACCTCCCCGCGAGTGGAACCCTGTGTAGATGCGACGCATCGTGGGGTTCACTTGGTGTTTCCCTTGGTTTGATTCTGAAATCGAGTGAAACGTGTCGGGAACGCGTATGATTATTATTTTTTATGATTATTATGTTTTATTGGCCAATTTTGGTCAATCTCTCTAAGTGGTGTGCTTGGGGCTTCGCTGTCGCAACGACCTTTACTCCATCATTGTTGCTGTAAGTGGGAGCTTCTTTTCTCTTAGTGCAAGTGTTAATCATTGCCCCATCATGCGTTGTATCAGTAGCTTCTTGACGTAGTTTGAATGAGTCAAGGATATAAGGCGCGTTCGTAGCATTTGATTCTGTCTCGGTTTTTTGGCGCAGTGGGAAGAGCACCATGTACCTCGCATTCCGCCCACAGGGTCGTGGGATCGAAACCGGGCGCCGGTAACTATTATTTTTTTATAGTGTAGGGGGAGGGGTGTGGAAGGACAACGCCGTATGGAGGGACAAGGCGAGTGAATGAGATGCAGTCGCATCTAAAAAACGGCACACCAAGTGCTCATAACCATGTGAGAAATCCGGTTGCACAACATGCGGCTCAAGCGAAGGGCTGCCATTGGGCACCATAACGCTATTTTTAAGACAGTGCACCCGCCGAAGCAACACTTAGGGCAGATAGGCGCAGTCATGAAGTCGAGGAATGCCTGCGATAATTATTGCCACCTAAATGTCTGCCATCATACCTCGGTGAGCTCTCTCGGGCGTTCTTTTTGTGCGTTACCACTGTATCAGAGGTCATTCGCATTTTTCCCGAGTTCATTAAGAGCCCCACCTGCGACCCTTATTCACTGTAAAAAATGTATTCACATGCTTAACAAAATTGCAGTCCTTCCGCTACTGTAAACATGCAAGACCAACGAAGCTGTTTCGGTGGATGACTGTACTGAGTTATGTATGGTGACTTACTATATTCGTCGAGTGAAGACACATTCAACTTATAATTATTTCTAAATTATGTCTCATATAATTTGTTTCAAGATAATTTGGATAAAGCAAGTGTCACGGCCGTTTCCTCTATCCATACTCTCTCCGTAAACGGCCACGTATTGACAGCAGACGGGAATTCAGCAACGTTTACAACTTCACTGGGAAGTAAATATGACAAGTAAATATAACTAGGCGTACGATAGATTCGTCCTAGCGGCCAATTTAAGCATAATTTTCAACAAGATACGTAATTAGATTGAGAGCTTCAGAGCATTTTACACTAGCTCTGTAGCAGGTGCGTGCAATTCTTCGTCGACGCAATCGAGAGACGCGCGATATTTTGGTCAGAACCTAATGCAAGACAGCTTCTCCGTGAAACGGCCGCTGCGGCCGCAAATCAAACCTGCGACCTCAGTCAGGCTCATCAGCTAAACGCCTCAGCCACGGAGTCCTCACAGAGAGTGGTTTTGTGCCTAGTCAATGGTTGCAGGCAGCGAAGGAAAGCATAGAATAAACGGACCCTGCAACACTCTTCTCACCTTTTTTAGGGACTAAGCCCCTTGGGGGCTCGAGCTGCCGGCGCGTCCCGTCGTCGTCATCTCATGTTTGTCGCAGTGTCGTGTACTCACGGTACTAAAACACCAGGACACTCGTTTTCCAGCGCCCCGCGCTAGAAAGGAACGTGTACTAGAAGAACATACTGGGACACTCGCTCCCCAACGCCTAGCGCTTGCACGTTTCATCTCCATGGGAAGAACGCGTACTAAAAAAACACACCGGTGAACTCGTTTTCTTACGCCTCGCGCTAGGACGCTTCGTGCTTCAAAGTGACGAGACTTACAGCGAAGCTGTATACACCTATCCCGAACGGTTTCATCTCCGTAAGCAAAGATGCCAAGGCGCCAAAAATACACTTATACACTGCATGTTTCGCCCCTCCCCGGGTTCTAGGCTAGTGGAGATGGTCCAGGATTTTTTTCTAAATCCCCAATTCTTTCAGAACGTAGTCAACCAGCACAGTCAGCACATAGAATAGAGGGTGACGAAGTGCCTCAGCCAGAAATGTTTGGTCTGTGCTCATCAGATAACTCAGAGACTTGCTCTTTTCTTTCTTTCCCTGTCTTGACATTCTTGGAGCGCTCGAATTACGTCATCACAGTGGTGTAGCGGCTGCTTGCCGGCTTTCTTTCAGTTGCAGCAATAAACGCATTCGATAGTCACTTAAAAGAACCCACAAAAGCAAAGCAGCAACAGAACGCGGATCTGCTGCGACGAGCAAATCACGCAGTGCCACTCGGTGCTGGCGATAACTATAGCTTTCGCAGCGCATCCAGACGTGGTGGAAAGAGTTAAAGCGTTTATAAGTAGTGTTGCCGAGTCCCTTTAATTGTCTTCGTTCAGAACCTTGAAGGAAGGAATAAAGGTAAAGGAAAGCATGAATGTCAACCAGACTGTGGCCTAGTTTGCTGTCCTACACGTGGGAAGGGTGAACTAGCGTCACTAAATAAGCTAGGCTTAAGAGTACCGCCACTTCGTGCCCCCGGAAGCGTCTGGGGGCCATTTTGTTTCTGGCTTGCAGTGTTGCCATCTCTCCCAACGAAACCGCCTCCGTTTTTTCCAAATATTTTCAAAAACAGCGAAGAATATAACGCCTCTGACACCGAAAGGCAACCACAAAATAATATGGACCTCGGCCCATCAGGGACTGGAAGGAAATGAAAAAGTGGACTGCCTCGCGAGGCAAATCATAGACCACGGGGAGTCTGAGCATTCTTACGCCCTTCCTCCATACAGTGCGGCTACCGACCGACTCCGGTTATGCCGACTAACCAGAAAAACAATCCCGACACCTCACCTTCTACTACACGCAGAGGAGGCCAGAAATCTTGGGAAAATCCAGAGCAATACCTACCCACATGAGTCCAGATTAGCCCTTATGTTTCCGGATAAGTATAACGAAGAATGCCATAAATGCCATCAGGAGGCAGACCTCTCCCACACTGTATGGAACTGCCCGACCATATGGCAACAGAATAACTGCAGCACGTCAATAGAGCCCTGGGAAGCGGCACTGTCCAGCTCGAACCTCTCCGGTCAGCGAGAACTGCTGGAAAGAGCCAAGCTAGGGGCTTTCGCCACTGGAGTCCTGAAAATAGGATTCCACCCTTAACTACACCCCCTCCCTTCTACCTTTCTTGTGAACAAAGTTTACTACTACTACTACTACTACTACAGAAACCCCCGCCGGTTGTGACGGGCAGAGTGCGACCGGCCGCTCTAGCGTCCGCGCAGCATAGAGAGAGAGAGAGAGAGAGAGAGAGAGAGAGAGAGAGAGAGAGAGAGAGAGAGAGAGAGAGAGAGAGAGAGAGAGAGAGAGAGAGAGAGAGAGAGAATGACTGCGCCCATATGTAAACAATCACGTGGTGCTTACTGACCAATGAAAATCCTGGCGGCACCTCTAACAATGACAGAAAAGAGTGCCGATACTCCAAAAGCCTTTATTTAGTGAGGCTAAGGTGAACAATAGAGAGAGAAAAAAAGATGAAAACAGTAAAAGAAGGGGAAGGTAAGGACAGGACGTAAAGAGATGTGCCAAGCGTTACGACACTATCGACGATAGAGTTCAGTGACTTCATAGAGAGTTTTCTGTGCAAGTACGTTGTTTTTAGGAAGCACAGGAGCGCTTTGTCACCTTGTGCGTAGATGACGGAGATGGCCAGTGGCCCAGGATTCTCTCCTCGGAGAACGGCCGCCGAGAAACCCGCTTCCGTGAAGTTGAGGAGAGTTGCCTTCTTTGCGATTGTGGGAATCGTGGAGAACCGCGACCTGCCATCCCGAGCCAGCGCGCGCTTCGGGAGAGACGCTTGTGCGCTGGAACCGGTCCGGCGCTCCGCTGGTTCGTCGGCGTCCCCCGAGAGATGGCGCCACCGATGTGTGCGGGGATAGGCGCGCGGGCGCGGGCGGCGCGAGCGTGCGCGCACGGGAGAAGGGAAGTCTCGTCGGAGACCCGGTCGGGGCGAGATCGGAGGAACGCGGCGGTGATGGATACTTGTGTCTCAGGTGGGAGCTTTGTTTGTCGCGCGCCGTGAGTGCCTGCCTCCCGTTCGCGGTCACGACCCGGACGGCGTGATTCGTGAACGCCGTCGAGCCCTGTGCTCGCATGCTTTGGGATTCCCCAAATAAACGGCTGTGCTTCGGCACTACTGTCTACTGTGTTCTCGTATCGGCGAACCTCGCTGGGCTGCCGTAGCCATGGGAGCCCGCGTGGTTGACACGCCGGGAGCTAGCGTGGGGGCCTACCCCAGAGAGCTGGCAAGGCCCCCGAGGAACCACACATATATCCCACACGATTAAAAGCGTGAACTATCGTATAGAACATGGCGTATGGTCTCCGGTGTGTCACAGACTGCACACACCTCACTGTCTGCCATTCCGATCAAATAGGAGTAAGCATTTGCGAAGGCGACTCCCAGCCAGAGACAGCAAAGGACGGCTTCATCAGTCCGTGGGAGGCCTAATGGAAGAGGATGATGAAGGTGCGGCTACCGGGCATTAGTACGAGAGTTCATGAACTCTTGGGTAGTCCATTTGACTACAGTGGTCTCCCGGGCTCGTTTGCGTAGAGTCCTAGTGGCGTCTGTCCTGTGCAATGAAATGGATATGGTCTCCGTTTTATGCTGCGCCCAGCGGCCGACAATGCCGCAGTGACTTGTAAGCCGCTAGAATCACCTGAATTGTGTTAAAATCTCACGCGATTTCTTTCCTCTCGCATTTTCCACAGGTGCACTCATCGCAAGTACTTACACTTTCCACGGTGCGCAAATTTTTTTAGCAAGTTATAATCTTATTAGGCGCAACAAGAAGGCACCGTTGGGATTTGGGTTCTCCTCGTCAGTGCGCAGCTAGATCCTGGTTGATCCTGCACTAGCCGGCGGGATTACTACACCTGAAAGATGCAAAGCCGGCGTTTCCTCCCGCCTGCAGGCTGCAGAGAGTGTGGTACTTCTCTTGTGGAGTCTTGAACTTTGCGCGCGCGATCGAAGCCAGCACCCGCCTTCAATATTGGTGCTCATCCATTTCCCGTATGTCGTGACTGAGAATAGAGCGTTGATATTCTCGTGATTGATCGCACGGAGAAAATTGGTGAGTGATGACGAAGACGACGGTACGTGAAAGACAAAGGCCCCAAACGGCATCCGCGGTGCAAGTTATCCACGCCGCTTGGTCGGATTGTTTCCTCATAAAACCGTAACTGTTATTCACTCTATTTGCTTCAGTTTCGTTTGGTGTTCACTGTGCTAAAGAAAAAAACTCCGAGGACACTGAATAACTTTTTACGGGTTGTGAATGCGAAAGCGTGAATGTCCAGTTGAACGCGTGGGACGCCTGGCTTGTGCCTCGCATTGTGAAAGGGCTCTGCAATCTTGCCCGCTTCGGGCACTTTGCTTTTGGATCCACCTCAACGCTTTCGAATGGTTTCGATCTGTCTCATCCGCGTTGCTCCACTGTTAGTACCTACCGCGGGAGAGTTGACGAAGATGGTGGATTTATCGGCTTGTCCGTGTTCGCTCGTTCGACTGCGTTCTTTCATTCTTTCTATCTGTAGTTCTAACGTGAACTACCTCTCGATACTGCCCAGTTTGAGCTCGCGTTGGGGCTGAGGGGAGCGGTGGGGCGGTTCCATAGCACTTTTCGTGCTATGGAACGCTACCAAAAAAGCCATTACTCGCTACTGTCGAGTGGTGCATACTATAAAACGCCTTGTGCTATGGAATGTTCCCGAAGGAGCCGTTTCTGTTTCTTCTCATCTGCGTGAGAAACAAGCATTATCATGACCAGAGAGAAAGAGAGAGAGAACTTTATTTGCACAAAAGTAGACAGCTTGGACTATCTTTGCCGCGTTAGTCAGCCAGGAGATCTTGGTCCCTGGCGGCTTCTTCGGCCATCTGAACAAGGCGTAGGTAGCTACGTTAGAGGATCAGTGCTGCGCAGCAGGGTATTTCTCAAATACGGCCAAAACAACACACAGCCGACAATTTTCGTTGACGGCATAGGTTGCTATGCTGAATTCATGCCCGCAATGAAACCTCTGCGGGTGTGTTCATGAGGTTGGGTGTTCGGATTCTGTTTACAAGGTCCACGGTTCGAACCTCGGGAGAACCCTTCTTTTTTGCGGTGAGGGTTTGATCAGCTTTTTTTTTTGTACCAGAATATGCGCCTATTCCTTTCCTTTCAATCTACAAGTGACGTTCGACTCTAACCTCAGTAGCAAGGCAGCGTTGAACTTTGTTTTGCTTCACGCTTTCAAGTAATGAAGCAGTTGGTACGAAGGTAGGAAGGTATGGTATCAAGGTCGGTATTAAGGTAGGGCTAGGAAATCAAGTAGGGAAAGAAGTGCGTAGTGGTTCTTTGTTGATCATGCTGCCTTATATTCTTCAGATTTGACGGTGATTACTTGAAATACATTTCGCAGTATTTCAAAATTGGCCCGGAAACATTCTTAGCAATTAATAAAGGGCAAATGTGTTTTTTATGGCAAAGCTATGGTCAGGACAACTGCGTTCAGTTGAACATGCAGTATACGTACTGATAAACATTCAAAAATAATTTATAAAGGCTGACAGAGCCCATACAACGCGTTCAGCAAAGCACTTTGACGCAACGGCCGACGCGCGACTTCACCGGTCCCATGTGGTTACTCGCCTTCTGCGTGTCGGCGTTGGGCTGCCGAACGACGCCGACGCTTGCGCGACGCGTGATTTCGTGTCCGTCGCTCACCGGCGGTTAAGCGTCATCAAGGGTTAATTCCCCTGAGAGTTGGCTGGGACCTACTAAAACATGTCCCGCTTCAAGTACGAAGTTTGGCGATGGTCAAACCAACCTGACCGCATCCCCAACGAGCGTTACAGCATACCGAAAACTTTTATCTACCTATCATTGCCTTTTATGAGCCCCATGATCCCGTTGCCACTCCGACACGTTCGATGTGGGAATACCCCACACTGTCTCTTATCCGGAGCGGAATCAAGATCGCTCTCATCATCCAGCTAATGGCGTTAATGAGGATGCGGTCATGATGATGATGATCATGATGATGGTAGGGCTGGGGATCGCCTTGACGTGCGAGTTCTCGGAAAAGTAAATGGAGCACGGGAGCGCTGGCCGGATCGCGGTGCCGCCTAGAAATGCCGGCAAGAGAAACAACGAGCGGCTTTCTGGGGATGCGGGCACACCACCGCAGACGCCCTATAGGATATGCTTAAGGCAGTGGCTATTTTGCCGGCAGCCGGAAGATTAGCCCAGAAGAAAAGTTGCCGGCAGTTTTTTCTTATTGGCTGGCCCAGACCACGTGATAATTCTGCCGGCACAATTTCTGGGGCTATTTTACCGGCAGACGGCAGATTAGCTCGAGAGAAAAGTTGCCGGCAGTTTTCCGGCAATGCTCCCGTAACCGGAGATGTCAACTTGCATACTTCATGCACACTTGTTGTTTTTTACTGAAGTTGGTGTTTGAAATTTTGTAGCATTAAAATAACAATCGTGAATTCTAGCCATGCAATCGATTTTTTGGCTGATTATTTTTTTCTATTCTGGTACCTGGCTTGAAATTCTGCAAAGACCCACCGCGGTGGCCCAGTGACTAAGACGTTGTGCTGCTGAGCACAAGGATGCGTGTTCGATTCCCGGAAGCGGCGGCCGCTTTTCTGATGAAGGCGAAAAGCAAAAACGGCCGTGTGTACGAGATTTCGGCGCACCCTAAATACCCAGGTGATCAAAATTAATCCGGACCCCTCCATCCACTACGGCACGTCCCATCGCCTGCGTTGCGTCGGTGCGTTAAACCCTACAATCAATCAATCAATCAATCAATCAATCAATCAATCAATCAATCAATCAATCAATCAATCAATCAATCAATCCATCAATCAATCAATCAATCAATCAACTTCTGCAAAGGAAACAGCAAGGAACGTTCACTGTCTGTTAGAGTAAATAATTTTGATAGAATGTAAATTTAGCACAGGGATTTCAACTTATCAAATCCAGAGGGAGTTGAGGCAACGCGATTGGATGACATGCCTTGAATTTGAAAGCGGGAATAAACTGACGGGGTACTTCATCCGTTTTTTTAGTGCTGTGTCAAAGTTGGAGATGCCCGCCGCAATCATGCATAATCTTGCTGGCTCTTTTTTGGTCGCGTCGATCGTCTGCGCATCCCTTTTCCATACCGTAACATAATTCGCTGAACAGTATCGATCAATCTTCTCAAGCTCGGCAAAGCTCGAAAACTTGTTCCCAACGTTCACGTTGACACCTTCGGCTGCGGTAGCATTGGGGCCCAGGGGCAGCATCATCGGAAAATTGCCGGCAACTTTTCTATCTGCCGGCTGCCGGCAAAATACCCGCCGCGAAAATGTGCCGGCAGAATAATCACGTGGCCTGGGCCAGCCAATGGGAAGGAACTGCCGGCAACTTTTCTCCCGGGCTAACCTTCCGGCTGCCGGCAAAATAGCCACTGCCTATGCTTAATCGTCTCTCTTCTGGCGCGCAAGACTCGGCGTGGCAGTTTTGGCAAGGGAGCGCTAAGCTGTACAATGGCGCTTGTTACATTACCGCTCGAAGTTATCAGCCACGACCGAATCTCCCGCGGTTGGGTTCGAGGAAGCTGCGTGCTACAGAGTGCGACCATCGATTTTTTACTCCCGGGCGTCATTTCCCATTTGTCTGCAACTTCGGCATACCCACCTACAGTTCTTACATACCCACTTGGAAGTATTTGGTGAGTGAAGATTACAGCTGCCGTCAAAGGCTCATGGCCGATTCAACAATTCTTATATTCATTCTGATTTTGCATTTAAATCCCGTAAGCGGACTTAAGTTCTAATGCGTAGAACACATTGGTGTATTTCAGGCACTATACATGAACGCCCCCAGTATTTATAACGTTGCTTCAGGCAGCCTTTCAATATATTGTCGTGAAGTGATCCATGAGCTGAGCGGTATTGTGCACCGTCCTTTCAAAAACGTAACCCCTGGAAACGAAAGTAATCCTTTTGCAAAAAGTGCGCCCATTTCTGTTCAACAGGGCTGAAACAGTAAAAACGACATGCTTTGTAGAATATAAGTAATCTATAACATCACCATGACCATAACCGTCATTGTCTACTGGCAGTTTCCGAGGTTGTTTAAAACGAGGGAGGGGTCGGGGGAAGTGCGAAGGACAAGGAGCATGTGGTCCGGAATGCACGGGCGATGGCCGATGAGAACGACAAAACCCCATCATCAGCAAATCCCCCTCCACCGGAGCGGTGGGCTAAGTTCGCCTGCTCTCGGCTGACTGAACCTTCGACGTGTCTTCCTCTTTGTATCGACGTTTACGCCGGTGATTCTCCCTTAGGCCGGCTCATATGCCCGTTCTGACGGCGGTTGCCACAATAGGCTTTCGCGAGAAAAGGGGAGCATGCACAAACGGGCATGCTTCCTAAAGAAACAGCTGCCGTTTCCGCCTATGCCTGTTTTCCTCCAGCACAAATATCCCAGTTTGAATCGCGCGCCATCTGCGGGGCCCATCCGAGGTGTGTGAATCGAAAGGAGCCACGTGTGAGTGGTGCCGAGAGTGTGGCGCCATCTCGGGAATGCTCCGCGAGAGTACCCACAAGCCGTCCTCCGTCGAGAAGGACGAGGGGAGCAAAATGTTTTACTGAGAAATAAAGAGAAAAAATTAATAAAAGTGGGTGGCGTCCTCAGTTCAGGAAGCCGCGCGCTTCCTCTGCCTGGGTGGTCCGGTTGATCAGGCGCTGCTAGTCCACCGGATACACGCTGGTCACAGCGCGTTTCCACAGCTCAGGGTGGAGGATCGGGAACTAGTGGGCAGATACACTCAAGATGGGCTGTTGTGGCGGAGAGATTCCAGGACTGTTAGAGATAGGAGAAGGGGGATGTACGAGAGTATGGTGGCGTTGAAATACGTGCCGGTCTGTAACCTGAACACAAGGAAATATGTGCCAGTCCTGTAAGGCGCGCCGCATGCTGTGTTGGGGAATAATTAAAGTTTGATGTGGCACTTTATACTTTAAGTATAGTTTCGCATGATACTAATGACTCACCAAAAAACAAAATGGTGGATCTGGCGCGGGGCTGAAATCGCCGTAAAGCACAGCTTTAGCCGTGGGTTGAAGAGAGAGCATACGTGGTAGTTTTTTTTAAGCTGTTTCGCGCTGTTGTTGATTTTGCATAACGGGGAGGATTAGTGAGTGCATCAAGGAATACGAGACGCAACGAGGAATATTCAACGTCTTATTACACCTTGCGAACACGCAGTCAATATCGCGACTAGCTTTTTTTTTTTTTTTACGTGCGCAGTGATGAGTGGAAGGGGTGATGGCTAGAAAGACGCGCGTCGCAGACATCTTTCGTGAAGGTCCCTCGTGCAGTTTCGTGAAGGTCCCTCGTGCACTCAACGTGCAGTTGAGTGCACCACCAGACAAGCGGACGGGACCAGCGAGCGTTCTGTGCGCACATTAATCGTTTTCTTTCTTTCGCTAGAGAATATAATCCCGCCACAATCAACTAGCCTAGCATTCAGCCTTAGTGGTAGCTACCGGTCTGCTGGTTTTTTAAAAGTCCGCGTTGAAGTGCACGATAAAAACCAACGGTCTAGTCTTTTCGTGGCCGTTATCGTAACTAAGAATCGTTTTCCCTGGTGCGTATTGATTGGAGCGCAGGCCGAAAAAGCCTAATTTGCATTTCCAATCATTTTGTACTGACGTGCCGGACACTTGAACCGTGCAATCCACGCGGCACCCACACCGAAAGCGAGAACGAGCTCGGCATCTCTATTGGCTGGAACCAAGCTCAACCGGGGCGACATTGAGATGCTTGGCGGTATTTTTGAAACTCTACCGTGATTGCACCATCCCATATGCGTGAGACGAGTGCTATCTAGGGGTGTTGTCAGAAACCCACCGGCATGCGCAAGCAACACCACGTCATCAGTAGCAATTGTAACAAGTGAAGCACTTCCTGTGCGCACCCAGCGCCACCTACACGTTCGCTACACGTGGGTTCGAGCCTTCCTTTAGACCCATGACTTTTTTTCGCTGTAACATTTGGTCTTACCTATTATCTCAGTTCTGCTCATTTTAACGTGAATAAATAAATAAATAAATAAATAAATAAATAAATAAATAAATAAATAAATAAATAAATAAATAAATAAATCCCTCAATCAATCAACCTTTATTTTCGGTGACCAAGAACAACCCTAGGGTTGTTTAGTCTATTTAGGTGCACTGCAGGACGAATCCTATTGACCTCCCACCGCCCTTGCCCTGCGCTGATCAGGCCCATTCTTCACCCCAACTTTCCTTATTTCGTCGGACACTAAATGATACCACCGACCTAAATAATACCCAACTACCATCAACGTAGTTTGGTATAATTTAGGTCGGTTTAAGAGCAGGTTGCACCAAATCGACGCGATTCATGGCGTTCTGCATCGCATCGAAGAGCCGCGCTTGCACCAATTTCGGAACGGAATAACACAAGCGGCTGAACGGCAATTTTGGATGATAGCCTGACAGCAGTATCGCCATAACCATCAGAAATTAGTGCTGGATGATAAAAAAGTGAACGCCTTGACTTCCCAATTTTTCTAATTTTCCTCAAGCAATGTACCTACCTAGTCAGTAATCTATTTCGGTTTAATGACTGATGTTTGGCCGATCCCCCGATTGGGTATGCGCCATTAATATGAGGAACAACGACAACAACAACGACTGCAGCTCACGCCGCTCCGCAGTGCTGCTGCACGAAGAAGAAGATTTGAGGTCGGCCGTCGCGAAGACCAGCTGCGCGCGCACGCGCGCCAGCTCGCACTGCTGTCCGAACAGCGACGGCCGCGCTCGTCTGACCCTCCTTCGCTAGCCCTGATGTCGTGCAACCCGTGAGCTCCTGGCCACCCCAGGATGAAAGCGGCGGGAGACGGCACTCACGACCGGAGCGCCTGCGAGGACCACAACCCGAAGGCGACTTCTGCCCGGCAGCTCTTCAGCGACCATGGGTGCCAAGCCGGAGTTCATGGCCCGTTCCATGCCCACGTTGAGAGCGCTGAGGAGAGCCCGCGAGCACTGCGATGTCGTGTTCCGGTTCCCCGACGGTGCCGAGTTCTGGGCGCATCGCTTCGTGCTCGCCGCCAGATACGCGGGCTGTGGGGCCTTTTTTCTCCGGCTCCGAAGAGAGAATGGGCTTTCTATTCAAATGGGTCACGCAGCGCGAAGACATTGTGAGGCCACCCCTCAGCAAAGCAGTTGTGAGTGACCTGAGCTCAGAAATGCTAGAGCTCCTCATCGACCTTGCCTACCAGGTCCCCATTCAGGAGCGCGTAGGGCTTCACAACGCTCGCGAGGTGCTCGACCAGGCCGAGGCGCTGAACATCGCAACGATGCGGGACCACTGTCTTCAGCTGCTCGGGAATAATTTGGAACCAGATAACTGCGTCGGCACCTACCAGTTGGCTTCGAGCAAAGGGTACAAGATGCTCTGTAGCGACGCCTTTCGCTACATAGTGAGAAACTTTGGGAAGGTCTGGGCCACTAACTGCGAATTCCAATCACTGATGCCTGATGAGCTTACCCGCATGCTGCACGATGACGAACTTCACGCCCCGAATGAAGTTGAGTGCACATTTGGGGCCACTCAAGTGGATCGCCGGGAACGTCGAGGACAGGCGAGGCCACTTGCCGCGACTCCTGCTGCTGGTGAGGTTCACCTTCTGCAGCCGCAAAGACATGAAGAAAGTCGAGAGTGATCCCCTGGTGTGTGCGAGCGTGGAGACCCGAAGTGTTTGTTGTCAAGGTGACGCTGAGCCAGGAGCCGGGGAGCGACGTTTCTTGGAGGACCAGGCTGGACCTTTCCGAGCGGTGCTGGCTCAAGCCGCGCGTTCCCAAGGACGTACTCTTCATGTTCTTGGGCTGGACCGGCGGCGCGACCAACCACCTGCTCACATACAACTGCCGTTCCAGTCGCTGGCTGCTCCAGCCTCATCAGAAGACGTATCCCAGGGCCTACCACGGCGTGGTCATGCTGGACAATCTGATCTCTTTTGTGGGCAGCTTCGACGGCCAGGAATGTTACCACACGGTCGTAAGCCTGGACGTGTCGTGGCTCAAGTGGACCTCAAGGTCGAACATGTTTGTGGCACGTTGCTACATCAGCGTGGCAGTTTTCTTAGGCTACATATACGTCACTTGCGGCTTCGACTGTGAGGAC
Source organism: Haemaphysalis longicornis (assembly GCF_048455015.1). Lineage (NCBI taxonomy): Eukaryota > Metazoa > Arthropoda > Arachnida > Ixodida > Ixodidae > Haemaphysalis > Haemaphysalis longicornis. The sequence goes on from NW_027526460.1 coordinate 51,766,372, forward strand.
CGCACATCGTCCGGTGAACGGTATGACGCCAAGCGCAACCAGCGGGAATTCGTCGCGTCCATGCACGCAGTCCGGAGCGACGCCTGCGCCGCCGCGGCCGATGGACTCTTCTACATCATGGGCGGCCTCACGGGCCGCGAGGTGCTCGACAGTGTCGAGTGCTATGACCCGTCGGTTAAGGCGTGGTCATACGTGAGGAGCATGTCTAATTTCCGCAGCGGCCTGAAAGCGGTCGTGCACGACGACGCTATCTACGTGCTGTGTGGCTTCGATATAGGTTGAAGACGGCCGAGAGGACGGACGCGCGCAAGGGCCACTGGTCCGAGCTGCCGAGCTTGGCCTTCCCAAGAAGAAAACTCGTGGTCGTGCTACATGAGGGAGTCATCTACGTGGCCGGAGGATTCGACGGCGGTACGACGGTGGCGCTCGTCGAGCGAAATGATATGCAGACACGTCTTCAATGGCACAATGCCCCGGACTTGACCGTTACGTGCAGCGCTGCAGCTGGTCTCGTTTACCAGGACATCTCTAACGCGAGGCACTGGATGTAACTTAAGGTCGCGTCTTCTCAACTAAGCAGAAAAAGCCCTACACAGTTGCCGTCGACCGCTTTGTAGTGCCATAGCGCCTTGCCTCATCGCCATCGCGCCTTTTCAGCATTGCTTACAGGCACCGTGTGCCACTGCGACAGTGAGGACATTAAATTCTTCCAAAGATAGTCACCTCACTTTCATTTCAAGCGCTTTGAGTATCGTGAAGACTCGCAGCCATATTTGCATTAATTTTACCTCCTAAAAGCGCTGTAGAGTGAATGGAAGGGTAGATTTCTCCATTTTTAGAGAGAGTAAATCCCTGCAAGCGAAAGGAAAACATTGATGTTTTGCTTTGTAAACGCGGGTAAGGCGCAAGTGCATCAAATATTGCATACATGCATACACAGCGGCAAAATTGGTTGCTGAACGATGCACTAGGCGCGGCCGTGATTAAAGCTCCTCGATTCACGCACGTCCGCCATCGGCGCTGGCATCGAGGCACCCTACGTTGCATTATCAGCGGAGCGGGCGTGCATCGAGGCACCCTACGATGCATAGGTGTCCACTGCCGCCTGGTCGAGTCTGAAGGATACAGTGCGCTTACAACATTTAGCTGAGGCGCGCGGTGATAGGGACAGCCGGAGCCCCATTCACGACTACATTAATTCACCGTGAACTGTGAATTCGCACAAAGCCTTGTCTGATTAGCTTTCAGTTTTGGTCCCGTGCTTCTGGCTGACAAAGCGGCTGTGTGTGCTTTCATAACTTTGACTTTTCATAACGTTTACTAGCCCCGGTTTTAGAGCATGTGTTATTTCTTTCTACCGGAAGCGCATATTCCTTGGCCGGAAATAAAAAAACACTATGTACGAAATGCTCCAGACCTGACAACGTTGACCTGTCCTTGCTATTCAACAACAATATGGCTTGTGGGTCCCGCCCTCTCTGTGATTGACTGGGAAGACGGGACGTAATATAAAAAGTGGTCGGGAACATTTACGTCACGCATTGGCAGCTTCCGCCCGCGTAAAAGCTGCGGGATGTTGCGTAACATCGTGCAAATGGCGGCTGTCGTCACGTTGAAGCAGGGCAAAAAATGTCACTGATGTTCGGCGCCGTGAAATCCCCGTGAATTTCTCAGAGGCGCAGTTTCGCAGACGCGGGGTTTAAAACTGTTTTCTAGCGAAAAAATAGTAGTGTTGACTGTTTCCAAGTCAGCAGTGACAGAGCATGAAAATAATGTCCCGTATTTTGTTTTTATGTGACAATTAAATAGAAATTATTTCTTTGACATAACAGCATCATAAGAGGGCAGTACAAGCCTCTCCATTGCAAACAATCGCACCCACGGGATTTATGCACACTCCTCGCATTAAGCTGGAGGGTCACATGATCGAATTCAAGAGCAAAATTACGCCATCTTCCCGAGGGGAACCCTGAGGTGATGCGAAGCATCGCAGAGTTCCAATCCAATCCAATCCAATCCAGTCCAATCCAAGCCAAGCCAAGCCAAGCCAAGCCAGGCCAATCGAATCCAATCCAATGCCCCTCGCGAGAGAGTGTTCGCTATCGGAGAGGAGAGGGGGTGAGCGGCGGAGAGTGCAGCTGGCGCGGCGAGGATAATGAGGGAGTGGTGGACGCCGACAACGCCGACAACAACGCCGGATGGATGCAGGAACAAGGCGAGTGAATGAGATGCGTCGCATCTAAAATAACTAAGAAAGCTGACTGTTTTATTCATTACTGCGCTGATTGAGCTCGAGCTTGGCGAATGAGTGCATCGGCAGCATCGGTACGCTCTGCCGTTATCAGGCGTACCGCTCCGTTGCCCTTACCACGTCATACAACCGATAGTCATGGCCGTACTTTTCCGTGATCACGCCATAAACTTGAAACACAGCAGCAGACCATATATCATGGCGGCGGTGACAGCCGGGAAAGTGATAACGTAACAAATCTTGCACTGAAGCGGAGAGTTCAACTAAGCTACTAAAAGCTATTGAAAGAGATAGAGCAAAAAAAGAGTGTGTGATGTTACTTAGCTAAACACACGCCTTTCACTCACATTTGTATAGTTTGGGTCAACGTTACTTCATCGCCTTGTGGTGTCGATGCCAGTTTTAACCTTAAAAAATTGTTTTTCTTGCCAGCCTCCGCTGCAGTTATAATTTTTAAATGCCATGCCAAAGGTTTTCATATATTGTATGCGCAATAATTGATAGCTTGGTTGTAATAATTATAAGCTAAGCGTCAAATTACACCGCATGTCGTCATATCCATACATGCACCCGGCACTGATTGCTTACGTTTTGCTTAAGCAAGAAACATGGCGAATTCACGATGAATTTAAGAAGTTAAGAATTGGGCCCCAGGAGCCCTGGTCTCGACCCAGTAAATTCCCCGTGAACTGTGAATTCTCCAGAAGCTATCTCTGATTGTCTTTCACATTGGCCGGATTCTTCCGGTTGACAAAGCGGTTGTGTGTGTTTTCGTCATTTTGACGTTTCATGACGTTTCAAAATACTCCCCGATATTTATGCATACATAAAAACAACATATATTGTTCGGGCCTTCCGGCGCAGGCTCTCTTTCTTTTTATTTATTTTGTTTTCCCTTTGCCGTGTAACCCCTCCCCCCCCCCCCCCCCCCCCCCTTGAATAACTTTCTGGCGATTCCACAGCACCGCAATGCTTCTTTTTTGAAAGCCCCGTGATTGTTTTTCACTGCAAAGTGCGATCTTCCCTCTTATCTAAATAGAGCATTCTTCTCGAAAAAAAAAAGATGGTTTGGTATCGTTTATATAAGTCGCTTTAGGAGCAGGGTGCACCATATCAACACGATTAATTACGTGCAGGATCGCCCCGACAAGTGCTGGGATTGTGCCCATCTCGGAACGGAATATTCTCCTCCAAACATCTGCAGTTGGACGCCAATTTTGGATGCTAGCCTCACAGCAGTATCGTCATGAGTAACAGAAAGGACTGCTGGACGAGGAAAAAGCGAACGCGTTGACTGAAGGTCTCGTCTGGCGCCAATTTTTATCTTTATAAATCTGGTCTGGCTCCATCTCCCCAATGCCCTTTATGCGACGAACTGGAAAATATAGAACATTTCCTGATTAATTGCCGCACCTTTTCCCCAATGCGACGCAAGCATCTGGAGTCAGCCTTTAGGCGCCTCCACCTTCCGCTATCTACTTCCGAGGTTCTGTCACTAGGCGCTTCCGCCCTAGGAGTCTGCCACAGGGATGTTGTGTACGCCCTTCACTCTTATGTTGCGGCGACAGGCCGGTTTTCCTGCTAGCCAGCCAAGCGTTCACATTTAATTTTTCTTCCTGACTCTACTTTCATATTATACATATTAAAAAATTCTGTCCTGTATTTCCTTTTCTAAATTTTGAGATCTAAAATAAATTAGGTCACATCCTGATTAGGTGCAAAGCTTCTCGGCCAATCCCCTGCGTGGGTATGTGCCATGGTCTAAAGCAACCAACCAACCAGCCACCAGCTCTGTGCGGCTATTGCAACGAAGACGAGTCTGTCTCAGAGGTCAGTCCCAGGAGGTGCCGCTTTGCAGTTTGGGGATATCCCTAACAGTGCCGGCTCTCCTATCATTCGGGGCATCCGAAACGGGGTTCTGCCGCCGGGATGTATTCTCTGCACTCCTGCGCTTCATTGAAAAATCCAATAGATTCACTTTATGACTGCGATTGGTTACCCTCGCCTTGACTTTCAAGTGTTTTTTTTTTCTTCAAAACTCTTTCCAACCGGTCTAAATTATATTTTCTAAGCGTCTCGTGATTAGATAAGAATTCCATTTATTTTAACCGTCCTCTGTTGATTGGCCGATCCCCTGATTGGGTATGTCCCGTATTTAAAGGCGCACAAAGAACAACGACTGCAGCTCGCGCCCCTCCGCAGTGCTGCTGCAAGAATAAGAAGGGGTTGACTTTATCGATAACACTTATATTATCTATTGGCGCATCAAAGCTGGGGTTTGGAAGAAGGGATATATATAATTGCATTCAAAATTTTCTTTCTGCCTCAGGTCGTTTGAATTGCTAAGCGGTGCTGATTAATGGGTAATTCGGGTTTCATTAACAACTAAGTTTCCTTTTACAGCCTCTTTCCGGAAATAAGTATATTGAAGTCCCCACGTTTTTAACCGATTTAGCCCTGGCCAATCCCCCCGTGTGGGTACGTGCCAAAAAATTTGAGGACATCATCATCATCATCATCATTTGACTCGGCCGTTGCAGCTGGGAAACGCGCGTGCACGCGCGCCAGCACGCACTGCTGTCCGAACAGCGACGACCGCGCTCGTCTGACCCTCCTGCGCGAGCCCCGACGTCGTGCGACCCGTGAGCTCCTCGGCCACCCCAGGATGAAAGCGGCGGGAGACGGCACTGACGACCGGAGCGCCTGCGAGGACGAGAAGCCGGCGACGACCCCTGTCCGGCAGCTTTTCAGCGATCACGGCCGCCAGCTCAACTTGCAACCCGAGTTCATGGCCCGTTCCATGCCCGCACTGAGAGCGCTGCGGAGAGCCCGCGAGCACGGCGATGTCGTGTTCCGGACCCCCGACGGTGCCGAGTTCTGGGCGCATCGCTTCGTGCTCGCCATCAGATACGCGGGCTGTGGGGCGTCTTTCTCCGGCTCTGAAGACAGAACCGGCTTTCTTCCCCAATGGGTTCCGCAGCGTGAAGAGTTTGCATGGCCGCCCTTCAGCGCAGCAGTCGTGAGTCACCTGAGCTCAGAAATGCCAGAGCTCCTTATCGACCTTGCCAACCAGGTCCCCATTCAGGAGCGCGTAGGCCTTCACAACGTCCGCGAGGTGCTCGACGTAGCCGAGGCGCTGGGCATTCCGACGGTACGGAACCACTGTCTTCAGCTGCTGGGGATGAATTTGGAACCAGAGAACTGCGTCGGCACTTACTAATTGGCTTTGAGCAAAGGGTGCCGGATGCTCTATAGCGACGCCTTTCGCTACATAGTGCGAAACTTTCACAAGGTCTAGGCCACGGATTCCAAATTCCAATCGCGCACTCCCGACGATCGTATGCACATGCTGCACGATGATGAGCTTCACGCCCCGAATGAGGTTGAGTGCGCCTTTGGGGCCATTCTCAGGTGGATCGCCGCGAACGTCGAGGACAGGCAAGGCGACTTGCCGCGACTCCTGCCGGTGATAAGGTTCGGCTTCTCCAGCCCCGCAGACATGGCAGAGTGAACCCCTGGTACGAGCTAGCGAGAAGGCCCTCGATGTTTTGGCCGTCATCAAGCGGACGCTGATCCAGGAGCCGGTGAGCGACGTTTATTGGGGGACGATACCGGACTTTCCGAGCGGCGCTGGCTCAAGCCGCGCGTTCCCAAGGACGTACTCTTCATGTTCAGGGGCAGGACCGGCGGCGCGACCAACCAGCTGCTCACGTACAACTGCCGTTCCAGTCGCTGGCTGCTCCAGCCTCATCAGAAGACGTATCCCAGGGCCTACCACGGCGTGGATTTGTTGAGCGGTCTCATCTTCTCTATTGGCGGCTTCGACGACCACGAATGTTACCACACGGTCGTAACCCTGGACGTGTCGTGGCACAAGGGGACATCGTGGTCGAACATGCAAGTGGCCCGTTGCTACGTCAGCGTAGCAGCCCTCCAGGGATACATATACGCCATGGGCGGCTTCGACTGTGAGGACCGTACACCGTCCGGCGAACGGTATGACGCCAAGCGCAACCAGCGGAAATTCGTCGCGTCCATGCACGCAGTCCAGAGCGACCTGCTCCACTGCGGCCACCGGACGCACCTACGTCATGGGCGGCTTCCCGGGCCGCGAAGTGCTCCACAATGTTGAGTGCTACGAACTGCCAGTTGATGCGTGGTCCTTTGTGATGAGCATGTTGGGTCCCCGCAGCGGTCTCAAAGCGGTCGTGCACGACGACGTAATCTACGTGGTGGGTGGCTTCGACGGCGCCATCAGGCTGGAGACGGTCGAGAGGACGGACCCGCACTGGGGCTATTAGTCCGAGCTGCCCAGCATGGCCTTCCCAAGAAGCAACTTCGTGGCCGTGCTACTGGAAGGAAGCATATACGTGGCCGGACGGTTCAACGCTGCTACGACGATGTCGCTCGTTGAGCGATATTCAGACGCGTCAGTGGCATCGCGCCCCGGACATGAGTATTACGTTCAGCACTGCTGCTGGTTGTGTTTACCGGGACATCCCTAACGCGAGGGACTGGCTGTGACTAGTCTGCGTTTTCTGAACTAAGCAGAGAAAACACGAGAAAGCTTCCCCCAGCCGCTTTATACTATACATTCCACGCCTCAAATTTTTGCCATTGCAACTCTTCACCATTGCTGACAGGCACCAGGTGCCGCGGATCATACGCAAGGGCGTCGAATAATTCATAAGTGCTTTTATTAACGGTATAGTATATTGCTGCGCTAGCCCCGAAATATAGTATGAAAGCAGCACGCATTCGTTTTTAATGTAACGCTTTGATACGCTTCAGGATTAAAAGCACAAACTCCGATTCCTTGCGGTCGACCCTCCCCTAGTGGTTGATTGATTGAGTGATCGATCCGTCGATTGATCGATTGATCGATCGATCGATCGATCGATTGATTGATTGATTGACCGGTTGATTGATTGATTGATTGATTGATTGATTGATTGATTGATTGATTGATTGATTGATTGATTGATTGATTGATTGATTGATTGATTGATTGATTGATTGATTGATTGATTGATTGATTGGCGCATGCCCCAGCAGCGTCTACACAACTCACTTTTCAAGCAATATGCGTTCCTGCTTCTAAAGAGTTTCCAATGCCCCGGTGCGGTTTTGTGCAACTGAAGATGCGTATCAAATCTCCACAGCTACTGTAACATGCTCGCCATATACTCTGATATTCCACAGCACTATTTGCGGGGAGCGCAATCACGGGCAATGCTGCGAAAGGCGTCTCCGTGACGTCGGCTTAGGGATTCGCGCATTTGTCGTCTGCTTCACTCGGGCTCGCTTTCCCTGGTGTTTATTTGCGCTCCGTTGACTTGTGCTGCTTGAATGCACCATATTTTTCTCGTGCGTAACTTTTTAATAACAAAAGACTTAAAATCAGATGCCCTAGCTCAAGGTGTGATTTAAAGTACGGTTTTTGATACCGCGCCAGAAGAGACACTGCCGCCGTTGTCCCATTCCTTGTGAAGCTAGTACCGTGCGGAGCGCGAAGAGTCGGAGCTAGGTGTCAGCTTCTGTATCCAGCAAACTTTCGAACAAAGGCCAGCTGCTAATAACCGACATCAGCTAAAATGCAAAACGAAAATAAATTCCGGGCCTTCAAAGTTGTCGGCTTTGGCAGAAGGGATTACGATTCCCGGTAATCAGCCTTAGGAATGATACACCCATTTTTCATTGCTGCTTTTCTGACCTTATAAAAAATCATGCACCCCTCCGTCCAATGACGACGATGGTTGAACGCGAAAGTTTCTCGTGACGGATTCTTATGTTGTCGTATGAGTTCAGATTGAGTTTCCATCATGTTGAAATGGAGCATTCGGATAGACGCCGGCTTACTAGCGCGAGGGACCAAGATTCAATTACGACCACTGAAGCAGTTCTTTTTTCCTTCACCCACGATCATTCATCATCATAGTCAGGAAAAGTTAACTTTCCTGCAGGGCGTTTTCGCAATACAGACGCCATCAGTGAGAACACTAAAGCTTCGCTTTAAAAGTCAATACGGAGTGTAAAAAGTCAGTACGGAGAGGGGCTAGTCGGTTTCCATCATTTCTGCAGCAGGTGCGCCGCCATAACATGTTTCCGCCATAACAGACATGCACGCACACACACATGCACGCACTCACAAGCAGGCACTCACAAGCACGCACACATACACGCACGTGCGCGCACACACACCCGCACATAAGAAATGGGTGAGTTGGTACTATCAACCCGTACCAATTAGCTCAATTAGTCGTCCTTCTAAGGAAATGCTGTCCAGCGGAGGCCGCGAAGTTCACCGGGAGCAAATCGAAAAAAAAAAAGAGCGGAACAATGGACTCCTGGAATATGGGGACTGACCGCCAATTGCAGACAGAAATAAATATTTCCATCTCCATCTGTGAAGTAGAGCATACCGCCACTTCTCCAATCAGCGAACTTCCGAATCACCAGCTTCAGACGCCTCAGAAAGGTTGCTGTGAGCTTTTAGTAAGGTCACTAAAGAGGGACTGTACTCTGTTACATCGATTTTCGTGTGCCCTGTAGTCGATACGTATCAGATGCGGGTCGTTTACGGAATGTATGAATGAATGAATGAAACTTTATTGACACAAGGATGGTGACTCGGCCTGTGTGGGGGAATGAATAAACGAATTTATTCAGACTGTAAAAGGTGCCAGGCCTCGAGTAGGGGAAACAGGGGGGCATTTATAGGGAAAGGGAGAGCTTTCGTGGAGGAAGGGTACGATTATCTGGCGTAACGTGGGATGGAGATAGAGAGAGAGAGAGAATCACGTTTTATTCCTGGCCAGGCTTAGTCCGGACGGTTTAGCCGCGGAAGCGAGGCTCTGTGGGCCTGAGTCCTGTCGAACAGGGTGCACTGGGACTGGGCGTCCGAGCGCGCGAGGGCAGACAGCCAGAAGTCGAAAGGGGGGCAGTTCCAGATGTCGTGGGGGTGTCTTGAAACCACGCTGTAGGGTACGGTTCAAATTGACTGTGGGCAACACCATCCCAATCAGCAGCAGCATCACCGCATGCGCCTACTCACACGCGCCGAGTGCCAGTTACAGCGAAGAAGAAGGAACAGGAACAAGGACAATGCCGACCCTTAACGCTCTTCGCTGCGGCTATTACGCAGCCCAGCCGGTGGCGTGCTTACTGAGCTTCGCCTTGCCAACTCTGTTGCTGTTGCCGCGGGCCACGATGGCGTCACTGTCGCCCCGTGTCCGCAAGCAGGGCGGAAGTGACGATCTCCCTAGGAAGACGGAAGCACCCATTGAAGACTCGAACAAGCGGGTGCTGAACTTTGTACACTCTGGCCTGCTGTTCTCGCACTTCCTCCAGGTGGACCGAGACGGCCAGGACTGCACGACCGCCAGAAGTGCCGAGAGCGAGTGCTTCGGCGGAGCAGCTAAAATCAAATCGCAGGTCAGTACAGAACGTCCAAGTTCGGCCGAATTTAAACCGATAGCATCCCTGTTCTGACATCTCTGGCCTCCTCATGATATTCCCGCTGCAGAAAAATAGAAGGGCTCACTTATCAAGTGCACGACCATTATTAAGGCGAAATTCTTATGGATGTCTGCACTGCCACCCGACGGTACCATAATCACTACACTATATCGACGTCTAGAGGCGTTTTGTAAAGTCGAATGCCGCGTCTGGCACTAAACCTAACGTAAAGTAAGGTAACTCCGCGTAAACTAGCCTCCTAACCTTACATATTATGACCTAACGAACACAAAGCAATCATATTAAAACACATAAAATCAAACCGTCAAACTTATATTTCAACGTCAAAGTTAAAAAAAAAAACCTAAGCGATGACCGGTCTCGAACCACCGTTCTTGGCATCAACACCACAACAGCCGACGCTTCGGGCGGGGCTAGCCTAGTCCTAGATATTCTAATGTCGTCGGACGGCATTCTAGCCATGCCTGCAGCGCTGAGCTAGACTGGCGTCGGACGGCACTTTAGACCCTGCGACTCCTTATGTCTCATTGGAAAGTAACCTTGAATGACGGCAGTGTCGACACGAACGGTGCGAAAACCCAAGGAAGGCTAGACGCAAACCAGAGCACACCAGCCGTCTACAAGATGACTGAAGATTACCAAAGTTAATCATTGTTTAGTGATTGGTAGTAATGATTAAAAAGTGGATGAGGGTAGGATTGAGATATATTAAGGTGGAATAAGATGATGTAAAGTGGATTCATGAGAATGAAGAGTTAATATAGCTTAATGACTTGTTAGTGATAGGTGGGATTAATATGGATAGATATAGATCGAGGTAGATTACGGTGGGATTAAGATAGGTGAGCATGAGATTAAAGTGAATTAAGATGCATTAACGTACCTTACAATGCAAAGAAAACTGTGAAACTAGGGATATTCAGCATTCCTGTCTCCATAATGACTGCAACCTGCGTGGATTAACCGGACCTGCCACCTCCTCGTGCACGTTCGTAAGCCTACTGAAGTCAGCCTCTCACCATATCGCTGAGTAAAGTACTCGACAACCAGGTTCACTGCGCTTCTTAAAGATTTATCACGCAGAGGAAGACCAAGACAACGCGTTTTGTGCGTTGAACCAATGCGGGAAGAAGTACCCATTTGTCCATCAGCCAGACGGGACAATTTGCGCAGACGGTGAAGTGTGTCCGCGTCTTTTCACTATAACTGCGGTTATGGAACGTTCGGCCTTCCCAAGTTCGGCTCAAACCCCATTCGGTAGCGCTCGTTATGAACGACTCCAGCTTGTGATCCAGATACCACTTTCAAAACTCGGCAAGTTGACGTGGTCGACAGGTAACTTAACTCGACTCGCTCACTGCGTTGCTGGTTCTAGCTCCCAGCTGACGTGGTGTGTCGGGAACGTCCTCACTGTAAGCCTGCCACTGCTCCTTGCGTTGTCAGTGAGCTTTGGGGAGTTCCGCGGGGCTTTGTGGCGCCGGGATTGTTTGCCGGTAGGCATGATTCCAGGGCATCTCCTAAGCTTTTTTGTTGTTGTTTGTTATATAGAAGCTGTCCTGCGCCAGGTTCTGACCCAATTATTGAGGGCGTCTATCGGGTCGCGTCAACTAACAGTTGCACGCGCGCGGTCCAGAGATAGTACAAAATGTCCTGTAGCTCTCAATCTAACATAGGTATCGTAGGAAAGATCACACCAAAATTGGCCTCTAAGACGAGTCTACCATTAAGCCGAGTTTCATCTACTTGTCCTAATTAGTTAAATCGCAGTGAACGTGTAAACGTAACAAAATTTCCCGTCGTCTGCCAACACATGGCCCTCTACGGAGGAAACAGCAATTCTTTTTTTTTTCAATACTATCCTGGAACACGTTATATGGGAATTATGTTTGAATTTTAAATAAGTTATGTGCGTGTGTCTTTATTCGATCAAAATAGTAAGTGCCCATACATAACTAAATACAGTTATCCAGCAATACAGCTTCACTGGTCTTCCATCTTCACAGTAGTGGGAAGGCACTAATTTTAACACGAAATTGTTTTATTCCGGAATTCACGACGATTTCACTTACGTCATATCTGTCACGGAAGTGACGTGAGTACAACCAACGCCGCCTGTATAAACATTGCCTAACTCGTGAGCGAAATATGGCCAAACAGCCACTCTCCTGTTGCTCTCTCCTACCCTTCCCCGCTCCGTAGCCTTCCAGCGTGGTTTCGCGTCCGCCAGCCAGCGCCGCTTCTCGGAAACTATGCAAAATAGTGGAAAGTGTGTTTAGCGTTCCCGAGGCGGCGCTCCTACGCCTTCTTGTTTTTCACCATGCCTGTCTGTCTTGGTCTGTCACTGATGAAACTTCCGTTGTCACGAAGCAAAATCCCTTGCGCTGCCGCAGGCTGATGCCGGCTTTGCGCGCTTATCTACTCGGATCACAGGCCCTGAAATTTTCTGAGTGGGGCATCCCACCTCTATCCCCACCGCATTTAGGTATTGTTTTGACCCCGCTATTCGCACTCCGCATCGGTACGCACTTCTAAAATTGAGGACTGTACTGTAGAAGCGCCCGGACAGCGTGGCGGGATCCCAGCTGCTTATCCTTTTGTTTCCTATAATTTTCTGAAGTTTACAAGCACGTGATATTATTGGAAAGTAATCGTAGAAGTGAGCGCCTGAACAAAAAACGTGCACGCAATTTTTATTCCCTAAATACTCCAGAAAGAAAAATATCAGTAAAATAATGGCTGCCCCACCCAAAAATATCGTTTTTCTGTTAGCTATATGTCTACCCGACAATCAGTATGTTCTTACACTATTTCAGTCCGCCTCTGTCTTTATCTTTGGAAAAATGCAGCAAGTATGAAGCGAGCGACACGTTGAACGAGATCCCCCAGTGTGCCACAGAACTAGCGCCCCGTCGCGGCTAAGATGTAAGCGAAACGGCCCTTGAAGCCCAACAGGCAAGCTGACAGACACACGTCGTAGAAGTGGGTGCAGCGTTTGCGACTCGCGAGCAGTGAGGTAAGGCGAGATGTCCGCCGCCACGCGCCACATAGCGGATCAGTGCCTGAACTAAGCGTCCCTACCCTTCCCATTGAAAAGCGCGCGACGCGTCAGGCAATGTTAATACAGGCGGAGTTGGTACAACGGAGCAAGCGGCCTGTAAAGAGTGCACCCCTGCACGCAGGATCATCTTGCGGGGAAGCAACCTTTAGTACTAAAGAGTACGTTATACTTCGGGTTGTTCGTTTTCAGGTTTTATATTTTAACACGAAAGTGTTTTATGCCGGGATACAACAAGATATTACTGACGTCACATCCATCACGGAAATGACGCCAGTACACCTTTGCCGAAGCGACCCGCCAGCAGGACGTCGCTCGCTAAGCACACCCAAAAGACAGCCGCCGACCTGCAAATCATGCTCAGCTGCAGATTTCGCTGCACATTTCACTTTCGTGTTTTACCGATTCCTATGACAAAGGAATCAACCACAGTTTTTTTTTTTTTCTTCTCCATACCGAGCTATCTGTTAGTCGTTCTGTCAACGTTTACCTGGTACCCATCTGTGGTACGTGTTACCCACATGGATTCTCCTAATTTCGGTCCCAGCTATATAGATGAAGCACTTATTGCCCGACGTCACTGGTTCATTTATGTTAATTCATTTACGCTCGTCCTGCTCGATATTCTCCGCACCCGCAGTTACTGGCGCAGCAACCGGCGATGACCCTGTTCTCTGGCGACGTCTACCAAGGCCACATTTGGTTCCGGATCCGCAAGGAGCAGGTGGTCGTGCAGATGATGAACCAGCTCAGTTTCGACGCAATGGTGGGTGGCCACAAAAACGCAGTTTATTAAAGGGACCCTGCAACACTTTCAGGCGCTTTCACTTCTTCCTTCGGTTCTGGAACCACTGCGAAAGCTGTATTTATCGCCAGCACGGAGCGGCACTGCGTGATTTGCTCGTCGCACCAGATACGCCTTCCATTTCTGCTTTGTTTTTGTTGGTTTTTTTAGTTGATATCGAAAAGCGTTCATTGCTGCAACTGAAGGAAAACCGACCACCAGCCGCTACATGGCCTTAGTGACGTAATTCGAGCTGTCGAAGAACGCCAAGACCGAAAAAGCGAGAAAAATCGTTTGAGTGAGTTCACAAGTTTTGTGTGGGCATAGAGTTGGCTGAGGTACTTTGTGACTCTAACCTAAGTACTGGGTGTGTTGGGTGACTGCGTTATGCAAGCATTTAAGATATCAAAAAAAGTTTAACAAAGTGTTGCAGGGTCCCTTTAACAGGACAAACCACTCACATTGACCCGGATGCTCATTCTGAAGGCCACCTGATGCGAGATGAAAATTGGTTTCTCGAAAAGGATGCATCGTTCTGCGTGGTAATGCATGAAAAAAAAACAAGTAGAAAGTGACGAAAAAGCACATTTTGAAGGCGGAAAAAGCTTTTTTACCTTTAAAAATGTGCAGCACCGCAAGGAATTAAAACTCAATGTGTCGCAGTTTTACGCCACTGTCCTCTTTGTGAGCTTTTTACAGCCAGATTTGGCTGTGATCAGGCAAGTACCTTTACTAATTTTATTGTTTTACTTTGTTTCTTTTCGCCAATGACGTATATTTACACTATTATAGCGAGCAAACGTGTCAACTCCTCCAATTCTGCGTTTTTGTGCAAATGCAGAGCATAATACGGTGGGTTGATTTCTACCATGTTTATTCGTTTTTCCATCGTTTTTTCAGGCTTTTTTGTTTTTATCTTCGTGCTTTCGAGCGATGTACAAAAAGGCATTTTTTTTTTAATTTTGTTAGCTCATTTTCTAGTTTCTATATTTCTATGCTTGTTCGTAAAATCTTAAATGGCCTATTATCCCCATTTACGCTATTATACCGATTAAATGTGTAAACTCCGCCAGTTATGCATTTTTGTGCAAACGCACGGCTTTACACGGTTGAGGCTGACACGGCACTCAGCAAAGAATGCTACGAATTGAAATAAACGTCGCAGCACTCTACAACGCCCCAGAACGACCATTCAGCGTGCTGAAATGTGCGAATTTGGCGGATGACGAGGCCCAGCATGCGATTAAAGTAAAAACTAGGATCTGCGCTAGGATAACAGCGCGCACGAACGCCTTGCGCAGTTGTCCCAGCACAGATCCCCGTGTTTACTTTAATCGCGTGCTGGGCCTCGTCATTCGCCAAATTCGCACATTTAAGCACGCTGAATGGTCGTTCTGGGGCGTTGTCGTGAAGCCCACCTGCACCGATTTCTTGGAGTGAGGGGGGTACCTCTCCAGCGTAACCGATACTAGCGCCGTAATTATGTTTGAGAGAGAAGGAGAGAGAGAGAAGTAAGTTTGTTAGGTTCGTTGGTTGTTACGACGTGATGGGTGCCCTTAGTCCGTGGCTCCAGTCTGCAGGGCGCCGGTGGCTGCTCTGGCGATTGTTAGGCACTGCTCGTTGTAGTCGGCGCTGGGCAGTGTCTCCCTCCACTGCTCCTCTGCTAGAGATGTGCTCGTGAATTTGGTCGCACCGTGCTGCCGTCTGGTAGAGGGTGGCTAGTTGGTTGCACTGGCGCACAGCTTTGGGTGTTGAGTTGGGTAAAGTTTGTGTAGTCGGCAGAGGTGGGGGAACACGCAGATTTAACATGTTTGAAGCGTGGTATCACTGTAGCATATGCAATTGATGATGACTTGTGTCCATTGTCGCAAGGCCCGCTAGGGCAAAGAGGGCCAAAGACATGGTTATTTCTGATACACTTGTAAGTGTAAATACTAAATTATTACAGTAAAAAGACAACAAAAGGGAAGCGAAATAAAATCCAATGAGGATTGCTAGTGTATAGGGCTATTGGTGATCACACATGATATAAGATGAGTTCTAAAAAGTGAATCTCTGTCGAAAATTTAAAAGTACGTTTAACCGAAAACATGGGGTAATCTTCCGGAAAGTGTGCTGGATGCAGCGGAAGTTGTATCTGTATAGCTCTGGAAAGTGTTTATGTCGTGTTGTGTCTAGTACTTCGCATTGTGTGAGGATGTGTGTTACGGATAGGCCCTCTCCGCACCTACAACACAATGGTCTTGAGGAACCAGTGAGCAGGTGTGAGTGTTACATATGTGTGGCCTATCCGTAACCTAGCCAAGGCAACTTCAGTATGTCTGTTGCGTGTGTCGGTGGTATATAATCCCAAGAGTGGCTTTATTACGCGTAGTTTGTTTGGTACGTTCATTCCAGTGTACTTGCCATGTTTTGCGAAGGTGTTGTTTATGTGTGGTTTGAGGTCGGTGTACGCTAGCGTTGTAATGTTCACTGTATTTGCAAGTGAAGCAGTAGTCTCCATTTGAACTGCCGCTTCATTACCGGCGATCCCAAAGGAACGTGGGACCCAGGAAAGAACCACATCAAGTTTTTTTTGGAATGTACAGACATGATGGCGTTGAAGAGAAGGTTGACAACATGGTTCTTGGAAGGCTTTGGGGATGCCAATGCCCACACAACACTAAGGGTATCGGTATAGACAATAGATTGTGGAATTTGACTTTGAAGGATGAAGTATACTATAGGCCTCTGCTGTAAAAATACTACTATTGCAATTCATAATTTTACTGACATTGAAGCTGGGTCCATGCGCAGCACAGGAGATAGAAGTGGCAGTTTTTGAGGCGTCAGTGTAAAATTCTGGACACTAGTATTTTTGCCGCGAGTATACGCAATTCTAGGGCGAACGAAGCGAAAGCGTAAATGCTGTCTTCGCCCTGCGCCCCTCCCAGTCGCTGGGCATCAGCGAGTTCTACAACGGTCCACGGGGTCTCACGCCTCTATTTGCCAACCTGACCAAGGAGACGCGGCTCGTACTGTGCAACGCGGACTTTTCTAACGACCCGCATCTCAACGAGCTACCCAACACTCCCCAGCGATCCTTCGAGAAGGTCATGGCGGGCGTGAGGGTCGGCGTGATTGGCTACATCCACGAGGAAGTGCGCGTCCACGGGCAGCCAGGCCGTAAGATCTCTTTCTCTCTCTCTCTCTCTCTCTCTCTCTCTCTCTCTCTCTCTCTCTCTCTCTATATATATATATATATATATATATATATATATATATATATATATATATATATATATATATAATATGTGTGTGTGTGTGCGTGCGTGTGCGTGCGTGCGTGTGTGTGTGTGTGTGTGCGTGCGTGTGTGTGTGTGTGTGTGGGTGTGGGTGTGGGTGAGTGAGGGAGTGGGAGTGTGCTTGTGCGTTCGTGCGCACGTCCTTCCCACACACGAACGCACGTACACACGTATTGATTTATTTAATTTGATTGTAGGGGTTTGAAGCGCCGACGCAACGCAGGCGATGAGGCGCGCTGTAGTGGAGGGCTCCGGATTGCTTTTGACCACGGGGATCTTTGACGTGCGCCGAAATCTCGTACACACAGGCGCTTTTGCTTTTCGCCTCCATCAGAGAAGCGGCCGCCGTTGCCGGGAATAGGAGGATGAGGACGAGGAGGAGGAGGAGGAGTACAACTTGTTCCAAAAAAGTCTTGTGGAGCAACCCACCATTGGAGCAACCCGCCGTCTTCGCCCGTTCGATCAGCTGCAGCTATCTGCTGGGGCTAGAGCTAGCGAGTTCTCTCTCCCACTGCTCTCGGAAGGAGTTTTGGATAGGGTCGATGTGGGGGTTAACTTGGCATTCCCATACCATGTGCTAAAGCATGGCAGGGACGCCGCAGTTTCTGCACAGGGAATCGTAGAGGGTGGGGTGTATAGTGTGCAGCCTCGTAGGGTGTGGGAATCGGATTCGCGTCCTCGTGCTCAGAAGCACAACGCCTTGGCCACTGAGCCAGCGCGGCGGGTGGTACACAAGTATTAGAACAGGATGTTGACCAACAGTTTCAACCAGATTAATTTGCCGAATTTAATCGATTAACTTGTCGAGCAATCGGCTGTGGTGCTTCCCCGATGTGAGTTTCAAAAGGCTGCGCCTTTCGCTCTTAACCGTTGCGTTTACCCGCAGGCTATTTGCCAAGGAAACGCGGCATTATTTCCGGGATTGGTGCAGAGCCATGTCAGTTTTATAGGGAGATACACCTGCCTCTTTCCGTGTTCTTTCATCCTGCATAACCGGGTCCTACGAAACGCCCTTTCCGTTGTCCCGAAAAATGGCTACACGTGACAGAAGCCGAGTTCGCACCAGGAACGGCTTTCCTCTAGGACCACTATAACGGACAGAGCAAAAGAGGTTTTACTCAACAACACTGCCGATAAACACTTTCACTCTTTCCTTCGTGTCTGCAAGCATTGAGGAAGCTATTGGCGGTGAGATGTTTGAGTGGCGCCCCGTGCACCTCCTGACGTAAGCTTTGGGATTCGCGCCGCTGTCTTCTATCATGTTCCACTTGTAAGGTGCCTGTGCTAGAAATCGCCTGTTTTGATGTTTCAGTGCATTAAAAAGCATATTTCCAGTAATTCAGTTTTTTTTTTTTTTTTTTGCTAGCTTCGGGCGTACTGAAGAAATCCTGGCCTACTCGGGATGATGCCCCATGAATTGCAGTTCTACTTTAACGCATATCTGCATATGGTGAAGATATGGCTGCGGAAAATGTACCGTAAATATCCCTCCAGATCTGAAAACACATCGTGTTACTGTATTTTACCGTATACATGATTAGCATGGGTTCATGCGAGTGCGTGTGTATGCGCGCGAGTGTGCGCGCGCATATGTTTGTGTGCGTGCGCGGGTGTGCCTCCGCGCGTGTGCGTGCGTGCGTGTGCGTGTATGTGTGTGCGGGCATGTGTGTGCGTGTTTGTGTGTGAGTGCGTGGGGGTGTGCATGCGTGTGGGTGTGCATTCGTTTGTGTTATGGCGGGAAAATGCTATGGCGGTGCACCTGCAGAAATGATGCAAACCGACTAGCACTAGCTCCTCTCCGTACTGACTTTTTACACTCCGTACTGGCTTTTAAAGGACAAAAGAGCAGTAATGTAAAATGGGCGTGCCATTCCTAAGTCTCTATTATTTGGTCTACACTTACAAATATCAGACGAGGTTGAAAGCACGATTGCTTTGTGGACGAAACGGTTATGGCGCCGTGCCCTGTATACGAGCACAGCCTCCGAGCTTGCACCAACCGCGTTATTGGTATCGTGCTGAATTGCTAACGTTTCGCTCAATACATGTCCATACTGGTTACAAGTCGGGTATAAAAGCAGCAGGAGTAGGTTATTTTTAACTCTACCTACATCTTTTGCGTCCCATAGTGAATTCGTCGGCATACTCTCATGCAATGACAACGTAAAGTGATGTGATACAATACTTTCGAGTGTTCGGCAAGGTTGCAAAAATGGCTTTACGTTACAGACGATTACCGGGAATCGCAATGCCTTCTGCCAAAGCCAACAGCCCCGAAGGCCTGGAATTTGTTTTGGTCTTGCCTTTTAGCTGTTGTCGGTTATCAGACTTTCCCTGTTCCCTTTGTTTGAAAGATTGCTTAATACAGAAGCTCACGCCTAGCTCTTGCTCATCGCGCTCCGCACAGGACCGGCTTCGCAAGGAATGGGGTGACGCCGGGAACGTTTCTTCCGGAGCGGTATCAAAAACTGTACTTTAAACCACGTCTTGAGCTATCCGATTTTAAGTCTTCTATTATCATCAAAGGGTTCGTACACGCAAATCTGGTGCGGACAAGCATCAAAATTCAACCGAGAGCAAACAAAAAGCAGGGAGAGCGAGCCCGAGTGAAGCAGAATCCCTAAGCCGACGTCACGGAGACGCGCTTCGCAGCGTTGCCCGTGGTCACGCTCACCGCCTATAGTTACGCCAGCACGGAGCGGCACTGCGCGATTTGCTCGTCGCAACAGATGCGCCTTCTGTTCCTGCTTTGCTTTCGTGGCATTTTAAGTGCGAATGCACTTTATAAGCGACCCCAAACCATCCACCGCCGGCGGCGGCGGCGGCGGCGGCGGCGTCCGCAGTGCTCCTCTATATTTAAAAAAGAAACAGCATCCGGCGCCAGGTTTCGATCCGAGGACTTTGCGGCTGCAGCGCGACGCTCTACCGACCAAGCCACGGACGCGACGCTGATATCAGTGTTAGTGACGCGCCTTATATCTTTAACGCATTCAAACTACGTCGTCAGCGGCGTGCGTTGGCGACTCAGCGGCGTTATAGCGGCTTGATAACTGCGTGGTGTACACGTGATACTACAAACCCGATGGAAGAGATGGAAGAGAAGGCGGCGAGGCGGTGGGCTGCGGGGCCCGAGCGCAAGCGCCGCAAGCGGGCCGACAACCGTGCATTCGCACTTTCACATTCTCCCCCTCGGGGAAATGCGGGGGAATTTTTTTTTAAAGTGGCTCGAATGCGTTTATTGCTGCATATGAAGGAAAGCCAGAATGGGCCTTATGCAAAAGTTCTGCCCTCTGTCGAAGCGAAAGCGAGCCCTTATTTTGAAGTCATGTTAAAGGGTTGCGCCGGTTGCTGGTACGCGTGCTACGCGTGCGTTTTTAAAGCGAAGCTTTTTTACCTCTACCCCCCCCCCAGGGTTCTGTCGCGACCGTCGGTGTCAACAGAAAACTCCCGCGAACAAATAAAAGCAGTTACTGGCACCGCCAGGAATTCGAACCTGGGACGAATAGAGAAACGCAGCGAGAGTCCGTTGTCTTGCAGGTGTTAATCGACCATATTTAGGGGAAATTCCCAAGGTGGAGTAAGTGGAAATTCCCAAGGTGGAAATTTTGTTCCAGTGCTCGTTTCGTGCCAGTTTTTGTGCCAGTACTTGTTCAGGCCTGTTTTCTGTCCTCTCCATGCTGTGTCGTCGCGTTCCGCTATTCCAAAAGCCGGTAAAACTTCGTGCAGCCACCATTACCTTCACAAACCCGAGGGACTGCCTGCAAGAGGAGGCGAGGAAGCTGCGCTCCAAAGGCGTCAGCGTCGTCATCGCGCTGGGCGGCGGCAATCCGGACCTGGACCGGCATCTGGCCGAGAACGTGACCGAGGTGGACGCCTTCGTGGTGTCCTACAAGGACCGCTTCGCCTACCCGTCGACGCAGGAGAACCTCCTGCGCAAGGCGCCTGACCTCGACTACCCGATCAAGGTGGACCGGGCAAACGGCACGGGCTACATATTCGTCGCCACCAACCACTACCAGTTCCTGGGGCGCTTCACGATCACGGTGCGGTGGAGGGACCGGAAGGTGCTGTCCGCCTCCGGAAGACCCGAACTCCTCGACAAGTACTCTGCAGAAGGTGACTGCTTGCCACCAGCGTAGCCCTGCACATTCCGGCTGGCACAAAACGCGTTTGTGGGCAACGATTTGAGCACAAAGATAGAAATTGGGCCGAAACTCTCCGCTGGATAATCACTATAATGGGCGCATTTGTAGTTGAATTATCTACGTCACTCTTAGGTATAACGCGCGGCTAGAATTTAGTGGCTATACGCGCGGCTATGCGCGGAGAGTGCTTGTATCCAGGCGCTCCGCGTCGCGTACATGTTTTAAATTACATGCGCATGGGCTACGCATACTAACCCTGGTATTCTGAATCCATCCTCCACTTGAGCCTCTAGTGGAGGAGATCCTTGAAATCGATTTCCCCATGCATAAGCATTGCGGAATCCTCCCCTTATAGTCGAATGGAGGGAATGAATTGAGTGGAGGAGGGACTCAGAATACGGCTTTAAGTCTTCTTACCCGTCTTGAAGGCGAAAACCTGGCGTACATGTCTACCGTGTACTAGAAGATAGGGGTTGTGCCGTGCGGGGGACAAACCAATGGAAAGAGCGGATCCCATTTGCGATAAACAAATTGTATGGAGCGCAGGCGTTCCCAAGCGAACCCCTGTTGCCGCCCGCGCCACCTAAAAGATTTTAAACCAAACTCAACAGTTATTTAAGGTAGAATTCAAAATTAACGTGTGCTGCATATTTGGACGAGGCACAGTTAAAAAGACAAAACCAAACAATGGTGCGCAAAGGATTGCGCACCATCGTTTGGTTTTGTCTTTTTCGCTGTCCCTTGACCAAATATGCAGCGCAGGTTAATATTTGCGAACCATCGTTTGGTTTGTGTCTTTTTCACTGTCCCTCGAAATATGCAGCGTACGTTTTTTTTTAATTCTAGACTACACCAACTATAGCCCCTAAACAAGCCTTTGTTAGTGTTTTATAAAACAATATGCCATAAAATGAAAACAAGGCTATTTAAGGCAATAAATGAGGATAAATTTACAAAAAAAAAAAAAACTTGTGGAGTCATTTGGGAAGCAACGGCCGCCAGAGGCGTTGCTTACAACAGGAGCTCCTTAGCAGAAATTTTCATCGCACAAGGGACCCCCTTCCCCCATTCAAACTAGCTCCAGACGTCACACCTCTCTTCTAGTACACCATAACATGTCAACAGGTCGACACAGCGCAACGCAACTTTACCGTCCTTCACCTTAATCTATATTTATGAATCTTAACCCACATAATTACGCCTTAATCCACCTTAATCCTCTACAATATATCTTAATCCGCCCAATATTACCTTAGTAATCATACCGTTTACTAATCAATCATTAGCTTGTTAATCATGAATCATCTCTTACGCAATACTAGCCTACTTTAGTTGGCTGCTAGCCTTCCTTGGGTAGCTCTGGTTTTTGCGTCCTCCGCGTCGACGCTAGGGTCGTTCGAGTTCAGAGAGGGGAGAGGAGACCAGGACTGTTGCTTCTCTCTACCCTTGTTGTTACCGTGTAACTGGGGCTTAAGGTCCAAACGGGCTATTCTGATTGGATGCCAGTTGGGGTATTCATGTTCAATTGCAAGGGGTATTTAAGGCATTGTATCCTCTTTACATGTCATGGTCTCATTGACATTTTCAGACATGAATACTGTCACTGCCATGAATTGTGGCTCTGCTATCAGCCGGCTTCCGCTCAGTTGCAGCAATAAACGCATTTGATAGCCACTCTAAAGACAATTGAAGCAAAAGAAAAAGAGGAACTGGAATGCGTGTCTGGGGTGCGAGCAAATCCCGCAGTGCTGCTCTGTACTGCCGATCACTATACCTTTCGCCGTGCTTACAATGAGTAAAGAACGAAGGAAAGAGTTAAAGCATTTATCGGTATCGTTTTAGAGCCCATTTAAGGTTACTTAAATGGGCCCTGATATCCTTGTTACTTTTATGTGAAACTCAGGTACAAAGTAAAGCAAAAAACTGTGGTTGATTCCTCTGTCATAGGAATCGGTAAAACACGAAAGTGATATGTGCAGCGAAATCTGCAGCTGAGCATGATTTGAGGGTCGGCGGCTGTATTGTGGGTGTGCTTGGCGAGCGACGTCCTGCTGGTGGATCGCTTCGGCAAAGGTGTACTGGCGTCATTTCCGTGACGGATATGACGTGAGTGAAATCTTGGTGCATCCCGGCATAAAACACTTTCGTGTTAAAATATAAAACCCGAAAACGAACAACCCTAAGTATAACGTACTCTTGAGTACTGAAGGTTGCTTCCCCGCAAGACGACCCTGTGTGCAGGGGTGCACCCTTTGCAGGCCGCGTGCTTCGTTGTACTGGCGTCACTTCCGTGACGGATATGACGTAAGTGAAGTAAGTGAAATATTCGTGAATCCCGGAATAAAACACAGTCGTGTTGAAAAGAAAAAGGATATCTGAGTGTCCGGCTTAGATTCGTCATTTTCTTCTTTTTTTGGAGGGGGGCAGTTGACTTGCACTTACTTGACTGCCTTCTTTTTCCATCGCAGACGCGGACACAACCGCTCTGATGAACGCGATAAGAGATGCGATCGAGCCGGAGGCCGAGACTGTCATCGGAACAACC
This sequence comes from Haemaphysalis longicornis, assembly GCF_048455015.1. NCBI lineage: Eukaryota > Metazoa > Arthropoda > Arachnida > Ixodida > Ixodidae > Haemaphysalis > Haemaphysalis longicornis. The sequence continues at coordinate 51,789,915 of NW_027526460.1, forward strand.
AAGGTTCATAACCACCCGAGCATTGCTGCTGGCAGTGTCTCATATTTCATTCCGCATGCAGTTACGAAAATTAACGCGTTCTCTAACTTTGTTCCGCCATGTCTGGCAAACGGTGGAAGGCCTGATTACAACTCGCATGAAAGGTGCTTCACTCCCTGATGTGTTCTGTCACAACATTTGTGTTATTCACAAAAGGTTGATTCCACGAGAGATCGAACATGCATGAACACGCGCATTTTTTTGTTTTTCTCAGTTTGTGAGTTACGTCGAAGCCAGGGAGCCCAGAAGTGCAATTCGTTTTCGATAGCATGCGAAATTTGCGAAAAAGAAAATTGCAAAGGTGGAGCGGGTGACGCGGTTTCTGGTGGCTGCAGTTATTTTTCTTCAACTTTGGGGCTTAGCGCATAACAAGATGTAAATGTTCTGACTAAAACTTGTCTGAAAACTAAAACTACACCAAAATGACAAACAGAAACAACCGTTGCATTTTTCCGTGAACAAAAAATTCAGAAAAATCGTGAAATCGGGCCAGACGCTAGCTTGTCGCTCACTTTGATGCTCCCTATCTCGGCATCTGCAATAGTGACCAGGGGCCCTATTCTCCGCGCACTAAATTCACCGTGAACTGTGAATTTGCCGGAAGTATTTTCTGACTGGCTTTCAATTTTCGTCACGTGCTTCCGGTCGACAAAGCTTCCGGTTGACAAAGCGGTTGTGCGTACTTTCGTCATTTTGACGTTTTATGACATTTTCCTTCTTTCTCTTTACTGAACGCGCATAATTCTCGGCAGACAAACAAAAAACTAGACGAAATGCAGCGGACATGACAACGTAGGCCTGTCTTTGCTATTCAACAACAATACGGCTTGCATGTCACGCCCTTTCTGTGGTTGGCTGAGAAGACGTCACGTAATATAGACAGTTGGCGAGAATGTTCGCGTCACACTTTGCAACTTCAGCCTGCGTGAAAGTGACGTGTTGTTACGTAACAGCTTGCAAATGGCGGCTGACGTCGCTGTGAAATAGGGCAAAAAATTTCGCCGACCTTCAGCGCCGCTATATTCTCGTGAATTTGCAGCAGGCGCAGTTTCGCATGACACGCGTTTTAAAAGTTTCCTGCCAAAATAATTATTAGTTTTGATTGTTTCCAAGTAAGCAATAACGGAGCATAAAAATAACGTGTCGTATTTTCCTTTCACGTTTGGCAATAAAATACCAATTATTTGTTTGGCGTAACAGCAACTTAGAGGGCAGTACAAGCCTCTCCATTGAAAAGAACCCAACGCATGACATTTGTCCACACTCCTCCTAGTAAGCTGGTGGGTCACATGATCCAATTCAGGAGAAAAATAAAGAAATCTGACTGTTTTATTCATTATAATGAATAAAACGAACTCAATCAACGCAGTATACTGCGTTGATTGAGTTCGAGCTTGACGAGTGAGTGAATTGGCGGCATCAGTACGCTCTGCCGTTATCAGACGTAGCGTTTTGCTGTCCTTACTGCGTTGTACAACCGATGGTCACGGCCACGGAGCAAGATAAACTTGCTCCGTGGTCACGGCCGCCTTTTTCGACGTGATCATAGCAGCAGACGATAACGTGGAGGCGGTGCCGGCCGGGAAGCTGATAACGCAACAAAGCTTGCATTGAAGCAGACAGCTCAACTATGTCACTTCAAGCGATTGAAAGAAATAAATGAGACGTGTTTTTTTTTTTTCGAGGTGAGCCAGATCTAGAAACCGGAACTTAGCCGCCTAAAACTGCAGTGACAAGAAAAACTCGGCAACTTCCCCCTAAAAAAGGGATGGAAAGAAAATAGTTGAGATAACGCCCTGAAAACATGTACGCAGATCGTAGTTTGTATCGAAAATGGGCCATATCCTGCTGTTTCACGGATCAATATGAACCAATTAAGTTCATTTGCCCAATGGGAGTTTGCTTTTGGCTTGACTGATCAGACTGTTTCGTGGGTGTTATCACGTTTTTTTTTTTTTTTTTTGCTTTTCGGAGCTTGCTCATTACGAATGCAGACGAAAATTAGGAGATCTGAAAAAGATGTTGCCAGATGTCAACGACGAAGTAAACGGAAGAAGTGAACAAACCAAACAGATGTGAAACAATGATTTCATTTCGTTTCCCCAGTTCCTACGAAATAACTGTGGCTATAGCATTTTTTTTTTACTCCCATATTCACCATTTTAGCACGTAACTAAATAGCCACCGCTTACAAGTTCTGGTAAAACCCCCCACCCCCTTCTGAGAGTACGAACCACTTAAGTTGAAGAAAATATGAACAGCCTTCCTCTGAAGCATTTTGGAAATTCGTGGCAAAGTAATGGAGAGATTGCTTACTTTAGTGCCCAAGAAAATTATCACTAGAAAAGAATTCCAAAAATAGCTGCTAATGGGGCCAAGAGGACTCACGAGCTCTCCATGTATGGTCATACCGTTCTCGAAGACCTGCTGCATATTTTAATGCTTTTTCCATAGAAACTGAATCACATCATGCTTGAAAGTCAATTTAAATAAAGTTTTCATAAGAATTCCGCATCAACTCCAGTGTTTCAATTCAATATGAGCCAAATGCCAACTTATCACCTCAATACTGCTCAAATTTACGGATTAATTTTTAATTACTTGTTGCCATAAACTTCCACTAGCTGACATGTTAAATATATCATATAATAGCTTGGAAGGCGTTGTAGTTAGGTTCGGTAACAAATTTACGATTGTTGCTCAAATTCGCGCTAAATTGATCTGGCCCATTTAGAAAAAAAAAACGCCTCAAATAGATACGGCAAAAAAGGTTGTGTGTTGTTCTTTTGCTTAACACCCTCCGTTCGCTCGCTTTTGGATCAACGTTATTTGATCAGTTTGGGGTGTCGACGCCAATTGTAACCTAAAGAAATATGTTTCTCTTGCCAGCCTCAGGTGCCGTCCTAATTTTTATAATGCAAGTCAAGAGTTTTTACATCCTTTCCTCCGCGATAGTTGATAGCTTGGTTGTGATCTGTATGAGCTAAGCGTGAAATTACACTGCATCTCGTCATAGCTACACATGCATCACGTCACTGATGGCTACGTGTTGTTTATACAAAAAAAAAACATGGCGAATTCACCGTGAATTTATGCAGTCGAGAATAGGACCCCAACTTCTAAGTGATAGGTAATGTCTGTCAGATATTTCTAAACATACCTGTAAATTATCGCCTAGTTTGAAAAACTATATAAATATACGAGAAAAAAAAGATTGAGTGCGGTGCTTTTTCTAGAGATGCGTCACTCGATTTTCGTCAAAACTGCTGAGCCAGAACTCCTCAAGAGGGCCAACAACAACTGCTGAAAAATATATCGCATTATTTTATTACTACCGGAGTAACGCGTTCGCGACGCGTCGTGCTGTATGCTCCGCTAATGCCGCTGCTTTTCTGGCTTCGCGTTTTGATAAAAGGGTGTCTGTCCGCATTTTGTGCCACATCATCATTCCCAAAAAGAAATTCGCATTCTTATACTTTCTTTTCTGCAATGTTTGAGTGCTATACGCCTGTGGCGAAGGCCCGACAAAAAGAGCGCCTTCGCGGGCGTCACTTTTCTTTTAGGGCGCTCTTTGCCCTTAGTCGGCCTTGCGCCATTAAACTCTAAACATCATCACTTTTCTTTTAGCAAAATCAAACAGCAGGGTAACGAAACAGAGTTTTCTTGGTGTGACGACTGCCGTAACTGACTCCGTGCGGGTTGGGTGCTACAGAGGGGACACGTTGACCATGGAGCAAGATCTTGCTCCGTGACGTTGACCTCCTAATGGTACCTATAACCCGCCGCGGTGGCTTAGTGGCTAAGGCGTTCTGCTGCTGAGCACGAGGTCGCGGGTTCCATTCCCGGCCGCGGCGGCCGCTTTTCCGATGGAGGCGAAAAGCAAAAACGCCCATGTGTGCGAGATTTCGGCGCACGTTAAAGATCCGCAGGTGGTCATAATTAATCCGGAGCCCTCCACTACGGCGCGCCTCATCGCCTGCGTTGCGTCGGCGTGTTAAACCCCTGCAATCAATCATTCAATGGTACCTATAGGGAAAATGTCATGGCCTCTCACCGATGGGCGCATTTTCGCAGGCGACGCTTATTGGGCTCGCTTCAACAAGAAATTAGAGCCGTTCCACTCAATGTGAAAGCTGTCAGAAGTGCAAAGCAGTGATTCGCCATAATGGGCTGCAGCGCCGTTATCCGCTTACTGCTGCCTCGCAATGCATTTCAAATTTCCCGCCTTCGCAGTGCTCGAGCGCCCCTGACTGGAACTGCGCCCGCGGGAGTTCTGTTATTTTTGTGCTTGCTCTAATTTCGTATGCTGGAGCTCTTTTGCGTCATTTCTAAAGCGTAATTTTTTTTTCTTGCGCGGCTGGAGCCTTTCTGCGTCATTTCGAACGCGCCATTTTTTTCTTTCGCGGACGCTTTTTTCGCTTACCATCGTAAAAACCAATCCAACGAGCGTTCCTACCTAAATGAACGCGGAAGCTGCCGGTTATATACGTACACAGATTTTGCCTGAAATGTACCCGCAGTTTTCTTTGCGCTAAACAACGGGGAGATGTATGACCAGGGTCAGCGGTTCACGGGGTTCGAACGGTTATGACTATTTAGACCACGTGGTTTTCGAAGCCTCAGCGTGACAGTGACTCCCTGACGACAGTACACCAGGCTCTACTTGGGTCCGCTATCTCGCTGCGCCGCCTGATTCCGGCAGTCGCTTGACATCGACTGTTAGCTAGCTACGACGACAAGGCGAGCCCATAAAGTGTTCTGCACTAAAGGATCCATGAAGACAAAATACATGTTTGTGTCATTCGAAAGATTTCTTGTTTTATAGTGCCCCCAGGGCTTGTCCGAATGCAAACGATGCTTTATTCACAAAGAAATGAATTAATTTAGGTTAAAATTTTGATTTTCCGGCTAAATCGTGCGTTTTCTTGGTCTGCAATGACATCACGGGAACCGACCGCTCTGCTATGTCTTTCTAGGGACCATAGCTCTGCAGCCAATTGGGAGGCCTTGTTTGCCGTTAGTGAACCTACATGGCGCCACCATACCGTAGCAAGCCGTTTTCTGCCTTTGGCACGGAGCAACAATTTTTCTCCGTGGCCTTTCGTTTGTTTTTGACCGCATTTACGCCAGGCTTGTTTTTGTTCACGGAGAAAAAAATCGTTTGGTGAAACATAGTGCTCGCTTCACAAATATGGTCACGTAAGACACCGTTCCTTGCGTCAATGGGAAAGTGTAGTCTGAGACAACCGTAAAGCCCCGCAGTCCTGTGCAGCTAAACCAAGCATAGTGCACGCAGTACCAACAGCAGTACGCATCGGCACTTCTGTTTACGTGTGCTTTCGTAACTTCCACAGTTTGTCCCACCATTCGTACGGCTTTGAAAAGAATGTGCCCTAAATTTAAGCACAAATAGCTCGTTCGGCAAGCTTATAAGCTCTGCCTAATTTGCGTTTGCTTATGCCGCCCTCCTCCAATCCCAGAGCTGTCCCATGTGACATCATAGGTTATGTGCGGGAATTGAGCTAGTGGGTCACATGGTCATTCCCTTTTTTCCAAATTGTGTAGCTTATTTGAGTGAAGTTTACGTTAAAAGTGGTGTCAGTATGATTCTAACGAGGCAATCTTTTGAATGAAACAAACTTGTGTTTTCTCTTCATGGCTCCTTTAAAAAATGATATCTGTCTTGCCGAGGGTACAGATATACCGACAATTGAAATAACAATGAGGCAGCGAGCTTCTGCGCATGGACAACCAATTAAGTTGCCATCTCTGACGAGCCCATGGGAGATGCCGCGAGCGCGTGAACTTATCGTGAGGCTAGAGTCAGTTGTAATGAAGCACCTAACCGGTTGAGCTGTTTAAAACCTGTTTTTTTTTTAACCTGATCTTTTTTTTAAAGCAGTCCTGTCTATTCTGAGATTAGGGGACCTTTCATTTGCCCTTACAAGAAATTTGGTGTGCTGTGTTTGAATGTATGAACGTCCAAGTTGTAACGAAAAAGTTATAAGCATTTCACTTTAATTTTATGGTTATGATCATGTATTATGAAAGGCTTAATATCCCTGTAATACCCAGACAAAGAAAACAATAGACAAAAATTATAATGCTTTATTACATTATAATTTGGGACACAAACAATCAATAAAGGCGAAAATTTTTTTTCTCCCAGGGTTATGAAAATACATACTGTATCATACACACATAAAGAGTAGGTATATGTATACCTACATATATATTTTAGGTTTATAAGGTATCATATACCCATAAAAAGCTGGTGTAGACCCACCGGCACGCTTACGATGGAGAGTGCTATATTTCAAAGTGTATGTGGGACTCCATGCGTCCAGTTATGAAACTATAGTCTAAAAAAAAACGCTCAGGAGGTATCAGAAATGATACAGCCAGCGTTTCTTGGCGGTCGAACAGGTGGGAGTGAAAAAATCCGAAAGATTACGTATCATAAATGATACACTGGGCATTACAGGGATATGAAAGAAATGATCTCAGCCACGCCATCCAGCAAATTACCAGGCGTCCGCGTTATTTCGCTATAATAAATGTCTTCACGCCAAAACTCTCACGCCTATGACCTTTCCTGTTTCAGTACTTTGTTCGTGCTGTGACTGGAACTTTGTTATAACTAAATCGCACGGCAGAGTTATGCATACAGACGTGTCCTGGTAAATGTCGGTGCTCTTTCGGCATCAAAACCAATCGCAGTTTTCAATTTTTGATCATTTAAGCAAGTTCGCAATTTTTAAACAGGCGCTCCCTTTTTAATAGGTTGCTGGCACGGGGTCAGTTACGGCAGCCGTCGCACCAAAATACTCTTGTTTCATTACCCTGCTTTTTTTTTTATGAAAAAAGTGACGAGGCTTTCTGTCACGTCTTCGCCACAGGCGTACTGTGCTAGCGCTCAAACATTGCAGATAAAAAAGATTAAGAATGCGGATATCTCTTTTCGATTGACATGAAACGTTGAAAATCACCTGTTGTGGTCGCAGAATGCAAACACACACCTTTGTTTCAAAGCGCGAAGCCAGAAAAGCAGCGGCATTGATTTGATTGATTGTAGGGTTCAACGCACCGACGCAACGCAGGCGATGAGGCGTGCCGTAGTGGAGGTCTCCGGATTAATTTTGACCGCCTGGGGACCTTTACCGTGCGTCGAAATCTCGTACACACGGGGAGCGACCACTGCGACCGCGAATCGGACCCGCCTCCTCGTGCTCAGCAGCACAACGTTTTATCCACTGAGCCACCGCGGTTGGTAAAAGCAGCGGCATTAGCGGAGCATTCTGCACGACGCGTCTCGAACGCGTGTACCAATAACGCGGGTACCAAATAACTGCGGTACCAACAAAATAGTGCAACATACTTCCCAGCAGTGTTGTTTGCCCTCTTGAGGAGTCTCGGTTCCCCAGTTTTGAAGAACATCGAGAGCGGAATTTTTTTATGTTGATTTTTAAAATTACACATTTTTAGAAAAAGCACAGGAGGGAATCTTTTTTTGCGTATATATACACTTTTCTGACCAAGCGATAAGTTACTGATACGTTTTAGAATATCTGGCCGACATTACCTATCACTTAGAAGCTGGTCACTATTGCAGGTATATGGAGATAAGGGACGTCACAGCGAGCGAAAAGCTAGCGTCTGGTCGGATATCGCGATTTTTTTCTGAAATTTTTTTTTTGTTTATGGCAGAACGTAAGCTTTGTTTTGAACTGTTTGTCATTTTGGTGTAGTTTTAGTTCTGAAACAAATTTTAGAACAATTACACCTTGCCATGCGGTAAACCCCAAAGTTGGAAGAAAAAAAACTGCAGCCGCCGGAAACCACGCGTCACCCACGCCACCTTTCCACTTTTCTTTTTCGCAAATTACGCATGCTATAGAAAACGGATTGCCCTTTGTCTACTGGCTTGAAGATATAGGCCATGAAGATATAGGAAAAAACAAAAAAATGCGCCTGTACACGCATGTTCGAGCTCTCGTGAGATCAACCAACAATGCCTGAATACCACCATTCCCATGAATCTTCGCTAATCGAATAGTCTGCTTCGTTTCGAACTTGTGCGCGATCACGTGACCGTTAGAAGGTGTCTCCATAGTTACTTCTGTATGGTGTCTCTTTCGCCACATCCCGATTCACGCGGCACTTTGAAGCTTCTAGCCGTGAACCACGCCCGTTTCGGTGTGCGAGCAAAGCCGGAAACTTAGCATAAGCTTTTCCCTCGGAGCACCGAATTAAACGAGCTTCTTTCCATTTGCGAAGCGAAGAACGCCCTCCAGTATTCTCAGCCGAAGTTTTGTTGGTTGATTTTTTTTTTTTCCGTCCTTTGTTATGTGGCAAGAAAGCAAAATGCTCCCTTCGGTACCGTCCACTAAATCTGTCCCCGTCCCAACCATGTTTTTGCAAGCCAGGCAGAAAAGACCGCTGGTTTCAAACAACACCATCACCAAAAGTCAGCGTGCAAAGAAGAAGCCGATGCCTACTAGAAAAAGTTTGCAATAGTTACTTTGTCTGTATTTGACATCGGAAACAATAAGAAATGTGGCTTGGTGCACAATTATTCGAAAAGAATGCGTTAAAAATTCATCACCACTTCCACTTTGTGAAGAAGGAAGAGTAGCGAATCTGTGGCATGTTTTGTCGCAGTCGACGCATGTACGCGTTTAAATTGTAATTTGCGATTGAGCATACTTCGTAGTTAACCAGCTGAATGAAACTCAGAAGGACTAACGTTTTATACTAGGGGGCAAACATGGGGCTCTCCGTTCATCTCCATCATCCCAGCGAAAAGTGTTAGATGCACTGTTTGGTTATTTACACGACATCGGCGTCGCAGAGACACTGTAGAACTCTACATCGTCATCCTGTGAGACCACCTGGACTTTTACGTGACCCACGGAACACTCCATGTTGCCTTCTTTTTTACCTCTTCCTTTTTTCCCCTCTCTTTCGCCCTACTTCTTTTAAAGCCTTTACTCCCTCCACCCCATCCCCGCAAAGTAGCATGTAAGCGAATACATGCCTGCAGACCTCTCTGCTTTCTTCTAATAAAGAGCTCTCTCTCTCTCTCTCTCTCTCTCTCTCTCTCTCTATCTATCTATCTATCTATCTATCTATCTATCTATCTATCTATATATATATATATATATATATATATATCTATCTCTCTATCTCTCTCTCTCTCTATCTATCTATCTATCTCTCTCTATCTATCTATCTATCTATCTCTCTCTATCTATCTATCTCTCTCTATCTCTCTATCTCTCTCTCGCTCTCTCTATCTATCTCTCTATCTCTCTCTCTCTCTCTCTCTCTCTCTCTATCTCTCTCTCTCTCTCTCTCTCTCCGTTTCCCTCCCGTAGAAGCCCGTGTATTGACAGCAGATGGGAATTCCACAATATTTACAAATTCACTGTGAACTACTAATTATTAAAAGTAGATGAAATTCAGCGTAACGTTATCGTCATCGCATCTTACCGCCTAATTGTCGTTTAATTTGTTTCAGGGCGTTTTCGATAAAACATAAGTTGCAGCCGTTTTCTGTAGCCATACTTCCTTCGTACACGGCAATGTATTGACAGCTGACGGTAATTCTGTAACGTTTACAACTCATTAAGACAAGTAGATGAAACTTGGCGGAGCGATATAGGGTTGCCTTAGGGGACAATTTGAGTATGGTTGCTTCCTACTATGCATACATTAAATTGATAGAGCTACGGAACATTCGTATTTTTCGTGTCGCCCCGCCGGAGGGTAGCTATATACAACTTCGCTATAAAATCCGCCGAATCCACCGCGCATGTTGTCGACGAAGTGCGATCCCTATAGAAACCCACGGCCGAAGTGCGCGCGTATACCGACCGCTTGTGCCCGCGCAGGTCCTCATCGAGAATCACGTGTCCAAGTGTTCGGCAGAAGAGTGCAATGGCGGTAACATGTTCGCCGACGCCGTGTTTGACCATTTTTCGGATCCGCCCGTGTCCGGCGTCTGGAGCCAGATCAACGCCGTGGTCGTCAACGCCGGTTCCTTTGTCAAGAGCTTTGACGAGCGCGTCAACGGGGGTACGCGACCGACTCGGTTCTTGTTTCATCATATACGATATGCCCGCCTCGCTCCACGAAAAAATGGCCCAGGCTTAACACCTCTAATGGTAGTTACCGCAAGTGAATGCAAAGAGTAGTGTCACTAGATAAGGTTACAGAGTATCGGCACTCTTTTCTCCTACTGTTCCGTGCCGACGCCGTGATCACTGGTCAGTTCACATCACGTGACACTTGTTTACACTGCGACGGTTCATGGGCGCCGCTAGTTACCACGGGCGAATGCAAAGAAAGACTAGTGTCACTAGATAAGGTTACAGAGTATCGGCACTCTTTTTCTCCTACTGTTCCGTGCCGACGCCGTGATCACTGGTTAGTTCACATCACGTGGTGCTTGTTTACACTGCGACGGTTCATGGGCGCCGCTAGTTACCAAGGGCGAATGCAAAGAAAGACTAGTGTCACTAGATAAGGTTACAGAGTATCGGCACTCTTTTTCTCCTACTGTTCCGTGCCGACGCCGTGATCACTGGTTAGTTCACATCACGTGGTACTTGTTTACACTGCGACGGTTCATGGGCGCCGCTAGTTACCACGGGCGAATGCAAAGAAAGACTAGTGTCACTAGATAAGGTTACAGAGTATCGGCACTCTTTTTCTCCTACTGTTCCGTGCCGACGCCGTGATCACTGGTTAGTTCACATCACGTGGTACTTGTTTACACTGCGACGGTTCATGGGCGCCGCTAGTTACCACGGGCGAATGCAAAGAAAGACTAGTGTCACTAGATAAGGTTACAGAGTATCGGCACTCTTTTTCTCCTACTGTTCCGTGCCGACGCCGTGATCACTGGTTAGTTCACATCACGTGGTACTTGTTTACACTGCGACGGTTCATGGGCGCCGCTAGTTACCAAGGGCGAATGCAAAGAAAGACTAGTGTCACTAGATAAGGTTACAGAGTATCGGCACTCTTTTTCTCCTACTGTTCCGTGCCGACGCCGTGATCACTGGTTAGTTCACATCACGTGGTACTTGTTTACACTGCGACGGTTCATGGGCGCCGCTAGTTACCACGGGCGAATGCAAAGGAAGACTAGTGTCACTAGATAAGGTTACAGAGTATCGGCACTCTTTTTCTCCTACTGTTCCGTGCCGACGCCGTGATCACTGGTTAGTTCACATCACGTGGTACTTGTTTACACTGCGACGGTTCATGGGCGCCGCTAGTTACCACGGGCGAATGCAAAGAAAGACTAGTGTCACTAGATAAGGTTACAGAGTATCGGCACTCTTTTTCTCCTACTGTTCCGTGCCGACGCCGTGATCACTGGTTAGTTCACATCACGTGGTACTTGTTTACACTGCGACGGTTCATGGGCGCCGCTAGTTACCACGGGCGAATGCAAAGAAAGACTAGTGTCACTAGATAAGGTTACAGAGTATCGGCACTCTTTTTCTCCTACTGTTCCGTGCCGACGCCGTGATCACTGGTTAGTTCACATCACGTGGTACTTGTTTACACTGCGACGGTTCATGGGCGCCGCTAGTTACCACGGGCGAATGCAAAGAAAGACTAGTGTCACTAGATAAGGTTACAGAGTATCGGCACTCTTTTTCTCCTACTGTTCCGTGCCGACGCCGTGATCACTGGTTAGTTCACATCACGTGGTACTTGTTTACACTGCGACGGTTCATGGGCGCCGCTAGTTACCACGGGCGAATGCAAAGAAAGACTAGTGTCACTAGATAAGGTTACAGAGTATCGGCACTCTTTTTCTCCTACTGTTCCGTGCCGACGCCGTGATCACTGGTTAGTTCACATCACGTGGTACTTGTTTACACTGCGACGGTTCATGGGCGCCGCTAGTTACCACGGGCGAATGCAAAGAAAGACTAGTGTCACTAGATAAGGTTACAGAGTATCGGCACTCTTTTTCTCCTACTGTTCCGTGCCGACGCCGTGATCACTGGTTAGTTCACATCACGTGGTACTTGTTTACACTGCGACGGTTCATGGGCGCCGCTAGTTACCACGGGCGAATGCAAAGAAAGACTAGTGTCACTAGATAAGGTTACAGAGTATCGGCACTCTTTTTCTCCTACTGTTCCGTGCCGACGCCGTGATCACTGGTTAGTTCACATCACGTGGTACTTGTTTACACTGCGACGGTTCATGGGCGCCGCTAGTTACCACGGGCGAATGCAAAGAAAGACTAGTGTCACTAGATAAGGTTGCAGAGTATCGGCACTCTTTTTCTCCTACTGTTCCGTGCCGACGCCGTGATCACTGGTTAGTTCACATCACGTGGTACTTGTTTACACTGCGACGGTTCATGGGCGCCGCTAGTTACCACGGGCGAATGCAAAGAAAGACTAGTGTCACTAGATAAGGTTACAGAGTATCGGCACTCTTTTTCTCCTACTGTTCCGTGCCGACGCCGTGATCACTGGTTAGTTCACATCACGTGGTACTTGTTTACACTGCGACGGTTCATGGGCGCCGCTAGTTACCACGGGCGAATGCAAAGAAAGACTAGTGTCACTAGATAAGGTTACAGAGTATCGGCACTCTTTTCTCCTATTGTTCCGTGCCGCCGCCGTGATCACTGGTCAGTTCACATCACGTGACACTTGTTTACACTGCGACGGTACATGGGCGCCGCCATATCGTTGCTTATGGGTTTCCTTCGGTCAACTGTGGTAGTCTCAGCTTGTCCTCCCTGCTCTGCGGCTGCGCGTGAGTGGCGTCGTTCCGAACGTGAATAAAAGATAACGCGCTACGCAGCACTTCAGCTGCAGAAGTGTGTCCGAAGATGCCCTATTGCTGCGCCTTCGGCAGTGTTGTTTACAAATGACCTAGCCAAGTTAGCGGTGATGCCGCAGAAGCGACAATCCCGCAACACTGATAAACAACAAAATGGCCGCCGTTGCTCCCTTGCGTGTCTCAGTGACACGGTACTCTGTATCTTATCTAGTGACACTAGCAAAGATCATGCACAGTGCTCTGTGGAAGTTTATTTTGCTTCAGATTTCGCAGCCTGTCGTCTAGCTATATCTACTGTATTCGTGAACCCTTTCGCTTGCGCTGAAGGGCGCTCACAGACAGCCTAGCCGGCGCGCCAGCGATGGCGGAACTGAGGGACTAAGCGCAGGCGAGCAGCCGTTAAACCGTCGCTTAGTCAAGTGGTTAGCTTGCGATGAAGCGCGCGCACAGACGGCCCAGCTGCCGCTGAGCGATCAAGTGCAGGCGAAGCAGCCGTTTCACCCACACCTAGTCACGTGGTACCGCAGCTGCGAGGCTTCGAGCGAGTGCAGCTGGGAGACCACGTGTTGTGACGTCACATCTGCCACACTGGCGTTCAGGCGGCTGAAAGTCATTGCGACGCGATGAACGACCGTGTGGGACAGAGCGCCCTAAAAATTCCCCTTCCCTACCCCGCCCCCCTAGCTGCTCCCTCGGTTAGAACGTAGCGTAGTGCGGCCTTCGTGACGTTCACACGGCGCTTCGGCGTGGTCTCGGTCGCCTGGCGCGGTCGCCTGACGCGCCTGTGGTCTCCACGCAGGCGAGGTGCGCCTGGTGGACCTCTTCGACATGTACCCGTACGACAACCCGTACGTCCTCGTCACCATGCAGGGAGACACGCTGAGGGCCATGATGGAACACTCAATAAACACCGATGTCGGCCACGCCGACAAGTTCCTACAGATTTCCGGTAAGTATACGTGCGTGTTCGGACATTCGCTTCGGTAGAAAAATTTGCCGCGGTTGAACGCGGTAAATTTTAACGCGGTTAAAGCGTAAACTCGGCAGTAGTAGAGCTAGCCCCGTCGGGAGCCCCTCATTGCAGTAGGCGTTCCGCAACAGCGAGAGGTGGTCGCATGCACGCCAATACATCACGAATGGCGGGAGCGGAAAAAAATTGGCTCCGATCCGCTGTGAAAGTGGTTGGAAAGCAAAGCTGTAAACGACACCCGCAACAACTGCCCATGCGACGTCACTTGAATTCCCACACGTGGCTCTACAAAGAGATTCTGCCTTTTGGTATACCTAGAATTCCCAGGGGCGGCGTCCCGAAAGCAGAAGCGTCGGACACGGCCGGGCTAGAGCGGCGAACGCCGCCGCTGTAGCCCGGACGTGTGTCGGCAGAAAGAAAACGGCGAGGAGCGTCATTCGAAGGGCGAGACAGTGGAACCTAGCCATCCTGATGTGCTAACTCGGGGCTACATCACCGCGCGACACAAGCGTGGGCACCGAAACAATTCGGCATGTGAGCGTAGTGATTTCAATTTATACCGATTTAAACTAGTTAGTTTAATAAGTTTGTGATTTGCGAGAAAGCTGAGGGAACTCTTATCATCGCTATTTATCAGAACCAGTTGTTCATTTCGCCTTTAGTAATACCTGTTAAAACACCATTAACCGAATTGGTAGTCACCAATTTAGAAAACGCAGTCCCATTCGTGGCAAGCAGCGCGCAAAAGGTAGTGTTTGTTTAGCGGCCAGATGTCTGTATGTGGTCTCAACTTTTTTTGTGCCCTGCAAACCAATCTTTAACGTATGTTCGCCGTACGACCGTTTAATTCCACCGTATCCGGGTTACCCAGGAGGTGCTGTCGAACAATTTAATCAAGCCGTGCGAAGGAAGCGTTCAAAGGGCGCGAAGCTGCGCCTAAACAGGTCGAAAACAGTTGCTAATGCGGACGACAAAGCCGGGTCGCGCCGATGCGCCCACCGGCGTGAGCGCGCGGAGAACTCTGGGTTAAGGCCCCTAGGGACTTTACGCTGGGTAAATTCGCCGTTCCATCTACACTATGCTCCTTGAGTGAAAACCGCCCTTCCCTCCGCAGCCGCGTTGGGAGTTTCTTGTCCCGCACGCCACGAAAGAACCATTGGCTGGTAGAGGTAGAAAGCGTTGCTTCAAAACGCAGCGGAACGTGTGAACAAACAAGCTGCGACATAGTCAGCCATGACCCGGCTGCATAAAGGCGCAGCAGCGCAATGCTCAAGGGGACAGATCAAAGCCGTTCAAAAGCGTTAAGGCTGGTAGCAAAGCTGAGTGTCCCAAGCAGCAAGATTACAGAACCCTTCGACAACACAAGGTTAAAGCAGGGCGTCTCAGGCGCTCAACTGTACATTAATCATTTCGCGTTAGAATCCATGAGTAGGGCTCAGGTGTACTTGGAGTTCCTTTTTGTAGCGAAAGCTACAGTACGCTACCTCGGGAAGTCTTCGCGGGGTGACCAGTTCTGACCTTGAGAGCTAGAGGTCAAACCACACCCCCTTCCTCAAGCGCCCGGATTGGAACAGCGCCCGATGGCGGAGAGATAGGTGAGGAGGAAACACAGAAGCACGCGGGACCCGTGCCGCCACCTGTTTAAGCGGCGACACTTAAACAACGCCGTGAGGTGAAAAAGAGAAAACACGCTAGTGTTGCGTCCAGCTTCGCTATTTTGAAATCTTACGCGTTAGTGTGAGCGTCCTCCATTTTTTTCGTTGTTCCCATAGAAACACACCAAGTATTTACACTTTCCAGTTATGCTACATTTTTATCCGAATTATGAAATGCGACAAGTACGGTATGCACTTTCGAGAGTGCAGATTCTCGCAGATAGGCAGCAAGCCTGCAGCCTGCTTGCTCCGATAAAGTTAAGCCACTGTCAGGGCACGGCCGCACGATGAAAGAGGTGTCGTTTAATCGAGTGGCCGCGGTTAAGGGTTGCGTTTGTTGTTGAAATAAATGTGTAATTGGGGCCGATTGAGGCCCGGGGCGGTAATATTAGTTGCGCTGAAGATAAGTGAAAATAGGGTTTATGAATACGGGAGTTAAAGCCATGTCGCTGTTCCATCTTCTCCCGCCCACGCCTGGGATACATTACGCAAAACAGGCCCACGTAAAACAGGTCCATGCAGGGCGTTGCGAAGCCGCAAGCTTCGCGGGTCTTATCACCTTACCTTGTATACGGACGCCGACGACGATAACGCAATCAGTTCCGCAAGCACCTCGCAATGCCTTGATAGCCTGCGAAAAGGAACTGTCGTGGCAGGCGGTGACATGCGTATGAAGACGCTTCAGAACGCATAATTTAAAGGTAGTCGTTCTTATGCTCGGTAAGCGCGAAAACTTTGGTTTGTTTGAGCTCAGCTGGCTGTTCTTGGGAATCCGCCACCACGACGCTGTCACCACTGTTGGGACTGGGCCCTCTCGAACTTGCGACTGGCCATCCGAGCGCAATCACCGGTATAGTGACGTTGCCTTGCTCCGTCCGCTATTGACGCGGCGCAAAGCAGAGCGATTAAGTTCTCGAGCCGACGAAGAGTTGAAGCAGAGTCCTTCAATGCCTTTCTGGTCATGAAACTTCGCCGTCACGCTATGGGAGAGCTTCGCATGCTGCCCAGGGAGGCCGGGCCGCGGCGCTGGTGTTGATCGGAGTGCAGCCGGGGGCGTGGTCAGAGCGCGTTTGGCAGGTAACGTACCACGGAGTAAGATAAAACAGACGCTCGCCGCCTTATCAGCAGTGCGCTTTCGCTTTACGTGTCGTGGTCCGCTCAAATGGACTTGTCATTTTGTGAGTGGCGAAAAAATTTGGTGCGAATGGGCATGCTGCTTCTGCGTTCCTGCCTGCCGGTCTGGCTACAGAGCAGCGGTGGCCGCCCGATGCTCTCCGATCTGCGGTGGCGCCCTTCGCGGTAGCCTTTGTCCCCGTACGAAACTTTGCCGGGAGTTTCATGACTAGAGAAGCATTGATTGATTGATTGATTGATTGTGGGGTTTAACGCGCCGACGCAACGCAGGCGATGAGGCGCGCCGTAGTGGAGGGCTCCGGATTAATTTTGACCACCTGGGGATCTTTATCGTGCGCCGAAATCTCGTACACACAGGCGTTTTTGCTTTTCGCCTCCATCAGAAAAGCGGCCGCCGCGGCCGGGAATCGAACCCGCGACCTCGTGCTCAGCAGCGCAACGCCTTAGCCACTGAGCCACCGCGGCGGGTTAGAGAAGCATTGAAGGACTCTGGTTGAAGCAACATTTATATACAGTATGTACAAGGGTAACAAAAGCGTTACATGGCCCACACGAAGGCGACAGCACGTCCCCACTCAGTGCCTCCGAAAAGTGCCGCGCTCGCAGTGAATGAATGAATGAATTTATTGTCAAGAAAAAGGAAAGGAAAGACCACCAGCAGGCGTAAATTGTCACACCTAGGGGTGGACACCGGAACGCCGGCTGGTGTGGGAGTTGGGGCAGAGGATAACAGATTCATAGAGAGTAGAAACAGAGGGGTGGACACCGGAACGCCGGCTGGTGTGGGAGTTGGGGCAGAGGATAACAGATTCATAGAGGAGAAACAGATGGTAGAGGTGACATATTTACAGAACACAGGGGAGAGAGGGGCATATTTACAAGTTAACACACACACACACACAAAGTCTATGTTTGTGTTAACTTGTAAATATGCCCCTCTCTCCCCTGTGTTCTGTAAATATGTCACCTCTATCATCTGTGTCTCCTCTCTATGAATCTGTCATCCTCTGCTCCAACTCCGGGCGGGTTTGTACCTCTGGGAGTCCGCTGAAGCCGCGAGCGGTTTGAATCGTTCCAGTCAGGACTCTCGCTGGCCGAAGTTTGAATCCGACGAATGGAGGCGAAGCGGTTGCGTCAGCCGAGCCGCCTCGACAGGGAAAGAGAAGGCGACACAGCGGCAGCCTCTCCAGGCATGTCGCTGCGCGTCTACCGCGGGCGAGAGTTCCTGTGTATCGCGTAGCGCAAGAGTTGCGCGTCTGATTGCCACATGCCGCGGGTTCCAGTTCGACAGAAAGCCCGCTTTCAGTGCTGCGCACAATCAGTTCTCCTCAACTGGGCAGCGGCGGTTGTGGCAGCGGCGGCCGCTCATCTGATAAGCGGTCCAATATCGTGCGCCAGTTTTTGCCCGGCCGCTCCTCGCCACTCCTCCTCGCCACTGCCACTGGCGCGGCGGCCCGGCGGCAGCTTTTTCACGCGAGAAGGGTGGCTTTCCCGCACGGCCTGGAACTCAAGATGGCGGATGGACGCGCAACTCTGCTCCCCTAGGGGAGCTACATACAGGAACTGTAACCGCGGGCCGGTCGTCTGAAGCATAATTTGGCCCAGCCGGAGAGGCGGCTCTGCGGCGCCGGCATGTTGGGGCACGTCTGCCACGGGCGGTTTGACTGAGGCGCGAATCCGCCCCGCCGTCGTGCGTCGCCAGATAAAGCAAATTTGGGCTGGATGCTCTGGCACAACGCTGTCTGGTGAGCCCGTCCCCCGAAGCATTCCGAAATGTTATTGGTGAGTCTTTTCGATAGTAAGTGCGACAAAGGGAGTTAGGTAGGGTTTTGCAGAGGGCTTGGCAAAATAAGGTTGTAGCGAGATGTGGGGGGAAGGTGGATAGTGTGATAGAGGGAATGGGTAACGAAACAGGAGTGGAGAAAAAGAGGAATAGGGAGACCGAGGTTGATGAGGAAAGAGGAAAGTGTTGGAGGCAGAGGAAGAAATTGGGGGGGGAGAGAAAATGAATAAGGGAGAATTTTGCAGCGTGCTCGAGTGCGTGTATGGACTGACAACGCGCAACTGAAAACGCTCCGTGTAGTGCTTGCGGTTGCCTGTTCCTGAGCAGGTGAAACGGTAACGTACCCCTTGGGAAGCGTCATCATAATTCGCAGCTCTCCGTCGTTGGGTATATGGGGTGACCTCTCTCACGTTAAAGGGGCCCCAAATAGGTTTCTGAAGGTCGCCATTTTAATCGCGCAATCGCTAGAGCACCCCTTCACGACAATGTATACCAAATATTACACCTCTGCGTAAAGCAGGGGCCGAACAAACACGCAACAAAGGTGCCTTCTTTTTTCCTTGCTCACCTACCGCTTCCTTGCCGCCACACTGCACCGCTCTGACGTGCGACAGAGCGCTTGTGAAGCACCCGTGTGACGCACGAATCTCTCAACAGTACGGCTGCGCTATTGGTGGGCCCCGTTAAATGCTGTAGCCAGTCAGCGTACCCGGCTCTGAGAGAAAAAACGCGGCAGCGTTGCCAGGTGGTGAAATTCGGCACCAGATTTTGAAAATCTGGTGAAATTTGGGTGCGCCTGGTGTTGATGTCCCGGAATGGCTACACCAGATGATATTTGGTGAAAACTGGTGAAACGTTTTGTGACATGGATTGTCACCTAAACTATTCAAATTTACGCCGTTTTGTTAGCGGTTTGATTTGCATCCCGTAGCTGCCGCTACATTCTTGCCCACATACACACTCGGTCGCACTAAAAGCGACCATTGGGGGGACAATTTCCAGCGCGCATTTCAGAGAGGGAGACTCTCTTTCTCTCTCTCCCTCCCTCCCGCCCTCCCTCCCTCCCTTCTTCTCTCTCTCTCTCTCGCATGCTATGCGCGCAGACGTGAGTTGAAGGAGTGAGAGAAAAAACTACATCACGTTACCTGTAAGGAAGCGTGATGCATGATGCCATTTTTTTGCATAAGGATCGTGCGCGAGAGAGAAACAGAACCACGTGACCTGGGAGGATACGTTTTGTGCGACGTAAGGCTTGTTACTGTTTTGTTCCTCTCCGCTGTTTCCCCGTTTCGGGCATTGTATTTGTGCGCGGCGGGCCCATAGGCGCAAGTGTGACGTCTCGCCACGTGATCCGCTGAGAAAAGGCGTCGCAGTTGCATTCGCTTGCAGTCTCGCTGCTGCGGTACCACGTGGCTAGACGGAGGTTTAACGGCCGCTTCGCCGGAGCTTGGTCGCTACGCCCCACGGTCCACCCAGCGCCCGGGTGGCCGTCTGGGCGTACGCCTTCGGTCGGGATACTAGGTTTACGAGTGCTAAACCTGAGCCCCCCCCCCCCCTTTCTTTTTTTTTTTTTTGCGCGCAGGCATGCGTGTCCAGTACGACCGGAACGCAGATGTTGGTTCTCGCGTGAAACAGCTGTCCATCCTGTGCACCGCTTGCCGGACACCCTCCTACCAGCGCGTGATCAAAATCCAGTGGTACACCGTGGCCATGCCTCGATTCATCGCTGGAGGTGGTGGCGGCTACGACTTCTCACGCGTGCCGCGTGGCTACAAAATTGACAGCAGTGAGTGCATCAATGGGCCCGCTTCGCTATGTCTGCGTTTGCCCGGTAGACGGATTCTGCGGGCAAGTTTTACCCTCTAAAAGGTTTTCCTTTTTAACACGAACGTGTTTTATTCCCGGATACACAAGGATTCCGCTGACGTCATATCCGTCACGGAAGTGACGCCAATACAACGAAGCAAGCGGCCTGTAAAGGGTGCACCCCTGCGCTCAGGCTTTTCTTGCGGGGAAGCAACCTTTAGCACTAAAGAGTACGTTATAGTACTTAGGGTTGTTCGTTTTCGGGTTTTATATTTTAACACGAAAGTGTTTTATGCCGGAATTTCACTCACGTCATATCCGTCACGGAAATGACGCCAGTACACCTTTGCCGAAGCAACCCGCCAGCAGGACATCGCTCGCCAACCGCACCCACAAGACAGCCGCCGACCCGCAATTCATGCTCAGCTGCAGAGTTCGCTGCACATTTTCGCCTACGTGTTTTACCGGTTCTTATGACAGAGGAATCAAGCCCATTTTTTATTTTCTTTTTTTTTTTTTTTGCTGGGACTAGCGTTGCGTCCAGACGTGGCTGCAATCATCGCTCATTTTATAAGGGACAGACAACCGATTTTTGTGAACTACACACTCTCTATCCCAAATGGAAGGCCATCAGTTGAAACGCCTCAAACCGAAACGGTTTTGCATCAACCAACCTTGCGTAAGCCGCCAGAACGAATGCGGCCAACCGTGAGGGTGATCCGTGCAGCAGTATACCTTTAACTGTATGTGAAATGAAAAGAGGTATTAAAAAAGCTGTCCCCAGCTTTAAATGGACACTGCAACACTTTCTTCAACTTTTTTTGAAATCTTGAAAGCTTGCAGAATGTAGTCACCCAACACACCCAGTACTTAGATTTGGGGGTCGCAAAGTACCTCAGCCAAAAATTACTGCTCTATGCTCATCAGAAAACTTTTAAACTCGCTCAAAAGATTCTTCTCTCTTTCCCGGTCTTGACGTTCTTCGACGGCACGGATTACGTCACCAAGGCCATGTAGCGGCTGTTGGCCGGTTTTTCTTCAGTTGCAGCAATGAACGCTTTTCGATAGCAACTTCAAAAATAAAGCCACAAAAACAAAGCAGAAACGGAAGGCGTATCTGGTGCGACGAGCAAATCACGCAGTGCCGCTCCGTGCTGGCGATAACTGTAGCTTTCGCAGTGCTTTCAGACGCGAAGGAAAGAGTGAAAGCGTTTATCGAAAGTGTTGCAAGGTCCCTTTAAAGGGACAGGTAACCGATTTTTGAGGAGTGCATGTGTTCATATGAAAGCCAGAGTATTTTTTTATATACTGGGATAACCGCAACAAATTTCTGAATAAACATGCGGAACTAATTTTAATTTTGCACTAACATGTCCGAAATCTGAAAGTTGGCGCCATATAGTGTATAGGCGTGACTCTCTACCTTACGTGTCCAAAGAGTTCCGTCGATTTCAATGCTAGTTTCAAAAACCGCATGAAGGAGCAGGAAAAGTTGCGCATTAATGTTGTTTAGCCAGGGACAAGTTTTTAAATATTTTTTTTATCTCATGTGCAGTTAAAAGTATGTTGCCACACGGCTCACTATCAAGGTTCCCAGCATTCCTTTTGACGGGATACGTACGGCTGATAGATCTAAGAGTTCCCATTTTAAAACTTCTAGGACGTTATCAGCAAAACCGTTTCGGGTTTTAAGTGATGCCTTTTCATTAGGGATAAAAAAATGTATACTCAACAAAAATCGGTTGTCTGTCCTTTTTAAGCAATAACAAAATGCAGCCTTTCCTATTCCTTTTTGCGCTTTTTGAATCACGCAATGGTACCGACGGAGTTTATAAGGCACTATACATGGCTGCACCTTTCAGAAAGCTTAGTGCCAAATGAAAATTATATCCGCCAACTTGTTTCGAAATTTCTTGCCACCCCACTATATAAAACGCTGTATTTCATATGAGCTAGAGGACATGGACTCCACAAAAATTGGTTGCCTGTCCCTTTGAGTTATGCAAACACTGCAGTCTACATCACTCCCTATTCAAAACTCACGGCGACAGCAGTTCGAATTGGTACCCAACCGAACAGAACCACTTCCGCTCACTGACAAGCCGGAGTCACTGTTAGTTATTGCTTAATGGTTAACTCTAGTGATGGTTACAGTTACGCCAAGATGTAACGCTAGACAGCTGTGGCTAACGTTGCATCCAGACCTCACGTCCGCATCACAACTCAGTGAGAGCAGTGTGAACCTTCATACCAAAATTCTTCTGCGCCCTGACTAGCCAGCGTCCCCTGTAACGCCTTATTACTGTCAATATTTATAAATAATCGAACTTTATTCAGGCGATGGCTACGTCTGGACAAAACAATACACTCCCATTTCTTTCTATATATGAAATTCAGTTTTCACTGAGTGTAAAATAAAAAATTGGCCGCGTATCTGCTCCTTTCGTTGCAAATGTCGTTAAAAGACGATAGTCTTTATCTCACTTTTGCCAAGTAAATGCCTCCCTTCACTTTCCCGCTCACCTCTCATGTTGTTCATGTTGCGTCGCGCTCCTCCCAAGGTAAAGACGCCAAAGGTTTGCTTAAATCATTTTAAATTTCCCGCGTTCCCCTGCTCCAAACTGGGTGTCTCGATGTCAACGCTGCCGTACGGCGAAGACGCGTGTGAATCGAGGCGCCCTACTTCAACGTTTATAGAACCGCGTTTCTCTAGTCCACGTGCTTTCTAAGCAGACCGTGGAACCTATCTAGTGGAACCTTTCGTAACTCTTGCCACTTGATTTCTTCAAATGCCGCCAGAAGGCTATATGGCGCGGGAGACAGCAGGCGCCGGCGGAGTGATATTTTTTTCTTCAGTTGATGAAGTATTTAATCTCGCCGAAATCAAACATGTACGATTTTTTATAAAGGAACGCTGCAAGTATCACTTCTGTAATAATTTGTTGTTTTGTATATGCGTAATGTGTCGTTGTTCTTCAACGATATTGTCAAGTATGAACATTACGCCGGACTTAGACGGGCACATTTAGCTGCGACTATATAAGACTATTGCGCACGCGTTGTTTTACTTTGGTTGGGTGGCTGAATCGAGTCACAGACAGACAGACGGACAGACAGACAGACAGACACAGACCAAAATTTCTGGGTTTAAGTAGCCCAAGAAAGACTATCGTCTTTAAAAGATCGAGGACCAACCACCCATCCGCAGCTCGTGTTAACCCTGAAAGCACCTCTTACTGCAAACTGCTTGAAGGCTAAATTGTATGCGTGTAAGATACCCGGCGGTTCCCGGAGCATGCTTCAGACTATACGGCATCCCAACAACGTGGTAGCGCCCGCCGCGGTGGCTCAGTGACTAAGGCGTTGTGCTGCTGAGCACGAGGACGCGGGTTCGATTCCAAACCGCGGTGGCCGCACCTTTTCTGATGGAGGTGAAGAACAAAAACGCCGGTGTGTACGCGATTTAAAGATCCCCAGGTGGTCAAAATTAATCAAAGAGCCGTCTACTACGGCGTGCCTCATCGCCTGTGTTGCGTCGGCGTGTTAAACCCCACAATCAATTAAACAACGTGGCAGCGTATATTTCTTGCTTGCATCGCGTGCGGGCATCACCAGTGTTGCTGGGGTCGGAACACTGCCAGCTTTAGTTGGCTGGTTCGGAGGTGGAGAACTTTAGGGCTAAATTAAATTAAAACCTCGTGAAGAGCAGGGCTTGATCCGCAAGAGAACGTTAAAAGTATGGCAAGTACAGCATATTATCCGAGCTGAGCCAATACTCCAGGAGGCACGGATAATAGAGAGAGTAGGGGAAGGTTATTGCCGGGCTGTATATACGTGTACACGAGGTACTCGTCATCTGCCTTGACCTCTTGTGGACAGTAGCCCTGTTCCTTGCTGTCAGAAGTAGAAGCATTACGCGGGTGGGATGCCTGCTTGTCCGCTATTGAGTGAAGGATGCCACTAAGGATTCACCACTCGTAAGCAGTGTTCTTGTCGCTCCCCTCCCCCCCGCCCCCCTTAACTCCGACTAAGTGTAGTCAGGACCAACGTTACTAGAGGATCTAGAAACGTTGGTCAGGACAGCTTCCCTAACATCGCATTCAACACAAGTTCAACTCACATACACGCTGGATGTATAAATATACCCGGAATGCTCTCGTATACAATGTACTGGCCGAAAAAAAAAATGTGTAGCATCGGCAAAAGGGGACTTTCAAGCTAAGAGCAAAAAAAAAAAAAAGATAAGCGCGAAATTTAAACCCCAAAATTTACTCGGATATTCAAACTTGAGAATCGTAACGCAGAGCATGGGCCCCAGGCTGGAACTCAACTCCTGAGAATAGCCAGTGGCAGCCAGCTCAGAAAATACTCGTTGCGGTCAAGAATCAATGGGGCAACCGGAGTCATCACCGGCGGCAATTAGCGACGCAATCGCATTAATGCTCTTGGATAACACATAAAATCATCTCAATAAGTGGTAAGAGAAGGCCCCGATACAAATGTGGTGTGAGCATCCAGTACAAGGAACCACCGGAAGAAATTTTCTTGGATTTTATGAGACTCTGCAACACTTTCAATAAACGTTTTCACCCTTTTCTTAGCATCTGGAAGCACTGCGAAAGCTATAGTTATCGCCAGAATGTGTTTTGCTTGTCGCAGAAGATACGCCTTCCGTTACTTTTGGTGTTTTCGTGAATGCGTTCGTTGCTGCAACCGAAGAAAAGCCGGCCAATAGCCACTACACCGCTGTGAATGACGTAATTCGAGCGATCGAAGAACGCCAAGACCTGGAAAGAGACAGCAATCTTTTCAGCAAAAATCTGAGTTATCTGATGGGCGTAAAGCAGTAATTTCTGGCTGGATACTTTGCGGCCCCCTAATCTAAGTACCGGATGTGTTGGTTGGCTGCAAGCATTTAAGATGTCTGAAGAAATTGAAAAAAGAAATAGTAGTTTCTTAGCTCTGCTATGCCAGGATATACGTAGCGTGAGCTAAAGTTCAGCAGTCCAGTCCAATCCAGTCCAGTCTAGTCCAATTCAGTCTAATCCAGTCCAGTCCAGTCCTGTCCAGTAACTGCTCCTCGCGCATGCTCAGCACGGCTCTTCACGAGCCACGCGAAACGGCTATCAAGCGGCTCCGGTGCAGCGTCAGACTTGGCTACTGCGCAATTCAGGCGCACACCACGCGCCGGCGCCAGTGCGTCTGCCGCGGCTATGACGCAACACAATCCAACACAATCTAATCCAAGCCAAGCCAAGCCAAGCCAATCCAATTCAATGTCCCTCGCGCTTGCGCAAAACAGACCTTCACTGCACACGGGAAACTGCTCAACCTCGGCCAGTGTAACATACGCTACAAAAAGTGTTGCAGGGTCCCTTTAAGTTCCTCACCACATGGATCAATGGCGGCCGGAGTTTTGTCACGATTTGTGCATGAATCATTATTTTCTCCCTGGCATTTCTCTTTCTGTTCGGCTCTAACCTTTGTCACGTCTTCGCTCATGCTGATCAACTAAGATATTGGCCCTCCGCGCTCTGCGTATAAGACCGATCATTCCTGAGCCCTGCAACAGTTGTTTCCCTCTGGCTTACGACGCAGACATAACGGACGGTCACATCCTGCAAAAGTACCTGAAGAAGCACTCGCCTTTGATGCCCATGCTCGACGGCCGCATCACCTTCACCAGCGGCGCACCGGAGAGCCCGGCCGCCCTCTGGGACCTCGGTCGAGCTGCCTGCGTCAGGTTGCTCCTGCTCTTCGGAGGCGTCTACTGCAGCATGCTGAAGCATTGACGCGTCCCATACGCAACAAAGACGCCAGGGGTTTTCCCGGACGAGTAAAGCCAGTTTGCTTTGATGCCAAGAACACGGTGTGATGAACGCTGTGGCACGGTCCCGCCTAGTGGACTGAAGTGTTAGATGCCTTCAAACACCGCCAGGACTTGTGTTTTTAGATGTTCTAGATTGCAGTTACTACGGCGAATCGGTGCGCGAAACATTAAATGCGCTATAGATGTTGCCCTGTTTAGATTAGTAATACAACACTCGTTGTTACTCGTATGCTTTGCGTTTTTTTTTTTCTGTGACAATGTGCCTGGTACGAAATATGTTGCGACTTTCGCAGTCAAAAGCCATCCTCGTGGGTTATTGATGTATGTGATGCCTGTATGTGTATTTATGAATGTATCGCTTGCATAATGAAGAGTCAACATTTTTTTTTTTAAAGAACAAGATCATTTGCGATATCGTACCGACGTAATACTATAGGTCGTCATGTACAGTCACCACCAGTATTTTTGCTAATAAAAATGAGTTCATCGGGCGGTTGTATATAGGCTGGTCTGTGTGCGCTATCCCACTGACACTTGAACGGATCCTGGTGGCTGGGTCAGGACGAAGCTTCGTAATGCCCAACAGAAAGTAATGATAGAGGGGGTGAGAAGAAAGGAGGGTTGATAAAGTGTTTGTCCGTTAACAGTACATCGCCGGAATACCACACCCTAGCTGTTTTCAGTTACATGCTTTTATCAAGCGCATGCGCCGTGTCGTCATTGATACCCCAAAGCCCGCATTGGCCCCTCGACGCATGTTGGATACACACCGGTTCACCTGGACTCTCACGAGCTCGCTGTGCTCCAAAATATCGAAAAGTGTCGAGATAAGAATGAGGGCTAGGATTAAACGAGAGAAGACAGCTTTGATCGTCCAAACAGCGTGCGGATTGCGGCTGCTTGGACGATCAAATACGTCGGTGATCAAATGCGTTGCTGTTTCACCGATCTGGCCACTGGAGTGAGCTTGTTAAAAGCCTATTTGTGGCTGCATTGTGCAGTAGTTTAACTCGGGTAATTTATAATATGACTGCTTAGAAGAAGTCTGGGGTTTCAGATCTACGTAATCGGCCGAAGAAGTAAAACCACCACGCGCTGGCTGTTCATAGCCGCCCCACCAATCTCCTCAGTGACGCCGCATGTGCTTGAAATGTACTTGCAAGTCTCAGCCTTTAAAATATTTACTATAACTATCGACTTTTCGTTTGTTCGTTCAGAGGTTGTACTGGTTAATGACGCTAATGATCAGATAAACTTAAGCTGTGGACTAGCTCGTACTGGACACTAAGTCAAAGTCAGCAATTGGATCGAAAGAAGCGGCACTTTTGAAGACACCTTCAACGCGTTGAGTCAAGGGTCTCGTGTCGCAGAACAGCCGGCATCGTCAATGGAGGTGGAGTTGACCTTGAGCGAAGTAGAGTTCCTGTATAAGGTTCACCAGAGTTTCACCAGAGTTTTCACAAGGTTCACCGAAGCAATAATTTTCTTTCCGAGGGAGTTACGGGTTAACGAAAGGGACGAATTTTGCCGAAAGGTACACTAAGCCTCGCTTACGCGCTGCTTGGGAAAAAATTCGGAGGGGGTTTGAACTCCCAAACCCCCCCTCTGGCTACGGCCCTGTACATGGTAATTTTATTTTAATTTTGTTACGCAAGAAAAGCGTGTATGTCTTTGTCTTTGTGTTTAGCCATTTTGTCTTTGTAGTAGGTATTATTTCGGTTTATTACGCTAAAAGTGTGTATGAAAATTTGTATTCATTTAGGGATGAATAATTGCCTCTGCTCCTGTCGCTTGCGCTGTCAGGTGCTAGGGGCCTAGTCAGGCGAGTGGCCTTTTGCCTCAGCACCTTGGAATTTTTTTTTTTTTATTGTCAGAAGTTCAATGAACAACAACAACGAGCCTCCGCGCCACCGGTTCCACCACGACAGGAAAGCCCGCTTTCAGTGCTGCGCATCGAACACTTTTTCGAGTTGTGCACAGGTCAACGGCTGCGGCTCGCTGTGGCCTACGAATAAATTCTAGTAACGTCGGCTGCGGCTGCCCCGCGCAGCTGCTGGCGCGGCCGGCCGCACACGCACGCGCCAACATCACCCCGCCGTGTACGCGATCCTACATGCGTGACGGTGGCACACCCGGACTTGAATGTGAAATGGGTTCTGTGTGCGTGTGTCACACGTTTCCGAAAGACAAGACGCTGCGTGGGGCATGGCAGCGCACTGTTCTTAAAGGGACCCTGCTGCAGAGCTTACCGTCTACTTCTCGGAATGTATTTTGGGTAAATTCTATTGTCCCAGCAATCTCCCCCCCGCAAGAATTGTGAAAATCCGTTCACTATCACCGAAGCTGCGCGCGATGATAGTGAACGGATCGTGAACGGATAGTGAACTCGACCGCGGGAAACGCGACGAAAGCTGCGCCTCCCTCTTGGGCGGCCTTCAATATATCGGATGCCAAGGAGTCTTCCTCCATGGAGGAAAGAATTCCATGTTTTCCCCTTTCTCCGCAACGTGGATAGGTCTATTTCCTCTATGGCGCCACAAAAAGCAGGCACGGCTGGCTGCTCGCAAGCGCGCTCTCAGGCTGCTAGGGCGTTTTTGAAGCAATAAACGTTTGTGTTCGAGTGGTCTCAAAATCCGCGCGCACTCAAAACACAAAATAAACGTCAAAACTGTGAGTACAGGTCCAGGCATAGAAGAGGTTGGTACACAGCGCCGACGACAGCGGATTGTCACAGAAAATGCGAGAAATAGTAAGCTGCGAAGTTGACGAGCGACAGCCAATATAGGACAGCCATGGCTGCAATGACGTTGTTTAGGCCATGCCAGGGGTGCATAATGAGAAAAATTTAAGACAGTGTGGTTGGTTTTTCCGCGTCTTTCACAGCGATTTGAGCGCTCACGCCTTCACGTGCACGTGTACGTTTGACTCAGGTATTCCTGGCAGTGTAATCTAAACGTCGCGCAGGTTTACTTGCACTGTTCAAAGAGTGTTGCAGGGTCCCTTTAAGGATGGCTGGATGTTCAAGAATGCGGACGTTTTTTCCTGGGAGCACTTTGAAGCCGGTTGCTTTAACACGACGGGCAAAGCAAGAACGCGCGACAAGAGGAATATTCCTACCGTTTTTCTAGCGTTCAGACACACCTACGAACATCTGGGCTGGTGCGGCCACTGGATTATGATCACGATCGATTACAACCATCTGGCGGACTCCTGAAAATATTTCTGCCTGTTGTCGGCGCAGTAGTGCCATATATATGAGTGTTCGTGACACGGAAAGTGCATGGTTTCACAACACGTGATCAATGCTGCCATGCGTATCCTGTCAAGGTGAGCTGCCAGTATTCATAGCTGAGAAAACTAATGGTGGCGCCATGGAAAGATGTCCCGAAGATAGGCCACATCGTGGAGAAAGGGCTTCGTGTTCGACAGGTTCAATGAAAGTACCTGAAGTCACGAAAATAGCTGAGCGCTTTATGGTGGAATTAAGCGTTAACAGTGGCATTCGAACAAGCATTATTTGCTTGTTCGATTTCGTTAGCTCTTCACGGGATTTCGTCGGGATTTCGTTGGCAGCTGGCCGTGACCTAAGTTTTACTATGATTCCAGGCACTATATTTTTATTAAGTGCGAATGCACTTCTTAAGCGACCCTGAACCTGCGTCCACCGGCGAGGCGGCAGTTCTGTGAGCAATGCTTAAATGTTTGTTGAAATCCTACTGTTTAACGCAACATTTTTACTTCCGTGAAAAAAAAAAAAAAATATCCACTAAATTTCAAGTACATATAGCTTGTTCTGCAAGCTTATAATCCCCATTTAATTTGCTTTTTTTTTGTCTCAGCCGATCACACAAGCGAGCCGCAACATGTCATAATTCTAGTGCAGGAAAGTGGCAAATGATTCGCACGCCTATTGCCTGCTTTTCTCGTTATATCCCTATTTTAGGAAAGTGAATTGAAAATAGCACCTGTTATACTAACAAGGCTACTTTTTGAATAGGTCGAATTTGTATATACCTTATCTTTATGGCCCCTTTAATGACTTTCTCCTGCTAATTGGTTCTGTTTAAATCATTTTAAGTGCAATGCACTTCTTAAGCGACCCTGAACCTGCGTCCACCAGCGATGTCCGCGCACGTGGAGATGGGCGCGCGCAGCCTGGCCGCTGACATAGCACATGCCCACGTGGGGGATTGGCCAAGAATCGGGCGTGAGAAGGGCTAATGCACCTGCTTAAAGGAGTACTGACACGAAATTTCAAAGCTGAGATCCGCTCTAGCAATCAAGTACAACGACAACACAAATAGGTGTCTGTGAATAAATGCATCTTTCTTTCTTTGTAGTGGTGTGTGTGTGTGTGATCTCTCTTTCGCGAACATTACCGAACCGCGCAAATTCAACTCGTGCATTCGCACTTTCACATTCTTCCCCTCGGGGAAATGCGGGGAATTTTTGTATAAAGCTCGAAGGTGCAAAAAGTCAAAACAGCAAATCGTTATTGTAAACGAAAAATGGCTTCATGACACAGTCACAATAGGAAAATCGTGCCCCAGTATTGCAGATTTTTGTAAGTGATCGACCGACTTGTGGCGGTGGTGTGGCGATAGCAGTTAATTCAACGGGGTGATGCAAGTTTGTTTTGTAAAGACAAATGCCTTGGTCACAGGGCTGTGGCTAGTGTATTGTACCCCAAATGCTGATCTTGATTTCTTTGAGAATTTTGCGACAAAGTATAGCGCATCAGGGGTGATTAGAGCAGATTTAATCTGGGCGGGGACTTCCACAGATTTGAGCACTATAGCTACTGGTGGCTATAAGAGACCCTCAAATTCCCTATAAGAGACCCTATAAGAGACGTTCAAATTCCACACTTATGGATGGATTCTCTGACCCTACGCTCCTGTTCGTGACCTTTAAGTTATGTGAAGGAGCTCTATTGAGCAGATGATGTGAGCATCTTTGGACTATTCAGAAAACAATTTCGAGAACTCCAGTGCTCGCGATAATGTAAATGCATTATGTCCAAGGTGTAAGTCCATATGTTTGCACTGGATCTCACACGGTTAAGAGGAAAGAAGCAACCTTTGTATCACCCGAGATACAAGAAAACTACAGCAGCCAGTTGTGGGTATCACTGCACTACGAGCCGAACTAAAACAACAAAATGAAGCAAGTAAAGGACCTTTTTTCTGTTACAATCGCAAATTATTTCAAAGGAGCCACGAAGACAAAACACAACTTCAAATTCGAATGAACTAGCCTTTGGCAACACACTCAACTCAATCTTAGCTCGAAAGATGTTTTTAAGGTTAAAATGAAAGAAAAAGAATGACAAGCTTTAATTAAAGTTCCCCGCTACACAGTGTCAGTTGTGGCATCTAAGGGAAATGCTGCAAATGGAGTTATCAGTGCATAAGCTTCCCCTTGGTATTTAAGTGGTGCAATAGAAAGAACTAAAAGCACCACTACAATCACACAGTCACATTTCCCAATGGTGGCTTTGGCTGGCGACCATCAATCGCGCAAACAAGTTTCTGTGAGGTCATGAAGGCGGGGCAAGTAAGTGGCCCGTGAGCCCACTTCATCTGTTTTCCTTAATAGCTAGTTCGGTTGTGGGCAGTGCAATTTAAAATTGGCATCACTATCACAGGAACAAACCCTACCTTCAAATTATGCAAACGTATTTTCTCTTACGTAGTCCTCCGTTTCCGCCTTCGAGGAAACTCACTAACTTCGACATGTACGGGCAACTGCCCAACTGTGCCTATGTATTAGATTATGGGTTTCGATAGTTCTTCTTTCGCCACCAAGTTACACTGACAGTATTTCAGGTGCCAATGCACTCCCCAGGTACCACACTTCTGCTTGGGCACTTCACTGCTTTTGCCCGTACAGAAACAACTAGGAGCCACTGCTCTGATGAACTGCACCTACAATGTGTTCCTTGTTGAAAAGTCTTTCCAGTTGACATTTACTTCCACCGAGCCACAACACATCAACACTATTTCAACAGCTAGTCTTTAGAATAAACTAAACTACACTGCCAATCCAAACTGCTTCACACCCTGCCCTGTTTTCACAGAGCACCCAATAGGGCTGTCGGGTGCTCTACTAGCCTACATGGACTGGGAGATAAAAAAAACGAGCTTACTCTTCCTAATTAGCAAGGTAGTGTTGTGATCTGAACCAAGGGGAGGCCCGACAAATTGAACCAGAGAGGGCGTGCGTCGTGAAATAATATGTTTTATTATAAATATACTCGGCAACTAAAGTAAAACCATCAACCTAGAGGTGACTTCCGAATTGCAACACACAGATGAAGCAATGTTGCAGGTACACAAGAACACAGAAGCGGATGGGGCTACAAGTACACAAATGCGCTCGGGTGCTGTCCCACACACAAAAAGCACATGCTGGTGAAAAAATGTGAAATCTCTGCAGTACGTCGATGCGTTTTTAGCTCGGACGAGAAGGAAGGAAGGAAACGGTAGGCAAGCAAAAAATAGACGCTCTTGGCACCGGCCTCAAACAAAGGCACTTGCCGCAAGCCTACGAGTACTGATAAATAAAGTACATTTGGAGACATATATAAAACAAATGGTGATTAGCTTTAGTATGCTTTTTCTTCCTCTCTTCACTACTGCTTGGAGCTATCACAAGAAACCAGGTGTGAGTATTTTTCGAGCCCTGTGCTCGTAGTTATATAGTAACTGCAACACGAAGAAAAAAAAAACGCGTGCGGAAACGCTCGAAAACAAAATGGTGAAACGAGGGGGTCAAAGAGAAACAACCTCGAAATGTAGTGCCACAAATGCAGGAAATCGGTCACAACACTTAGCGTCTGCTGGGTGCTGGCTTTTACACACGGTTGATGTTGAGAAAACATTATTGTGCTGCTACAAGGTCCTCTCCTATGGGGTACATTTACGCACACAGCGTTTGCAGCTTCTTCTCTCAAATATCTAGGCTCGAAAAAATAAAATAAGGGTTATTACACGCGTGTCGTATAAAGTATAACCTGTCGCGCCCACCGACGCGCTAAGGGTGATGGTTAAAAATGAACCTGTCCTATACCAGTGTCAGCTTAGCAACACATCAGAGGCATAAGGCATTATTATTATGCTTGCCACCAAAATCTCGCGTGGTTTTGCTATTGCGTGACTCGCCATCACGTTCACACACACACACATGCGCGCACACACAAACACACACACACACACATACACCGCGAAATAGCACGCCAGAAGTGACCCCGTGACAAAAAACAGCTCAGAGATACAGCGAACACTGGGCCCGTCGTGTCGACTGCTACATGAGATGGCTGTTTTCGGGGAGGCGTACTCCGTAGTGCCAAAAAGAAGAAAATAGGCTGCTGTGCGTCCAACAAACAATGCGCCTTAGCTACATGGGAGCAGTTCCACAGCTGCCGAGCGGCCGCCGAGCAGCAGCCGCGCCACAAAGCTGCGAGCGGCACGCTCACCGAAGCGCGCACGTGATGAGCTGCCGGCCTCCTGTTTCGAAACTCCCACCAACTTTGCCCGCGTGAAATCACAGTTGAGAATACGTTCGTGGTGGCGCCAGTGTGAGAAAAACGCAATTTTTCTGCCAAAAGCAAACAGAGTGCATGCAAGAGCAGGCCAAGTGAGATGCAATACGTTGGGAAAGAAAAGGAGATGCCGCAGGCAGGGAACGCGGCTTTCTCCAAAGGCCGTGGTGCATTAAAATAGGCTCAGTGTACCAACGCGCGTGCGGCGTCCCTGCGCATTCGGCGAGCAACCATCTAAGGCTTAGTGGCTAAAAATCTGCGAAGCCGTTTGCTGGCACGCCTCTACAACGCACACATAAAAGAAGGTGAAACACAATCACACATTTGGAAGTCGCTGCGCCTCAAACACAGTGTCCGCTAAACGCAGCGCGTGCGTCAAAAAAGTGCTAAAAAATATCCTTACACATGCAAAATTCATTACAAGTCAGCACTGCGCACTGAAGAGCAATTTAGTAATCCCATAAAACACACTTCTCTAAAACCGCAATTCATTTGTGCACAACAAAAGAGAATTAGCAAACATCGTGTTTACGGAAACGATCAGCACCATCGTTTCTAAGTACTTTCCGTAGACAGCCGGCGTGCTGCCACACAGTTGCACGGCAGCACGTTTCCAACAAAATGCGTAGGGGTGAACTCGACACAAAGAAAAAAACTAGGCAACAGCTAGAAGCCAAGTTGCTACGACTCCCCGAGAGGCACGTTTCGCATCCGCTCCTCGCTGTCAGCACACAAAAGCACTATTCTTCCGACGATGCACCACAGTTCCTTTTTTTTTTCTTTTTTTTTTCAAGACTCCCAAGAGAGAGAGAGAGAGATAGAGAGACCAAAAGAGAGCGAGAAAAAAGGAACACCAAGTGAGATGCAGGGGCCCACAGCGCACACGGTGGGGCTCACTAGGCCAGATCTGGGATCCGCGCGGGGTCAGAGTTCTTGTCGCCACCGCCGCCGCCGCCGCCGCCACTGCCACCGCTGCCACCGTTACCGCCATCGCTGTGGCTGGTGCCCTCGTAATCGTCGTAGGCATTCCAGGGGCCCTTGGCGTCCTGGATGGGCAGGATGCTCATAGAGGAGTGGGAGGATGTGCTGCTGGTGGAGTGAGCTGATGAGCACAGTGCCAGCCGCTGAAGAGCCTCTTCACCCTCCATGCTTTTGGGGTCTGCAGGGAGGAGGAGGAGGAGGAGGAGAAGAAGAGCATTGCCCACTGTACAGCCAACATTTCACCAAGGACTCGTCCACAGGAGAGTTTTAATTAAGCAGCATGTGAAGCTTATTACATGCACAAAGTTTCCTTTCCGCTTAGCAGTTGAGCAAAATCAATGAATAGCGTACAAAATTGAATCTAAACTTTGCAAGGACACGTTTGAGTGAAATCTGTTTCAGCTGTGATCAGCCCGCAACGAGCCAGTAGTGAATATGAAAGCCTACACATTCAGAAAGATGACAGCTGTGCACTTGCCAAGTTCACACTCTGCAAGAGCCTAGTTACTCTACCAGTGTCACACTTCCCCAAAAGGCACTCCCACAATAACATGCAGCATTGCTGAAGATGGTCAAAACTATGCGGGAATGCAAGAAAAGCCCACAGAAGCAAATTTGGAAATGGTTATTTCACACTGGCTCTATGGTGGTCTCCGCACAGTGCTCTCATGGCACAACAAAAGCTACAATCTACGAATTGACATTCAGTTGAAGTAATACAAGCAAAATGAGCTTCACAATGAACAACATTCACTTCACTTAGTGTAGGGGTCAGCAAACCAGGGGAAAGGGCAGGGGACGGAGGGGGGGATTTCTTGGACCTATGCTAAGAAAGAAAGTGAAGACCCAATGCCAAATGTAAATGATCATTCTTTGTTCCTGTCAAACATCATTAGAAGCGAAAACTGCCTGCCATGTCAGCCTTTAGATAGGAAGTGACAGGGGGGGGGGGGGGGGAATGTTGTGCCCGGGGACGCA
The DNA here is from genome assembly GCF_048455015.1 of Haemaphysalis longicornis. Classification (NCBI taxonomy): domain Eukaryota; kingdom Metazoa; phylum Arthropoda; class Arachnida; order Ixodida; family Ixodidae; genus Haemaphysalis; species Haemaphysalis longicornis. The sequence goes on from NW_027526460.1 coordinate 51,825,456, forward strand.
TAATACCGCCCTAAGGGCCGCATGTTGCTGACCCTTGACTTAGTGAATCAGTGTTTGTTCCAGGTTGGCAATCGGGTCAAACACAATGTCGTGTTGGATCGCCTTTGAATGCACAAAAAACACACTCAAGTGAACAAAAATGTTGACTGCTATTTGCTAGAAACACAAGGAAGCAGACAAAAACAGGTTGAGGATGCAGTGCACAAACATGAGACACCCATTGAAGCTTTGGCCAGCACTGTGCACAGTTCTGCCATTTCTTCTGCTATGAAAACCTGAATTTTTAACTGGGCCAACGGTCAAAGCTGAGAACCCCTAGGCCGCATTTATGGTTCCACAGCAAGTTTGCACGATAATTTTTCTCTTGTGAGACACCATATTCAAGCTGTGATGAGAACTGAGAGCAAGCATTCAATATAGCAGGTGCAAAAATGCCTTCGCTCCTTTGGCTTGTGCACAAAGTTCTGGGAGCATAATTAACAGCGATCGTCGCACTGCAACTCAGAGGTGTGGAAGTGTTGAACATACCACTCACAATTGAAATTAGATGTAAAGCAACAGGAGAACACTCCACTAACTTCGACAGAGCTTCAGAATTTAAAAGACCATCGACTCAACTGTCAGTTGAACGTCTCCACAGCACAGTAACTCGAAGGTTCAAATGGGCTAAAGTTGCCAATTTACTGCCAAACGATCTGAGCAGGAGCTTCATTGGCTCAAGCCAGGGGGGGACTGAGGGCCATGCCGTTACACAGCCGATGCATGCTGCTAGGTTTCACTAGGCTTAATTGACAATTGCCCGTGTTCATGTTACTCTTGAATCTTGCCTCTTGGCATGTAGTCAGCCTACTGATTGCCAGGAATGATTGGAACAACTCGAATACAGTAAAGCCCGCTTATATTGAACAGCGCAAGGATTGTAAAATAGTTCGATATAGCAAAAATTTCATATAGAAAGTGAAGCAAAAAAAACTTATATGAGAGCAATCTTGCCGACGGAGTCACGAGCTAACGCTGAGCTCTTACCACCCTGCAGATCACTATTGATACGACACTTTCTCGGAAAGAAAACAATAATTTATTGGGGCGGAAGAACTGCGCGAGTGTAGCCTGCTTCTTGGAGCGCAGCGCGTTGCTGGTGACTGCTTGCTCCACGGTATCTAAACAGTCGACAAGCACAAAACTGCTGCCCTCAATGGCACTGCAGTATCGCAGTAGCAGGGCCACGGCAGCGATGGCTTCGCTCGTGCTAGGAAGCGGTACGGAGTGCTCGGCGTCTTCGACAGAGCGGAGACAAGCATGGATACAAGAATAACGGCGAACCCAGTGAACCGAGCAAGTGCGCGCAGCGAGTGGCGCAGACTTGAAGTTCGGCGACATCGCAGCCCGCAGTGCCCAATGTGGCGCTTTCGACTCCAACGGCATGCACGTGTGGAGCTGGTCCACTCTGCCACGGCCGGTTTGAACGCGCCCGAGCTTGCGCGGGAGTTGCAAGCGACACCCGCGCCAACGCTGCGCGTTGATGTATTGCGGGAAAGCCTGCCGCATGCCTAAGGAGAGCGAAAAATTCCGCGCAGGAGAGTTCGATATATCCATTGCGAGAAAAATCACGTTCGATATGAAAAGTTTTAAATGCATGTAATTTTTACCAGAATTATACAAGGGTTCAATATAGGCAATAATTCGATATATCCATGTTCGATATAAGCGGGCTTTACTGTAAATCAGGATATTTAACTGATGCGACAATGAGAAAACACTCAGGCAAGTGTTTCTCTGGCTTGCTATGGTTTCAAGAACCACGAGAGCTCTGTAACAGCCTGAAATCTATTCAAAAGTGAGTTACCGAAGACTATTTACTGTGTTAGTGCAGAAAGAATGGGCCAAGACTCGCACTCAACACCCAAATGAAAGTGCAGTCATATTCATAGAGCAGGTGATGTGGTTGTTTTGGCGTGCTGACCCCAGGATGTTGGGGGGAGGGAATTGCAGTTTCTGATGCGGGGATTGAGGCAGAAACTTTTTGTTGGCTTCACCGCAGCTGCCGAAAAACCGCGGATAAATTCCTCTCAGAGCCTACCATGATGGAGGTGACCCTCGAACTGCGCTCAAGGAAATACGACAACCAAGTTGTGCGCTCATGGTGAGCCTTGTCAATGCTGTCGGAGTAGCAATAGACTGCCTACGTGCCACAATTTGCGCTGTTGTGTGCGAAGAACTGAGGAAGATGTTTCTGATGAGACCGCAAACTTGAGTTGCAGCTCTCAATGACTTAATACGAGAGGAAAGCGCTCTGTGAGCTACAAGCTATGGTCTACACCACTGCTGTTCGTTGTCTCCGCCTGACCATTATTCATCACCGGGAGGCCTGTCGTATTGCCACTCGACACCTGCCCCACCATCTTCGACTGCTGCACAACTACTGTGGAGAAGCAGGCCACATCTATCGCCGCTACCCCTACAAGCAACTCCATCTGCAAGGTTTCCTCTTTGATGCTCCCCAGCCATTGCCAGCACAGCATTTGAACGAGCTAAATGAGTATCTGCACCAAACCAGTGGAGGCCCAGCGTGCTTCAGCTGCTCCTTGTCGCGCTACCGATGTCACCTGCAGGAAACCCTGCTGCCCACGAAGAAGAAACTGAAGGCAGCAGCTTCTGGAGGTGAGGTCGCTCCACAAAAGGTAAGGCAGACCTTCAAAAGATGCAGCAATGCACGGACTACCAGGCCCCACGAAACGGCTACACCCTGACACCACAATGAAGCCGTAATGTGACGCCCAAACATGGAAATGGCCGCATCACACTAAGCGACACACCCAATGCAACCAAGCTCACTATGAACAAGTCAATGAGATGCAGCAATCAATCCTTAATGTGCACTGGCCATGATAAAGCACCTCGATGCACCCAAACCTCGAGGACAACCCTGTTCAACAAACACCTATTTACTGACAGCCACGATCGACACAGGAGGCAACCATTCAGTGCAAGTGGATTATTCACATCGAAGCTGGAAAAGTTGCAACAAGTTGGGACGCCAGCACATCCACACAGCAGGAGGCAATCTTGTAGTGCCAAGTGCACGCCACGACGCCAAACAAAGTCCTGTACAATGTCCCCATGCGAACTTGATGGTCGCCGTCTACTGTCAACACGCTGTCGCCGACACCAACGCTGTCGTAGAGAGCGACTAGAGCTTGTTTCTTGACTGCAGTGTCTCCATCAGAACAGGCATTGTGAGCTTGAAGTGCAGTAAACCGCAAGTTTTGGTCACGAAATTCACTGAGGATGATCAGCGGCTTCAACAGTCCATTCATCTCATCTTTTGAAGGAAATTAGGGAAGTTAGTGATGTGACCGTTGCCGACTTTTAGCCAGAATCTAATGACACTCGCAAAACTACCATACTTGAATATAGGACGACCTTATTTCTGTCAGAAATGTTACCCGAAATGAGCCATTGACCTGTATTCATAACCAAAAAATTGTGACCTATATTTACAATCAAAGCAAGCAAAAGTACTGAGCCAACGGAGTTCTATTGACGCGTCCGGCCTTCGATTCCGCCATTTTGCTAGCAGTGGCAGCTATGCAAGTACATTATATGCAGTGGAATCTCGGTGATACGAATCTCAAGGGGCGGCAAGAATATTCATATCACTAGAAAATTCATATCACCACAAAACCATACAAAATAAGTTCTCTGCACGTGGAAATGCGCCACGCACGCGACAGGTAGCAGCAACATGGCATTGGCTTCTTTCATAAAGGGGTGCAGGTAGCTCCAGCGACTGCTACCAACCTTTCGTTAGAACGAAGCTCAAGGTGTAAACTAAACTGCTCATGCGGGAAACAAGCTGATAATGTGGGTGAAAACTGCCCTTTAAAACGTCATCCGCGCCAAATATCTGCCACGGAGGTGGCCCAGCCAGCTGTTACGAGCGCTTCAAAATTGCTGTTATGGGGAGTGTGTCTCCCCTTCGACGCAAGTCGTGAGGCTCCTCCCACTGCCGCAAGCGGAAACCGAGGCAGAGGCTGCCGCCAAGGTGCCGGGCCGAATCGTCAACGCGGGGGCGCGGGTGTCAAAAGAACGCGTGCTGATTGCTGATGCGACGTGTGCACACAAACTCACCCACGTAATCGATGAGTAGCGCAGGCAGAGCGGCAAGGCGACGGTAAGAGAGCTAGAGTGCAGGGCACAGAGGGAAGTGAGGGAAGAGAAGCCGAAATGGCAAGAGTACTCATTGTCAGAGACAAGAGGAAACACCTGATTTTTGCCCCGGCCGTGGTTTATTCGAAAAGTGTAACACAAAAAGGAAGCTTGAGGTTTCTGAGCTGCAGCCAGCAGAAACGAAAGGACAGTGAGAAGAGAATGTAGCGGGGGATAGAAGAGGGAAGGGGACAGGCAGAAAAAACAGGCATAGAGAGGGTGAAACGTTGTGTTTACAAAAGCAGCCCCTCTCCCACTGCTATTGTGAACACCCTACAAGGAGGAATACCCTCAGCAAGGGAGGACGAATGCTTTGTGCCCGCACGCAACCAAGGGAGCACGGCCGCATCACAACTCCCGCCTCCCGTCCACGAGAGGCGGGCGTTGTGATGCTAAACCTACCTGATAATCACCTTACTCTGTGCCTTCACGTGAACACGAAGCTATTTAGAATTAAGATGATGACATTCTGGGTGACAAAATCCCACAACAAAAATGAGCTTGCGGGCTGCTCCGGCTGTGCTTGTCAAGAAAGATGGCACACTAAGGTCCTGCAGGGTGGAACTGGGAAAATAGGTATGGGAGCAGTCCTGTAAGCAGGCAAAAGTGCCTTTTGCTGCAGGCTGGGAGCAGCCAGACAGGCATTTGGAGCAGGTTTGGAGCAGCGAGAAATGCAATTTGGAGCAGATGTAACCCCATTTCACAACATTATGGTGTCTGCCTAACCTCCGTGCTGGCCGTTGTGCCAGCCCCATCCAAGTTACATTTTATCCATCTACTATTCAGGCGTTCTACTGGGCACTAGACCTGCTCCTATCCGGGAAGGCAGGTCTTGTATATCTGGAGATTTACAACATGCAGAGTCATCTACCTTCCACCCCAGCGAGCACACCTCGTTATCACTGTGTAAAGGTCAAACCTCACGCGCAGAGCCAAAGGGGATCAGATAACAGGCCTTGCTTTGCGTTCGGTAAATGGCAGTGTTTGAGCAAACTCACGGTGGCATTCCCTAAAACAAGGTGGTTGCTTGCATTTTTTCTATCAAACAGCGGTTTTAGTACATGCGATGCTGAAGAACATAGTTCTGTCTTTGCCTGCCACACGATTGCGAAAGTTGATGAACTTACGGCATCAACTACGTAACTACAGTGTGTTAGAAGGCATGATTAATGTTGGACCATCCCCTACCAAGCAAAGCTAACCCCGAAGTTCACTGGCGAAAAATAGTAATTACCTCACAACCAAAGCAAACCGTATTGACAAATGAGGGCAAAGCGTCCAAGAACCTATTTGTTCAATACATGCCGCTACATAACAGTGCGGGCAGCAAAGCCAGGATCGTCAAAAATGGGCCACTAAATTTACCTCCAATAAACTACAACCTTTCATGCGAATATTAGTCTATTTGTTTGCGACAAGCCACAAAAATATTTCACTTTTCGTCATTTTTCAGCGATTGCGATGCAGTGGCCACGCCGGCAAGGAAAACTGCAAATGCGAAACAAAAAAATGCGAAGAGAAGGCGGAGGAGGTAGGAGAAGGCACTTAGGGCATGCGGCCTTACAGCTAAACCAGAGCCAACTTTCATTGCCGCTCATAGCCTTGATGAAACCGAAACCATAACCTGGTTACCGAGACCGAAAACATGACGTTTCAGCCAACGTTACTAGTTTTTGTTGGTTTCAGCCTCAGCCAAGTTTTTGGGCAGGGGGCATCATGGCAGGACGGCGCTGATAAATGAGTTTGGCGCCACAGGGGCGGTTTGGCGCAGGATGGCACAGGTAAACAAGTTTGGCGCTCAATGACACAAATGGCGGAGCTGTTCCATCCTTGGTCCCGTGTTGACTACTGATGGCTGAACGAAATCGCACAAAAATGTGTTCCCACCACAACGAATCGACAATGTCCTCAACCACTTCTCAAAGTACTTCTCTTCAATGGACCTAAAACCCAGGTACTGGAAAATTGAAGTGGCTGCGTCTGTGTAAGTTGTGTCCCTGTGTGTTTTTGGGCTGTTTCACGTCAGGTTATGTATCGATTGGCCTGCCTTTTATTTGTATTGCAGTAAATTGAAGAGGACGAGAGAGACCGTGAGAAGACAATGCCGGATGAACTGCAAAAATTTAAGGTGATGCCGTGTGAGCTGTGTATGGCACCTGAAACATTCCAAAGAGTCAGGGACACAACGCCAGCTGGCCTGAAGTGGCACATCTGTCTCTTTTACCTTTACGAGTTCACCGTATTTGCCTGCAACTTTGACAAGCCCCCACAAGAGTAGGTAGTCGAGGTAATTCAAACTTCGGAGTTTACACTAAAGCCTTAAAAGTGCCACCCCACATAGAGGTCAAGTTCTTGGGCCCAGTCATCAACATGAGAGGCATCCTGCCCAACCCGAAAAAGGCATCAGCTATAGAAACTTCTCAATGTTGAAAGTCAAGACAGGTGTGCGAAGATTTCTTGGCCCATGCACATGCTATTGGCTCTTTGTCCAAAACTGCGCACTATACGTGCACGGCCGAGCCACTCATGCACTTGATGAAAGGAAGAAACCCTTTTTGCTGAGAAGAAGCTCAACAGGAAGCATTCCGCAAGCTTCAACTTCCCCCCTGTGGTTCCCACCAGTGCTCTCCCATTTCGACAAAGAAGCCCTAATGGAAATGCACACAGATGCAAGTGACATAGGCTTGGGTGCCGTGCTCATACAAAGGCAAAACAGCTGGGAAGAGGTATCACTTTTGAAACACCAGCCATACCCTTTCAAAGGAAAAAAAGAATTATTCAGCCTTTGAAAAAAATTGCCTTGCTATTATATGGGCAATTTCTCGATTCCATCCATATGTCTATGGCAGAGCAATCAGAATGGTAATGGACAAATATGCACCATGTTGGCTCACAAATTTGAAGGACCCCTCTAGCCGACTAGGGTGGCAGTGCCTGTGGCTGCGGGAATCGGATGCCTACAAATGTGATGGGAAATATTCGGATACTACCGGCTTATGATGATGATGAACTCGGATGATGACAACGATGAGCTTTCGGTGTCCCAACAGAGACCAACTTAGCTGCCGAGCAGTGTGCTGACCCCGAGTTGCGCAACATCATCGACTGCCTCGAAGGGTACAACGTCGCCATGCCAATAGCATTCAAGCACAGCTTACCGTACCCTGTTACCTCAAATGGGGAAATCACTCTCTTCTATCCAGCAGCAGCGTGCCTCTCACATGACTGGTCTGGCCAAGCCGGCCGGCCACAACAGCAGAGGTAGGCATCTTTTCTTCCACTTGCCTTCCTTTCCTGCCTCCAACCCTCGCGCCACTTCCCCAGCCTGACCAGTTGGTCTTGCCAGTAAACAAGGAACGCATCCAGTGTACTGGCTTCCCAACAGGCACTGGTGCTGTCGTTTTTTTCATCTCAGGTGTTACTGGCTGTTCTATGCCACGGCGCCAGTTGGTTGTCAAGTAGTGCAGTCCAGCAGAGATAGCACTGTAGCCTAGGCTCAAGATTCAGGCAAATCCGCCATGCCTAGGTGAACACCGACTGGCGTAGAACAGCCAGGAACACACAAGACACAGAAACTTGCCAATACCAACATTTGCTGGGCCACAAATAAGGCTCGTTGTGTGCACCACTCATTTGTGTGCAAGGCCAACAGCCCAAGCTGGGAAAGTGGTGCAGGTGTGGAGAAAGGAAGGCAAGCGGGAAAAAAAGGCTGCCACCTCTGCGCCGGTGGCCAGCTGGCCAGCTAGGGTCAGAGTGCGCCTTTCCAGTCTTTGCATGGCCAGACCAGCCATGCAAGAGGGAGTCAGCCACCACTGCTGGACAAGAAAGAAGGGCCTCCGCCTCTTGCCTTGGCGGTGTGCCATGAAGAATTGGGAAGGTCTCCACAACTCCCACAAGCTCCATTTCTATAAACAGTTTAAGTTCCGTAAACTATCTTAAATATACCTTTCCTTATAACCCCAAAAGTTATGAAGAATGACTCTCGATGGCTCATTGCAAATTGGACACATCACAAGCAGCAGCAGCGACAAAATGACCCCACTGCGCCTTACATTACTCATCGGCAATGAAGGCTTGAGCAGCATTGTACTTGTGACCGCACTGAGAGGTAAAATGCTACACGGACAACAAGCTCCCACTGTTGGCCTAAGAAGTGGCAACATTTCACCCTGTGCATGTGCATGTGTGCGCAACTGTGTGCACCCACATGTTGCAGATGTGTTTAGAAGTAGTGTTCAAATGTCACAAGGTAGGCAAGTGGGAAGATGCTTCATATGGCAAGAGTGAGCCTAATGTGTAGGTGCGGATTTCAAATGTGACAAACCTTTGCATCATCCAGCTACGTTGCTTACCTCACGAGTTTTGGGAACCACAGTACACCAAGACGAGCTTGTACGTGAGTGAGCACTAAACGACATCATCAGGTTCCATTCTCACTGCACCTGTTACTGAGAAGTGGTGGCCCACAGGCTTGCAAAAAATCTTGCAGGCAGCACATCACAGGCGTGAGAGCACATTTTTAACAGCAGAGGCCAACCTTTGTCCGTCTGTTGCACCAAAATACCTCAAAGCACCAAGAAAAAAATGTGGACAGGGAGGTGGAATTGAACCCGGAACCTTCACGCCGTGAAACCGGCAACCTAACCATTGGGCCACCCCAACGGCGCAAAAGGTACAGGGTTATCAGTGGCAGGGAACAAGAACAAGTGCAGCCAATTGGAAAGAAAAGAAAAATATCCCGCTTCTGATGGTCAGAACTGACCCCGGGTCCCCCCCTCGCTTTAGGAAACGGCGTCTATCCAACTGAGCTATCATTGCATTCCAAGTGCACTGCATTCCTTTGGGTTTGTAGCGCAGGCATTGGCTTTGGACTTGGCTGCGGGTTCTAGTGCGTGCTAACGTGGTCCAGTCTGGGAGAGATGTGAAAGCCTGCGGACAAAACGACCCGGGCCTGCCAGTCATGGAGAACTTTCAGCGGCAAGTTCGGAAATTCATGTGAGGTGCAACAGCTGGGTCTTCAACGAAGGGCCTAGGGGGGCTGCCAGCTCTGCTGTTTCTCCAGCCTTGCACCCCTAGTACAAGCTGTGCCAATTTTTTTTTTCACTTACTGCAACTATTTAAACTTCAAATCGGCCATACATGCTTAAACACTACAGTGCGTACACTTCTGCCCATTTGTGGGTATGAGTAAAGTAATGACACCGATGGCTATCATGACGATGCCCTCTGGTACTTTTTCATACCGATTCGCTTTAAGAACATTGCAAAACTGCGGAGCAGTCTCGCAGTCTGCAGTGTTAGCACTTTCAGAAGTTTGCTACTACACTGATTTGCAACTTCTTTTAGGCAAACCTGCCCTGCAAGGTGAGGGAACGCTTCAATGTGACAACCTAACCGATCACATTGCAATCAGTAAGGTGCCACGAATGTGGCGACGCAACAGAAGGAAGAACGTAACAGCGCAGAAAATGCAGTGCAGCAGGAGTTCTACGCATCTCCAAAAATGAAATGCCGCTTTTGCCCCGTGACTGACCCACTAAGAGATTGGAGCTATCATTGCACGTTGCTACTGAGCAGCCTTTTTTTATATGTAACAAGCTGCAAGCATTTTTCTTTGCCCAAAGGCAATTTGATAAGAAAGTTCAAGGGTCCCGGGTATTGCTTGCAGTAAAGATAACGCACTATCAGTTGTGTGCACGGTATCATCTCCTCCCTGCTGCGGTGTACGATAACAGACCCTGCTCAGACTACAACAGAGCTGGGCTTCTGGGCGAGATGCATGGTACCTGAGTTGTATATTTTAATAATTAGCATAATCCGTGTTAAAAACATTAGTTTGAACTAAAATAGGGTGCGAAATGGAGTAAAACCGCTTCCCTTTATCGACGCATTGCTTCATCAGTCAGGGCTGGAATTCATCTAATGAACATTTATTGGAAGAAGGCGACGAATAGTCACAGTTTAAGAAGCCATATCCACGTAACACACCTAAATACAAAAAAAAAAAAAGAGAGCGGTGTCCTGTTTTTGTCACGCTTGAATTGAGAGGACGGTTTGTATTGCAAGATTTTTTTACATGCTAAAGATATTAAGTTGCAAATGGAAATTTGACATCCACTTGAAATGCAGCCATACGGCTACAAAGCATTGCTATAAAGCTTTCTTAGAAACTTTGCAGCTGAAGAAAAGTTTGCCCTTGTCCAGGATTCTAAAGTGTCCCCCGCCTAGGCATCTAGGACAGTCGCTCTACCGACTGAGCTAACTAGGTGGTTAGCCATTTGTAATGCGAGAGCGAATGGACCAACGACTCGAAGTAAGGGACAGGTATTAATTGATCAGATTTAGAGTATATCCCCGAGATAGAGTAAGATTCTGCCAAGAAAAAATTTGATATTCCACCTGAAATTCAGCCGTACGACTACAAAGAAAAGCTATACAGCTTTCCCTTTTAGAAAAAAAAAAAAAAACTCATTTCCAAAAGGTTGCCAATGAATAAAATTTCTTTTTTTGCTGTTCTGGTGTAACATTCGTGGTTGAGTTCATTTTTTTTTTCTTTAATGGCTTGCTTTTACTCCCGAGCACCTTCCAAAATTCCCCGAACCCACAGCCCACGCACACATGTGATTAAAAGTCAATCCTTGTGTTACAACTGTGGTCGTGTTTCAGTTGTTTGTCTTCTCTCTATCTCTCCCTTGTCAATGAAAACAAGAAATTGCAAAATCTTAAAAACGAGAACCTTTGACTACAGCATCACTCACTCTCACCCACCTTATAAGCCTAAAAAGGTAGGCACTAAGATTGTATAACCCTTTTCCAAGCAGCCAAGCTTCATTGTGTAGCTGGACGATGTCATAGTTCAAATAAGGAAAAAGAAATGGACTTGGGCAGGACATGTAGTGATAAAAAAAATATCCCGGGTCATCTCCACTAACGTGAAATCTGGTGAGTGGTGAAGCATGCAGTATATACGTGCATTTAAAGATTGCAAGTCTCTTGCCACATGGCGCGCGCTGATTGGGCGCCGAGAAGCGCGGTGGTAAGAGCAATCGTGTGCTTGCCGAGGCAGTAGCGCCCTCTTTTGTGTTGAATTGGATTTAAGCGATTTGCATGCCCCATCTGCCCCAGTTTGGGGTACTGGCATGGGTCAACGCAAGTGCAGTGCAATGCCCGCACCTCACCCTGGAGGCTTGTCCTCGGCAATCAACGAGGCCCCCGCACCAGTTAAAGTATGCCTTTTCTTGCTTTTCTTGACCGACCACCCGACCTAATCAGGCCTAGCATCGAGAGCCGGTGGGTAATTGAGTGTAACAAAAATTATAACCCGTCTACAAACAGCTTCTGCTTGTGCTTGACGATGTATGTTCCACAAATCTTTAAATCAAGTTAGTTTATTTTGAACCGCTTTTGTTCTATTATGCACTTTTCTTTTAGTACACATTACATTCTAGCGCGAGGCGTTTGAAAACGAGTGTCCTGGTGTTTTAGTACCGTGACTACATGAGACAACACCGACAGGAGACACCGACAGCTGGAGCCCCTAAGGGGCTTCACCCAGAAAAAAAAAAAAAAAAAGCAACTAGTGGACCACTAAGGGTAACAGAGTGGATACCAAGAAGCGGGTCTACAGTTCATAGCACAAGCTACGTGCAGCACTGTGGAGGCTACATTGTTGTCAGCAGGGGTGCCTAACACAACATGAAGGGGGCCCTGAAAGGACATCTCCCTCTCCCCTCTCGGCAGGTGGAACCGCAAGACCCCGGCGCCTTTTGTCGCTTCCTTCGTGGTGAGTTAGGCGCCCTGAGAGGGCCGACTGTCGACAACAATGCAGCCTCCACAGTGCAGCACGTAGCTTGTGCTATAGAAGGAAAGGAAGACAAGTAACATGATGGAGCGATGAAATAAGAAAAGTGGAGGACAAAGAGTGGACTCGAGCAGTGCAGGACAAGAGTGGTCGGAGGTCGATGGGAGAGGCCTTTGTCCTGCAGTGGACCTGAGTAGGCTGCCGCTGTTGATGATGACGATTTCAACCTGCCCCTTTCAAGCAGGGTTTGCAGAGAAGATGCAGCAATGCCAAACTATTCGGTGAGATAAGCTACAACTTGTCACAGAGATAAAATTCCTGCCCTCGACCAAAGGAGGGGAAGGGGGGGAGGAGAGGTAGAGGAAGAGCCACTCACCCAGGGACTCGTCCTTCTCCATCTTAGTAGAGGTGCAGAGGTTCTCGGGGCCGGGCGTGCCCTTGCCGTCAGGAGTGGTCTTGCCCTTGGGCTTGCGCTTGCGAGTCTGGATGCTCTCTTTTCGCATTGCCAGGGGCCGGTTGATCTGCACGTGCAGGGGTGAGAGTACAGAATCCGTCGGCAAGGGCAAGTTTGGCATGGAACTTTCGTGCGATAAACTACAACACACGATGACTGGCTGCAAGCGAAAATGCATCTGTGCGTAAATGCACCACAACCAATCGTCTCTATCATCAGCAGCATTGATTAAGAATGCCCACGATGACGATGACTGGTGGTGATGTACGCCCATATGGTATTTTCTCGGCCCTAAGCAGACACTCTTAAAAAGGTGGGGTGGTGCAAAAGTCATGAATCAGCTTCGATTGGGGGATTTGTACTAGAACACACCAAGTACTAATTCAAATTTGAACAGTGGCATGCAGGTAGCATCCCCTTCAGCCCGTTCTAAAACATGAGTATTATAGCCATTAGCATTGACAGCCATAGCAAACGAAAGCACCAGTGACAGACTACCATTTTGATCATGCTTGCTCGAAGCAACGTGCAGAGTTCCACATCGGCTTAGAAGTGCAAGTTCATCTGCTTTGCATCGTTACACCAGGAGCAGTGTATTATAGCGCCACTTCAAAACTAAGTTACGCTGGCAGCAGAGACTCTCTGAAACCTCTAGACCAGGTAGGAACTCAGCATTGATGAAAGAAAGAAGAAGATGGAAGAAAGAATGTTATTTTATGCTTTTCTCAAAACGCTCTCCAAATCTAAGCATTGGAGAGCATCTTGAGACAAGCATAAAATAACATTCTGGACAGCTTGACTACACGCTCGTTCAAAAAGTGCAGCATTGCAAATGCACTTGGCAGCACTGAATGTTGCACACCCTATCAGAGTGACAGCTAGAAGGAAGACGGTAACAAAGCAGCGACGACATCCATGTTAAGTGAACCTACACAGGCCTGTGACTAATAAACTCCAATTGAGTTTGTGGCTGTTGCCACCCTTGCCTATTTAGGCCAGCTCATATTAGAAAAATATGTAAAATTATTTTCTGGCCTTCCGAATTGCAGGGGGTGGCTTAGAATTGGGGCTGGCTTAGATTCAAGTGAATGCGATAATAATCCCACTTTTACTGGTTGCATCCAAGGATGAGCAGCTCTTGTTTGGAATCCTGTTTTTGCTGAGAAAGCTCATGTTTTACTTCATGTTGCATATTTCTTCCAAGTTGTCTTCTGTACCGATTTTTTTGTGCAAGGAAACTGTTGCCCACTCCTCGAACACGCGCACTTTTTGATCACACGCGCGCTGCTTTCCACCACGTCGCTTGTTAAGTTTGCATTCTACGTTTTCCAATGTTGCAATTTTTTTTGGTTTCCCTGTGGGTTGAAATCCACTGTCTGTTAATAAGTTCTTAATTAAATGTCTCGCGACGTTCTTGCATATCTGTTTCAAGCTGAGCTCTCCCAACTTCCCACAGCCTTCATATGCTTGTCAAGTGCACGAGCCAACAGAGATAAAAACAAAATGCCTTGATAGACCTGTCAACCACATGGGCCAACAGACAGACCTAAATGAAAAATGCTTTGACACACCTGTCAACCACATAGGACAACACGCACACTCACGAAAAAAGGAGAGAATTGTCATCCGCACTTCCTAGTAGCATGACAGCTGTCACAACACTAAAGGGTTTGAAACCGCACCTCTAAGCGTGAAAGGGGCGATGCTAGGCTAAAGGGACAACTTTGGAACCAGTGCACTATGTTGGTGTAATTTTCCGCAATGCTCCATATCATCGACATTAGAATACATTCAAAATTTAGTTACTCCAGTACAACTGGGAATGAAGATAAGCCCACCACGATAACCAATTGAATGTGGCAGCATAGAAAAATTACTACTTAAAAAATATGAAATACATACACCCATTTTTTCTTTGTAAGTAACCTCCACAAAGTTTACTGTGCAAGATAAGGGTAGTCAGTTGCAGCACGTTCTTTTTCTTTTCATAACAATGTCATGCGTTAAAATTTACTTAGTTTTCTCATTTCTTCCACATTTCGAAGTTTCAACTCTATCTGCTCTCAGTAAAGGCAGGAGACCTAACACAATCAGTACCCTACCTTGTTCTCCTCACAAAATTTTCGTTCAGAAAGCAACCCGACAGCAATTTTTGGCCGTGCCGTTCAACAACGATAAGTTTCCCCACACGTCAGTCAGGTTGGCCAAAAAGTTCAAATTAATTAAAAATAATCCGAGATTTGAAAGCATTCACTGAATTTTTTTGTGGTCAATCAGAGGACACTGCCACTTACAGTAACCCTACGCTGTTTACTGGCAATTTCTTTCAGCCTTTCTGTTCCGTTTTCTGCTGTGGAGCTGTCAAGAGTGTTTGTCTCTCTCTGCTCTTGGAAAGCTTGCTCTTTTTGCTTGTTGAACAAGCTTTGTTGAATCCGGGTTCAACTTAGCTCCTCTAGCACTCTCCACATGAACCTGGGACCATCATAAGCACAGCCAAGGCCTTCGCTATCTCCGGTTCTGAGGGACAGGTTTTCCAGCACCTCTTCCTTACTAGAGCGCTGCATGATTTGGTTTCAATTTCAGGTTTCGTCATTCAGCCAATCTCCCATTCATGGCACTTTTAACTGAGAACACAAGCATGTTAGGAGGGAAAAAACAAACACAAGAACTTGCTCTTTGTTGATCCGTTTCCTTGGTCTAAGGAAACGCCACCACTGTGACGATGAAACAATCTTTTTTTCTACGCTGCACATAACCAAACTTGGCAGAAATATTCGTTATTAATTGGGAAACCATACACATCAAAAATATAAAAACGAGACTTATGCGGGAAGTTGCACTTTTTTGCCTTAAGAGTGAGAAAGTTGCCACATGTAAGCATATAATTTTAAAATTCCCAATCCCTTTTCAGACGTCTTTTCTATTTCAATAGGTTGATGGTGATGAATGGGTTATATAGCAGGCTGCCATTGCTGTTGATGCTGCTGCTTGGTGGTGCAAGTGCCCCCATTATGACCAAGCCAGGAAACTAGAAATAGGCATCGGGACTCCTGAAGCTTTGTGCCATAACAACCTTCAGAAGAAAAATCACTTTGCAGAGGCGGAAGTATTTCAAATGAGCTTCATGTTTCTTAAAGGGGCACTGACACAAAAATTTAGCATCTTGTTTTTTTCGTTGCGATAAGTAGCTAGTGACCTACTTATAACCTGTAGAAACCTCATTTGCTTCAGCGTGCGACGGTTGTTAAATTAGAGGGATTTTAAATGCGGCCAGTCGCAGTTTCGGTTTCAGCGAGTGCCGCGAAACGATGGATTTTGTGGATTTTGTGTGAACAAAGCTGACCACGTGACCGTCGGAGGGATATCACAGAGCAGAGCCGCCGTAGCACTGTCGAATCCGCATCGACGGCAGTTTCTGCGAATGCCCCCACGTACTGATCTCGTGAGGCGCTTGATTAAAAAGCGACCGTGGATGTGGCGCAGGCGCTGCGAGTGCAAATGCTACCGCGGCTAAAGAACGACGCGCGATGCTCGAGGCGGTGGGTGGCAAGACGCGCGCTGGGAGCAGCCAGCCGGTCTGCCTACAGGTCCGCCTACAGATGTGTTCGGCTCAGCACTGCGGCGGATATTCGAGTGCCGCTCTCGTAAGCGGTGCAGATGACAATTTTTAATGCAACCCGCCATCGCATCATTAACTCCTTTCTCATTTAAGCCACTATGGTCGGGACTTGGGGACAATTTCGTGCAGCGGTAACAAGCTATCACTCGAGCTACCTGCGCCGGCCTGGGCCACTTCGCGGCCGTGGCCGCCGCCTGCACAGCGACCGTGCGGCTAGCTCAGTGGGCTTTTCGTGCCTCCGGCGCGTTTTCGCATCCAATGGTAATAAACAGTAATAGAAACAGAGTGCCTGGAATCGCTGTAGAACTTTGGTCGCGGCCAGCTGCCCGATTTGCTGACGAAATCACAGCGCCTCCGCCGCCAACGATCGGGTCGTTCGTTCTCGAGAGCAGAAGCTCCGCCCTCCGGCCCTCCGATTGGAGCGGCGAGCCGGGCGAGCCCGCGTAAAACGCCGGTAGTGCGGAAGCGGCAAACACAAACTCGTGACGTGTTTGGATGTTGTTTATTTACAATTGCGCGTGGTCCTCTGCTGGCTGCTCGGTTGCGTTTCGCACACTTCAAAATTGATTTTAAATATGTTCTAGGCTGTATTCGCCACTGATATTTTGCAGATGATGTATATGTGTTCCCACCAATCTATCTCCGACGTTATCTCGCCTTCAAAATTTTGTGTCAGTGCCCCTTTAAGCTTTCCAGTCCTTGTCACTCCGTTTCATTTTCTTCTTTATGTGAGCTCGACCCTCCCTTTAGGGAGTCTTTAGATCCCCCCCCCCTCATATCTGCCCTTCTCCAGTGTCCGCTGCCAACCACTTTCGGACCGACGAAACTAAACTCAGCCCAGAAGCCCCACGGCAAACTGGCACAAGTTGAGGAGAAAAAAAAAATATATTACTGAGAAAAAGCTCACTTCCAATTTGCATGCATCTGGTATGCATCGTCGCTCTGTTTTTGTCACTCGCGTAAATCCCATGTTCCCACTCACTCAATTGGCCTGCATATTACTTCGCACAGTACGTACTCTCAACAGAAGTGATTCAATTGAACCAAAAAATGAGCAACTTCGTGTTGCCACCAAGAGGCAGCATTGCATGCCGGAGGCCACATCCATCATAGTTTGGAATGCGCTCTCGAGTGCACGCGTGTAAAATTTGTCGAGAGAAAGGAGTCACACCTGAACCCCTCTTTCCGAACATTTAAGAACACCACCTCAGAGAAACGGAGTCCCTTCCGTGCCAGTGCCGAGAGCCACTCACATTATGCAGTTTGAAGTACAGTCCACAGGCGTTGCACACGGGCTCGCCCTCATTGTTCCGCCTCCACAGGGTGGTGGCCGTGGTGCCGCAGTTGGAGCAGCACAGGCCAATGCGCCGGGACACGGTCGGCTGTTGAAGCTGAAGGGACTGGGGGCGAGAGGGAAAAAAAAAAAAAAAAAAGAAATAAAAGAACTGTGCATTAGAATGCATGCAAAAGAGCTTGTTAAAGGAGTAGTGACACGGAATTTGAAAGCTGAGATAACCATGTAAAATGCTTCCTTTTTGTCAGGAGATATCTCCCAGCGAATTTCAACAGTAACCGTTCAGTACGACACATTTGAAATCCATTTCAGTCTTTGCCCCACGAGAAAGACCAGAGCGGACTGGCATGAAATCATCTGCTCCTTGCCCCAAACTGCCAACGTCGGGGCTCCCGTGACGTAGCCGACGCACCGACTGCGGTTGGCGCGCGCTGCTACGCCGTGTGTATCACGTCATGGTTTTGGGACTGCCGTCATGCTGCCCAGGCAGGTGGAAATAGTGAATACCTCGGCCGGTCTCAGCGTGCATGTCCAGACCGGCAGCGGTGCGACAAGAATGGTGACGTCACGTGCTACCTCCTGTCATGACGGCCGCTCGGCGTTCGTTTTGTCGAAACCGAAACTGACACGAATAAACGGCACCGTAAATGATTGTTTACGCTGCAATCGACCGTCTAATGAACCATTTTATGATTAGTGGGCTGGTAGGCACCCATAGTAGCAAAAAAAAAAATTGCAACACAAAAATTTCGTGTCAGCACTCCTTTAGGCAAGCGTCTTCACTACAGCAATGCGGTGTCTAGCAGTCGGCCACTGTCACCAAGTTTCTTACCGCTAGAGAAGAAACCGACGCTGCAACCATGTACCGCCGTGGGAACTATGGAAAGAGCACAGATTAGCATTAGCTTCGAAATTGGCCTTGCTCAAAACGTTCAGAGTGAAAATATGTGAAGTGCCGCAAAAACACCGAGAAAACTGTTTGCTTACATCAGGATGAAATAAAAAAAAAGATGCTGCAGCAATAAGAAAATGAAACAAGGCACCTTTTCTCCCGTTTTCTTTTCTGCTATAGGAGGGCTACGTGAACATTTTTCCTTTGTGATTTGCTTGCGATTGCCCCATCTGTTGCTACGAACTCTCACCCCCCAGAGAACGCGTTTCTAATTGCTTTAGTGTTACTTTTAAGGGCAAAAATTACCAACACAGAGAGAGAGAGAGAGAGAATGCTCTTTAATGTGAACTGGTGAGGTAATTACCAACACAGTTCTAGCCACATGCATATGGGAAAACATCTTTAATGGAGCACAGAAAAGTTGACCGAACTCGCAGTTAGCGAAGGCGGGCGAACTGCCTTGGTAAGGTTGAGTGCAATACAGAGAACTCATCAACAACTTTTATACAACATTGTGATATTTTATCCTTTTAACTCTTTTGTTACCACGCCTATTCATAATCATTCAATTTGAACGCAAGTCAACATTTTTTCTAGGACGTGTTTTTGAAATGTTTCCCTACAAAATCTACATTCGAAATTTTTTCTGCTATTGGTGGTTTGTGATACACAACTCCTTTTTTATCATTTTCTTCCACAACTTGACAAAAATTTTAATTTTGATAGTTTTTTTTTCTTGAAACTATGATGTATGAAAACTAGAAAAACTGGTGTTATTGGAAAGGACGTTAAATATTCTGCATTTTGTGCCCTGTAATTTTTTACCAGAAAAAAAATGTTTTCTTGGACCCCTAAAAGTTGGTCAATTTTCCTGTGATAACGAAAGAGTTAAAACAACTAGCAGTGAAATGGTTAAGTGTGTGTATGTTAAGTGGAGCTCCAAGAAAGATGAAGTTCTTAGTTAAAAAGAAAACTGGCGGCATTGCAGATGAAAAATATTCATGCAGTCCTCAAGCAAAATGAGGGAGAGAGAGAGAGAGAGAAAGCACACATTATGCCATTTTCCTATTGCTACAGGGTGTTTTCACTCCTTACATGTGCAAACAAAAAACTTTCTGATCGTTTCTTCCGCACTTTTGCGTCATCATCATTTTTTAGCACAAGGTTGTGCTGGCTAAAGGCGACGTCGGTTTGCCGTGTCGTCGCTTCCAAACCCCACGAGTATGCTTGCCCCGCTATCTGCGATGTTGGA
Source organism: Haemaphysalis longicornis (assembly GCF_048455015.1). NCBI lineage: Eukaryota > Metazoa > Arthropoda > Arachnida > Ixodida > Ixodidae > Haemaphysalis > Haemaphysalis longicornis. Next base: position 51,844,977 of record NW_027526460.1, read on the forward strand.
GCGGCAAAAGCAATGTTCAGCTGGTTCTAAAGGAAAAGTGATATCAGTTGTCAAGAGTATCTGCAACTTCACCAATGAGTGGAAAGTTCAGAGTAAATGGAGGCTGGCAATTTGAAAGGCTGGCAAATGAAGGCTGGAAGGCTGGCAATTCAGAGTAAATGAAGGTTGGCAATTTGCGCGAGAATTTTTCAGCATGCAAAGAATGAAACGTTACCCAATACCAAGCCACCCCTAATTGAATTCGTACGGAGACAGCGTGCTGCTGCAAGAGAACGCAGGCGAGATTGTGAACCGAAAACTAATGACCTCAGATCATTTCCTATGTGCCGGGCTTCCTTTGCATCAGTGTACATTGATGTCATAGAAGCTTTCCAAAAGGTACATAACGGTGTTGTTTCAGTGCCACATAGAAATCGATGTCTTTGCCAAGTTTTCCTAACTTGCATTGAAGTTGCCCCCCCCCCCCCCCCCCCCCCGAGAGAGAGAGAGAGAGCATATCGGTTCTTAAATGCTTGTCTTGCCCTCCTCACCTATAAGCCGACGCAGAGCTAAACTGCTATCGCAGTCAGCATCAGGGCTTCATTGCTCTCTTCGAAGCTGCACCTGTTGTGCTGTGTTGGCGCACATCGCTTGTAAGGCCGTTCTTTTTTTTTTTTTTTTTCGTGGCTTGACATTACACAAGAGAATGCATAGATCGTGCTGTGTTTCTCTCCCTCGCTGTGTTTCTCTCCCTCTCCCTCTCCCTCGCACGTGCTCTAGCCCTGTTTCCAGTTCACTGGCTCATCCATCACTGTGAAATGTAGCCCCGTGTTCGACCAGCAAACTCGGCCTCCAGCTTCGATGAGCAGCTGCTCTCGGATACAGGTCACCCGACAAGGAGGATCAGAGGCCACTCGATGATACCATAAGACAGGCTGAATTCCAATTTAAGTTTGCGTATTATGCACCCCATAAAAAGACCCTCCAACCACGAAAATCCACGGATGTACGAGGGCAGCGGAAAGATCTGTTCTACAGCAACAACTGTTAGTGGGAGACCGGCTGCAAACGACACAAAGCGTAGTCCAACAAGCTTCACGCACATCTGAACACTGATGTGTGAAACGTTCCAAGACTGAACGGCGTTCACTTATTATGTTTGCACAATATGAATGTACGCAATGATCGCTCGGTGTTACCCAAGATGCACAACTATACATCTTGAATGCGCGTACGTTTCGGATTACCAGCGACTGCGCGTGCTATTAAATGCATTTCTGAATGTGTTATTTTAACCACACCACATGCTGAGCTGACACGGCTCCAAAGTATGTCACAAAAAGGTGTTGGGATAACGCTTCAGTTCAAGCCTTATGTGCCCCATATGACAAAATTTACCGTCAAGTGCGTCCAAACTTCACTGAAAGTGCCTACAATCGATAATCAAACTTTCAAAGGACCAAATCGCAAACGAAGAAGAAACCCATTCGACGATTCTTCGCGCGCAAAGTAAACGCATCTAGGAATGGTCTAAATGTATACCGATACGTGGCTTATGAGATAAAGGTTATACTATTGGACACCTTCTTCATGACCGATGCGTGTATTCTTATCTAGAACCGTTCCTTTTTCGCGATTTTCAAGTAACCGTTTCGACGCAATAGAAGCCCGGTTTCACGTTTGCGCCGCGCGTCCGTAGATCTTATCAGAGCTTTTCGGTCGGCCAACCGGTCTATAGGGAAATGCATTAGTTTGCCAACAAAACACCATCGGTCCCACTAAGAAAGCTTTTGCATAAAAAAAAAAAAAAAAAAAAAAAACCTGGCGTTGTGAGAAGCGAATAGGCCTAAAATTTTTTGTGCACAATTTCACTGGTGAGCTCATAAAACACAGCTTCCGAACGAAAGGGAGCCAAGAGGAGAGAGACAACACAAAAACACGGTACACGTGCAAGCCATTGATGGCTCTACAAGACCCCGTGACTCGGAACTCCATAACATGCCAGGTGGAGTCTCAAGTTTGCCTGGCAATCGTTCGAGCGGTAGGGGGGATCATGCGACTTGTGGCTTTGCAGCATGTCAGGAAATCTCATCAATTTGCCTGGTGTTCATCGGAGATGGTTGGAGCGCCTGTCGCCTTGTCTCAGGGTGGAAGGTGCTTTGATGTTAGGTGTGCCGGCAGTTTCTGCTAGGGCTAAGCGCGGTCAATCACGCAAGTAATCCAACAAAAGTACGCCAATTTTAACTATTATCAGAGATTAAAACGATTGACTTTGTTAGTTAGCTTAACGCTGCTTAGGTTAAAACAGCAAAGTAGTGCCAGACATGGCATTACTTGGGATAACGCAGCCAGACAGCAGTTTATTAATTAAACTGCACAGTTCTCAAACAGGGGGCGTGTCGTGTACAAATCAATGTTAGCACAAAGTCAAGAAAATGTGCATAATTTCACTCTCATTGTCGCTTTCGTGGCATTTTCGCCGCACTTTGCATGCTTTTACTCTCAAACAAATGTAACAAGCCGAGCCAACTTCTAAGCAAAAGCAAAACTGTACACTTCCCATAAATCCCAAGATGGCATGCAGTTCCCCCATCAGTGTCCTCTGCAGTGTATATTTGTAACATAAACTCGGAACTACCAACTCTTATGAGTGTGGTCTTGACCCTGCTCACAATTTTTCGTTGTCCCATTAGTGAGGCGCAGATTATGTCCAGGTCACTCTGAAAGGAGCCATGAAGAGAAAATACAACTTTGTTTAATTTGAAAGAACTAGGATTCACTATCTCACTCAGCTCCATTACAGTCACAAAAGATGTTTTTTTAACGAAAAAAAAAGCAAGAAGTTTTTAAAACTTTCAAATTTTGCACCAAAGTGACGTGTTGTGAGCAAGAATGACGTCACATGGGCCAACAATAAAACATAATTTTTAGTGCGTTAACTGCACGTTAGCACTCAAGTGATGCGGTCAAATGGCACTAGAGGCCCCCATTACAGAGGTACAGTCATGTGTCGTCGCGACAGGTCAGTTCGGCGGCCGCCAATCGCACAAACAAGGTTCCGTGACGTCATAGAAAAATTGCGGGAAATTGGCTAGGGGGTCACGACTGCTTCACGCGTTTTCTTTAATATCTCCGTTATTTGTTCGAAGATTGCGATGATATTGGTATCATTGTTATCGGGACTAAGCAGTCTTTCTAATAAACCCAACTTGTATTTTGTCTTCATGACTCTTTGAAGGAAGTTAAGAGGGCTATGACGATGCATCGTAATGGTCCTACATATGCAGAAACGTTTCTTCGGAGCCAGGAATGTATCGTACCCCAAAATACGTCCTCCCTCTCAGGAACTCATATACCAGCGCAATTGAGACACATAAGAAACTTGTGCAGCAACCTGCCAGCTAAACCACTTCCCAAGCCATTTCAGCCCTAGCTGCTACAGAAGACAGAGGGGCTGGATGAAGTGGAAGGAGAACTTCATGGCGTGCGGTCCTGATCACATCCTGGTTCTGATTTGAAATTCTGAGAATTGCTTCTAGTGCTGTGTAATACAGTCAGTGGTCCCTGTACCTGCTGCAGTTCAATCAGGGGGCTACGTTTCTGTAGCAGGCAGCCTCTCTTTGCCACTGCGCACTCCCCCCCATGTGGACATGCCGCCACTCCTACATTGCTGCTGCTGCTTTTTGCGACTTATGGGTGATTGCCATATACACTGTGATTGCACGCAGCAGGCGCACTGTGCTTGGCTAGGTCAGAGTCCTTCAAAGCCTTTCTGGTCATGAAACTTCGCTATCACGCTATGGGAGAGCTTCGTACGTTGCCGCGCCGCGGCGCTGGTGTTGATCGGAGGGCAGCCGGGGGCGTGGTCAGAACGCGTTTGGCAGGGAACGGACCACGGAGTAAGATAAAACAGGCGCTTGCCGCCTTATCAGCAGTGCGCTTTCGCTTTACGTGTCATGGGCCGCTCAAATGGACTTGTCATTTTGTGAGTGGCGAAAAAATTTGGTGCGAACGGGCATGCTGCTACTGCGTTCCTGCCTGCCGGGCGGGCTACAGAGCAGCGGCAGCCGCCCGATGCCCTCCGATCTGCAGTGGCACCACTCGTGGTAGCCTTTGTCCCCGTACGAAACTTGGCCGGGAGTTCCATGACCATAGAAGCATTTAAGGACACTGGCTAGGTGCTTACACCAGCATGGACGCAATATCTTTCACAGCCGGCACACTCTCTCGCCTCTTTTTCTCTCTCTTCTTAAATCTGGAGTTTTCCAATACTCTGGCCGCACAACGACCATGATTTAGCTGTGCAAACCATCCCGCAGCGTCGAATTCAATGACGACAGTGGTGATGCGAGTTATTTGACTACATGCAATGCAAATGTGCTGACACCCACGCTGTCACCTCTTCCTTCTTGAGGCTGACTTTTTTCCCTCCACTGGTGACACGGCAGTGACGATTTCACTTCTTGGCCAAACTTGGCTTCACAAAGACAAAGAAAACATTGAGAACGAGGATTAACTGACTACAGGTGACACGAGGAGGCCTCTGAAACACCCTACTAATGGCAGACGTCGTAAAATGTAACGTTGCCGCTGCTCAGCAAGCTGTTGTGCCACATCTAGCTGCAACGGTCGGCAGCAAAGGCAAGTTGCAACACCACAAGAGAGAGGGAAGGCGGAAAGAGAGAGAGAGAGAGAGAGAGCGAGATAGATAGATAGAGAGAGACAAAGAGAGAATAGTCTGTAATGATACTGGTAACGTTACCCTGGCCAAGGTGCCTAGCTTGCTACACCAGGTGTATGAAAAAATAAGAAAACAATGAAGTGATGATGACTATGATGATGATGATGCGCGCATTAATAGAGTCCTGTTCAGAGAGTCTGATCCAGTCCTGTGCTTCGCAGGAAAGACAAATAGAACTTTTGTCGCTCGAGATGCTCATTTAGAGTTAGGCCAAAGGCCTAACACGCCACTTATAATTAGTCCTCTAGAAAGCGGAAGGCCCACGGACACTAAGCGGGACATCCTAGCTGCTCTATACCGTGTACATTCACAAAATACGTGGTTCAAGTCCTTGCGCATGCCACAAAGGCTGCAGAAGGGGAAAGCAGCCCGTTTCATCTTGAAGCGAAAGTAACTTGTGTAAGCGACATTTAGCCGCACACGATGAAGAACCGCTTTGTCATGCTTGAACAGTCCGTCAGGCATCCTAAAGGTCCCGTGCAGGTCTATAGAGTGAAGCGGGGCATAATTTTGCTTGAAAATGGAGACTCACCATTCTTCGCTGGGGCTTCGCCGGGGATCTGGTGGAGCCGTTCATCTTGTGGTAGAGGCCACAGGCGTTGCACAGGTAGTGGCCGGTGCCATCCCTACGCCACAGGGGCGTGGAGATGGCGCCGCAGTTGACGCACTCCCGGGCTTCGCCGAACCCCGCATACTCCGACGAGTCTGCAGCAGAGAAGGGCCCCCGGAGCGTGGGAGGAAAGCGCCCGCAACCCCGTGAAGACGGGTTAGTTCACGTTCAACGAGTCAACGAACCACGGCATCAGCAGAAACATCAGAAGACACGAAAACTACCCACAACAATAGAAAAGGCCAACATTAAACACTGGTTAAGTGCGTGGCAATCGCCCTAGTACGCGGCAAGGTAGACAGCTATGCGGGGCAGCAGCCGCCTCAATTCATGTGCCAATTTTCAAGACAACGGCAAAGCAGACAGCTCAAAAAGACGTCCTCCGAAGTCTACAACAATGCAGGATGTTTTGCTGCACTACTTTGAAGCGCGACTTCTGTGCCACTTTTACGCGTAAGAATGTTCAACGAACAAGCGGCATTTTTAAACCGAAAACATTTTGTAATTCATTATCTTGGGCAACTGCTCTCAGTTGTCTTGGGCTGCTTGAATTTCTACAATGTCTTTTTCCAAACTGCGGCTGTTACTCGTTCCCATGTGCTAAGCTCTCTTCGTGTAAGGCAGTGACAGCTGTGACAATCCAATTCTTGTAGCATTGTCCTTATTTAGGAGCCTAAATAGAGTTCTGAGATGTCTACGATGCTCCCTGTAAATTGGAGCACACCATAAATATAATGTTACACTATGCAAACATTACAAGTGAGTAAATATGTTATGAAGTGTAAAAAAAATGAGCAATGCATGCACATCTCATCTCACAAGAACCACCTTCTCCTCAAATTATGGTTTGAAAGTAATAATGAAGACATAAACGTTTGGCTGCAGCAATGAGGACACGTCCTAACCGCGTGATGACTTCAACACTCCTGCCGTGTTTCGTGTAAACCCTAAATCACTCGCTCCTTAACAAACGTACTACAATGCACTGATTACCAACTCGTTAACAACATTGAAATGCATTTGCAAAGCAAGCAATGAAGAACAACGATTCGAGCCAATTTGAAATGGCACTTACAGAAAGATGTTGGATAGTATTGGGATCAAGCTCAGAAGAATCTAATATCAAGAAAAGTTCAGGCACAAACAACAGAAAGCTAGCACATATACGTTTGCATAACTAAAAGACATAAGAACACATGAAAGCCAAAACTATACATTCACAAAGGTAGCTGCACTTCAACAGCACAAAATGTAACAAAATATTCTCTAAGAGCACATCTATAACTCTGCAATACGCAGTTGTTCATATTATCGACAATCATTTCAATCACATCAGCTGAGAACGGCACAGAATGCAAAAATGAATACGAGAACAGGTCAACAACAAAACATAGTCAAGTGTGGTTTATTCGGACCACATTATCGCAAGCAACGTGAAAGCACTGTAACTGAGGCTTCAGGAATAAATAATACCATATACACATCCAATTAGAAAGGTCAGAGACTGAGCACTAGTGAACACCACCTATACACCAAAACATAACTGCAAAGTTAGGGGTGGGAAATAATTTCAAGAGTCAATAAACGGGCAGTGCAGTGAAGTCCACTGGAAGGCGCACACGGAAGGAAGTCTTTGGCACATGTGTCCACATATTTTTTGTTGTTGCCGCTGCACCATCATTCTTGCCAAAGCTGCACAAGTGAGGGAAGTTCTTCGAGACTTGCAGTCAGTCGCAGCAGATGAAAAGTTTCGTAGCAGTGAAGTCGCTCCTCACACCCAATTCCAGAAAGAAGAAAAAGAAACAAGGGTTGAACAACAGCTAATATAAGGATATGTTGCATCTACAATGAAAGATGCTTTACTTCATTTTTTTAAGTGTATGTGCAAAAGCTAGGAGCCTAAAAAAAGGCTTCTTTAAGCCAGAACGTAAGCAGATACAGCAGTGATTACCTGATAATTTTACTACAATATAAGTGCCCATTATCACCTTCATAAGACAAACAGTCGTTAAAACAAGATATATTCAGACAATTTTGTGCCATTGTTCTTGAGTGGCTATAAAAAGCTGCCGTAAGACCAGGTTTACTATATCATTTATGATGTAGACACTACAAAAGCCCTTACGCGCTCCTTCCGTGCACATGCTGCATATTGTGCTACAGATATTCATCTCTCAGCCAAATTAAGTCCCCCCCAAGTAAGTCCAATCGAACCACACCAATTCCGATAATTTAACGAAAGTTTACAAACGAAAGCCAGATCGGCTTGCATTGTAAGCGCACGCCAGCCAAATGACCTGAACAGCCTCAAAAATCCGCCGAAGCACACAACGTCCTTGACTGGACGTTCATAACGAAAGATACAATAGCAGGAAACGCGATTGTCTTTTCCCTCATTTGCTTTTTTCTTTTACTTCGCTTAGGCAACCCTTTGCCTGCGGTTTGGGTCTAATTCGCACACCTCTCGAAACACGAGGGGGTTATTCTTTTTTGTTTTTCTGTTCTGTTTCCGCAAGCGCGTTACTATGGAGGCAGACAAGGTAACGGCAAATGTGACATGTTTTTAGCGAAGTGTCTGCGCCCGCATGCGCGCCTCGAAGCGCTGCGCTCAGACGGCGCTTATCATATTGTCCTCGGAGCCCCCCACGATTGGCTGCGCTCGGAAACACAATACAAACCTGTCATCTACAATGGAATGCGAGAACGAAGTCCCACCGGGACAGTACTCACGTTCACCTCGATCAAAGCACGCTGTGAGGCAGACAGAAAAAAAAAAAAAAAAAAAAGAAGAGAGAAACAGCACAAAGCCGCACACACGCCAGGTGTTGCTTCCAGCGCGGATATTTTGGGCTCCAGCGTTGCAACGTCAGGGGAGACGGCAAAAATACGATTAAAGATGCGAGGCAGCGATAAGCCTCGGCGGGGGCTCGGCAATCGCAAAGCGACGGCGGCAAAATATTGCGCGTAATAATCGTCGCGACGAAATTTTGGGGAGAAAAATCAACGTGGTCACACAACGACATCAAACGCGCGAAGTTATTATGCTAAAAGGCCTCGCGTTATGCCCGACACAGAGAGCACCGTCGTTTCTGCCAGTCGCCAAGCAGAAGGAAACGTTTCTCGGTCTACGAGCGCACCGAAGGCTCTTAACAGATAAAGAAAACTGGTTAGTCGCCTAAACCTGCACGGTTGGTGAAGAACGGGGCAGCCATGGCAGCGTTTATCAGTCGATCACGATTGCCAGTATCAGATAAGGAGGCCACTCAACAATAGGTCGATCGCGAAGAGATTTGAGGCCGCGATAGTTGCACAACGCTACCTAAAACGGCGACGCGTCCAAGGCCGCACGAAAAACCAAAGGCGTCGCCTGAGTCACTACAATACGAGCCGATCACAAAAAGGTGCGCTCCAGTGACCACCAACAAAGCAGAGATTGCCAAGCTAGTTTCTTGTATGTTTTCATTTCAGAGGCTTACGGCAGGCTCCGCTATCGGAGGCGATAGAAGGCGATCGGCGACCAAACAGGCACGACCATGCAAACAAAGATCTCCGCGGGTGCAAAAGGTGACCACACTGCCAATAAACGCGTGTAAAGAAGCGAGATAGGCCGCTAAAAGCTGTCTGCAAACAATAACATACTTGGTTCGAGGAGGCCGCCATTACGTGAAGCGAGAGCTTCCTTTTAGTTGGATTCTGGCGATGATACGATAAGCGGCGCCACCGGTACGTAAACAAAACAAATACATTACAGTACTTTATGTAAACCATATATAATTTAAAAACAATTGTGTTTTATTACATTTTCACGCGCGATGAGGAAGAATACACCACGTTTATTTTTGTTCGACCGCTTTGACCTACATTTGCGCTGCAGCCACTAGCACATCTGGCGGCAAAATGTTCAACTGAAACTGGCGCGCGATTTGAATGCGCCTTTTATAGAAAGTGGATTTTCTCCGCACGCAGCCGGCTGATTATTTCCCAAAGCAAGAGAGAACTTGTTCTTTCATAAATTTTAAGCCAGCCGCATGTCGCAGAAATAGGGGGATACAGGACAACAATTTTTTTTTTTTTTCTTTTTCACACTTGACTTCACCCCAGCAGCTACTCAGTGGTGACAGTGGTGATGCGTAGCGGTTTGGCCGGTTGGGTATTATGACCGGCCAAACCCTTACAGCTCACTCAATAGTTGGTGTGTTAGATAAAGTGCAAAAAAGCTCTCCCATACAGAGAGGGGAGGGAAGGGTACGTTATATTCTAAGTTACGTTACATTCGAAGTAAGGAACTGTCACAGTACGTAAAAATTTATAAGAACCTTGTGATATTGTCCAGCATACTCCTCAACAGTCTTCAGTGCTTTCTCTGTCACTTCGCCTTAGACGCCGCGCCTTAACCAGGGGGTGGGATCAGGTTGTGGTGGAGGCGATTCGTGGAGCACGTACGCACCAACTCATTTTTCGCTCCGTGCATGCCCCCATCCAAAGCTAAGTCTAGCGCTCCTGGGCTTGCGTGGTACAAGGCGCGAACATTTAGGGACACTAAACGGGAGTTAGATTTTTGCATAGTGACTCAAAGATTGCCCCGGAAATGACCTACGCTTTCTTCGCTGATAAACTATCTAACCTAGCACGAACGTCTCTCATCAGCGATGCAGCTTTGAATTCTGGCAGGGAGTGTACAGGCCCTAAGGCTACATACAAGTTTCCTCAATGACCCCCCAAGATGGCACGGCTTCCATGATTGCAAGTACAAGGATGTGCCACCCACACCCAACTATATATACCCTTCCTATAACCTCTACCCCCTTGGTCTACGAGCCTCCTCATTCAATAATGTCAATCAGTCAATCACTCACTCACTCACTCACTCACTCACTCACTCACTCACTCACTCACTCACTCACTCACTCACTCACTCAATCAATCAATCAATCAATCAATCAATCAATCAATCAATCAATCAATCAATCAATTCTCAGCCCTCAGTGGTCACTTTTTCATTCGTTTACTCCGGAGTAAAATGACTTCGCATGAAGATATGCCAAACAGTCAGTTCAAACTAGGCTAACCCGAAATCATGGTGTAGTTAGTACTTATTAGGACGCGGGTTCGATTCCCGCCCATGGAGACTGTATTTCGTACGAAGAACGCGTATTACGTACGGCAATACGTAATACATCTCGTTCGCACGAAATTTCTGCGCACGCTAAAGAACCGAAGGTGGTTTAAAGTGGTCCCTAGCTGCGCCTTGTAGCCAGGGTACAGTCCCAGTTTGTTACCTAATTCACAGTTAATACTCCAGCCCTTTTGCTCCCCCTAGAGTAATGGCCGATATCTCTGAAAACTATTCAAGGACCATGAACTTGCCCTTCAAAGCAACGCCAGGATCTGAAAAGTTTGTTTCCAGACAATGGCCAAATTTCGAAATTGTGAATTCTGTGACACGATCTGAAAAATAGCCCGTCGAGAACGTCAGGCACCGCGAGTTAATTTCTTTTCCTTTTTGTCTACCTCTTTCGAGGGCACTCACCCCGTCTCCAATGCTAATCAGAGAAGCGTGTAGGCGATTGTAAACGCCGGCAAAACTGCCTGCCTTTTCACGAAAGAGCTCTCTCTCTCTCTCTCTCTCTCTCTCTCTCTCTCTCTCTCTCTCTCTCTCTCTCTCTCTCTCTCTCTCTCTCTCTCTCTCTCTCTCTCTCTCTCCCTCTCTCTCTCTCTCTCTCTCTCTCTCTCTCTCTCTCTCTCTCTCTCCCCGTCCGTCTGCTGCTTGAAGTTCGTAACATATGCAGAGTACTTCCCGTAACTTGGAACACTCCCTGAAATTCGAAATATTATATTGTCTCCAGCGAAGCAGTCAATGGTAGTTTTATATGTGGATCGCCTCACCGGTTTCCCAATTTGATAGTGAAGTGATCATTTAAAACGAATAAATACCCTTTCAACGAGTGAATGCTGCCAAAATTTCACTGGATCGTTGCAGAGAGTCCGAATATGCGCATTACACTTGATTTTCCGAAAAAAAAAATATTTTAACGGGAAAGCGGTTGTTGTAGCAGCTTTATCGAGGACCATGGCCCACAGGCCGAGTAGTTTAATGGGAGGGGAGGAGGTAGTGGGTTGTGTACTCTTGACTGTCCAGTCTTCATGCCAGATGTGGAGTTACTATCGAAACACACTGAACGAGAGTGCGAAGCTGGGCGAGTCGGTAGGAATCCATTAATAAAAACAGCGCAAAGGACGGGACACAAAGGACGAGCTCGACAGGGACTCGAGTCCCTGTCGAGCTCGAGCTTGATTGCACTACTCGATTGCACTACTATCGAGCTCGATTGCACTATTCGTGCAGTGATGACAGAGTAAAGTCCTATGGCATGTAACAGACTTTCGCGTAGCGAAGTGTGATTGGTTGTGTGCGGGTCCAATGGTTGCGTGTTGGGCAGGATGTAGGTTCGATAATTGTGAAACTTGACCAGTTCCAAACGGGACGGGGGAGGTCCGCTTGTGCGGAGACTTGACAGCGGGCATCTCAGTGGAACATGAGGCGAGAACCATTTGCCAAGATTCTCAAGAGTGTATGCCGCGTTGGCGATGTTTTAGATGCGGAGCATCTCATGCTCGGGGCTGTGTACCTCCCTCTCTTGTCGTCCGCCGTCCGCACTCTACTGCGCATGCGCGTCTCTTCAGCCCGCCCCGTCAGCGTTGAGGCTGACGTCAGCGCAGTCCACTATAAAAAGAAACAGTTAGGCGGCGCCCGGTTTAGATCCCACGACTCTCTGGCCGCAACGGGAGGTACGTGGCGCTCTTCCCACTGCGCTACAAACCGGGACGGGAGCATGTGCTACGAACGCGCCTTATGTCCTTCACTCATTCAAACTACGTCAAGAAGCTACTGATACAACGAAGGCACGCGAAGCTGAACGTCAACGGAAACGACGGACTGAAAACTAATGGGAACTTCAGTCGACCCCATGGCTGCTTCGCATACTACTAAGGTTCCCCTACGGGAAGATGGTGTAATTTTTTTATTAAAGCGAAAATTTTCATAGTGAGACCGATGGCGTTGTGTCAAAAAACTAACGAATTTCCCCATAGACCACTTGGTCGGCCTAAAAGCCCTGACAAGATCTCTGGACACATGGTGCGCGCGTGAAACCGGGCATCCATTGCATCAAAACGGTTACTTGAAAATCGCGAAAAAGGAACGGTTCTAGATAAGACAATACAAGCATCGATCATGAAGAAGGAGTGCAATAGTATAGTATACCTTTAAGGTTCGACGATCGATTGGACGCACTTTCAGCGAAGGTTGGACGCACGTTTAGCTTCCGCGCTTCTCTCGACTTTCTTTAGGAAGGGGTGGTAATTTTTTTTTTTAAACGTGGAGATGGATTATACTCGGTTACAACTCAAGAACGGCACCACCTCATGTAGTGTATCACTCCGCCAAAGCGCCGGACCCGTAACGTCAGTGCGCGCGCATTTTGAAATGGGTTTGCTATGAATGCGTGATATCGTTTGCCTTGTCTCACGCAGTTTGTTTGTCGTCACTGGAGTCGTTTATAAGCATATTAAGTCCAAAAATCACGGGAACGGCTCACGCTATGTTCAAAATATTCCCAGTAACGCCCTACTTGCGCCGCGCGGAGAAACATCCGGCTACGGTGCTAAGGCACAGCGGCAACTTCCGGTGCCGTTGTCACCGAGTATAGGCATAGGACCTGAAACAAAGATTGAAGGGGCGACGTTTGGCTTTCTGTATCTGATGACACGCAGTGCTGTGGTAACGTGGGAGAAGTCCCTACCGAGTAACCAGCGGAAGGGCGGGATCTGAGCTCTCCTGCGCTGCAGCGTGTGCAGCCTAACTTACGGGGAAGGTGTCCGCGCGTTCCGGCACCCAGTCAACACGAACAGTTGCACAGTTACGTCCTTGCAGGTAAGTATGGGTGGCGGTCTGGTGCGAGAAGATTTTCTGAGCAGTTGGAAGATTGGTGAGTTCAGATAGTTTGCTTTGAACTGCTGCAAAATCTTCTACAGTAAACGAATTCAAACGGACATTGCTGCATTCAGTGGTTCTTTTTTCTGTCTAGGCTATACAACTTCGTAGTAGAAAAATACTATTTACTTCAACTGATTACTAAATCAAGATGTAAAAAATAATGAAGAGATGGCCCACGCCACACTGAGTTATTCTTATTTATTTCGTTGCTGGAAAACTGAACATTTCTTTGTCCAAGCTGCGTGAAACACTCTCCACCACTTGCGAGCAGCAACAGCCAGAATTCCTGATAATACGGACAGATTTACACACAATCCCTTAGAATCTATATTGCAACGACACTGTGCGAGTAAGTATCGACCTAACGTTGTCAGATTACCGATAACGGCGACGGCCGACCGCAGATGTGTCCCGAAGAATCCTACAAGGCAAGGCGTCGTGCTCTCACGGGGTAATGCGACGACACTTTCATCATCATCACCACCACACCACCATCATCATCATCAGCATCATCATATCTACGCCCACTGCAGGGCAAAGGCCTCTCCCATTCTTCTCCAATTACCCCGGTCCTGTGCTAACTGCGACCAATTTATCCCCGCAAACTTCTTGATCTCATCAGCCCATCCAACTTTCTGCCGCCCCCTGCAACGCTTGCCTTCTCTAGGGATCCACTCTGTTACCCTTAATGACCAACGGTTATCTTGCCTTCACATTACATGCCCTTCCCACGTCCATTTATTCTTCTTAATTTCTACTAATATGTCCTTAACACGCGTTTGTTCCCTGACCCACACCACTCTCTTCTTGTCCCTTAATGTTACGCCTATCATCTTCCGTTCCATTGCCCCGCGAGTCGTTCTCAATTTACGTTGAACTTTGAGCCTCGTCACACGCCAAATAAGCTTCATCAGCCGTTGTCACTGATCTTTGGCGAACGTTGTAGAGAAGCCGACCCAATGGGAAATAACCTGCCAGATCTTACTTTTGAAAACCGCCAATTCTTGATGCGCGTACCGCAGGAACTGGAACTTCTTTCCCGGTGTTACGAATCGGCCAGCGCCACGTTTTTTCCCGCATCAGCGACCACGTGGGAATCGACCATGTGCGCCCGCGTGTCGGTGAATCGTACTTTCGTGTCTCGACATGCCGGGTCAGTCACCTCGCTTTGCAACACACCTCCGGCGGCTGTCGGCTTCTACGTGCAAAGCCACGACGTTCGCCACACCCTTCAGGCACCTGCGCGTCGCCTTGACCTCCCCGGCTCAGACGTTTCGCTATCGGCGCGATCAGCAGTTGATAGGGCGACCCCAGCACCTTTCAAAGACACTCTCTCCGCCCCCCCTCCCCCCCACTCGGACGCCATGTGGGACGAACCCATGAATGACTCACGAACTATGGACAGAGGGTGTGTGTCTGTGATTTCATGGCGTGTTACTCTTGGGGACGTTTTTTGGGTATAAATAGAAGCAGCACAAACGTTGAAAATCATTCCTGCCTGAGCAGCGAATCCATGCGGTCGCTCTGCTCGTGTCCTGTATTGTAACCTCGCCCGTCGGGGCATTGTATGTTTTTTTTTTGGCTTCGGCTCACCTCTCGCTATGAAGTAAACAGTTACGTTATCCTACTGCTCTGGACTTCTTCACGGCTGCAACAACGGCTGGCCGCTCGCTTCCTACACGCTACCCATCGTATGTTGGAGGCCACGGAGAAAGGATCGGGTGCCCCCGCCCGGTCGCAACACCGGCGATCACGAATGCACGAATGCAACTATACCTGTGATGAGATGGGGGCAAAAACTTTGTCCCAGGTCCTCCGATGTAGTAGTGCGTGGCGCGGCTTCCTCACGGGCTGTGTGTCCTTCTAGACTCGGGTTGGCCAAAAAAAGTCCTTCCGAGGGAGAGGCGCTTGGGCTCCATCTACGTCACAATACTTAATACTGGCGCCGCTATTCTTTATTTATTTATTTATTTATTGAATACTACCACCCTGAGTGCCAGACCTTAGGCAGGGATGAGAATACAAATATGCAGTAACAAGGACGCTATAGTTACATAAAACAACGCATAAAGAGAAAAATGGAAAAGGAACGCGAAACACATTAACAATAATTATCTTAAAACTTATATGAAAGCAGGGAAAAAAGGAAGAAAGGAAAGAACATTTGAACGTTTAATTTCCTGGGCGGCGCGACTCGGAAACCATAAGTTCCGGCAGCTAATTTATCTCTAAACTCAGTTTAAACTCCAACTTTTTCCCCTCAGACTGCAGGATAGGAGTTCGCATTAATTGAATTTTAATGTATTTTGCCTTATGATGCCTTGCCAACCCACCTACGATCCCAGAGTAAATGCCGAGCGCCCCGAATGTGATGATAGCGCAATCGGATAGACGCCGGTTTCATAACGCGAGGAACCTAGTTTCGATTCCAACAACGGTTGCATTAGCAGTAACTTCTATTGTGCCCGTGATGGGGTAAAAAATGAAGCGTTTTTTTTTTTTTCTTGAGGCTTGAGGCGCGCACTGCCCACACGTGCTCGTCGGCTCCTTGCCTTCTCGCCACTTCCCCTTCTTGGCCTAGCATTTTCCCCCTCTCCACTTTGCTGCGCCGAGTTTTGAGCGACCGCTGTCACGTATGGAAGTCAAGCTTAAACAGCTCCACTGTTAAAAAACGTTACTATTACCGCCGTGTACAAAACTGTGCCTCGAAGACTCGCGAGGTATCCATGGCGCTGCATGAAGCGAACATGTGAGTCACATGTTAGTGGTTTTACTAGTTTGGAACGATTTTAGTATATATACGTCTTTCTGACGAATTGTCTTAACTTTCCGCCGACTGGCTGAATCGAGACCAAAATTTTCGCGTATATGTAGCCCAAGGAAGGCTATAGTTCTCTTCCCCACATAGCTGCATCTTAAAGTCGGCTTTTTGCACGACCCACCAGCTGTGCAAAAAAGCCAGACCAGCAAAAGGTTTATGGGCGCCAAGAGCAAATTGTTTGGCAATGTGGCACGGGTCAACGTATTTGATCGCTGCGGTCATCCACCCCTTTTGAAATCCAAGAAGAAATATCTCGCGCTTTCACAGTTGAGAACACTGAAAGCCTTATATGAATGAAGCTTATGTCGAAATCGGCATTAGTGTTATTCCGACGAGGCAGTCTATCGATTCGAGCGAAATTGTTTGCCAGCATTGCGTAAGCTTAAGTTATCATTTATTCAAAATATAGACTGATTACAAGTGATTGATTGATTGAAACGATTTATTAATCAGCCGATTTACCAATCCTTGGCCATCGCCGTGTGGGGGTACACGGTACTCTATTGGTATGCCTGAGGGGAGACTATGCAGGCGTGCTGAGAATTTCAGCGTAAGGTCGTTTTTGTGCACAGTACTTTGGCGCCCGCTGCTGTAGTTTGACAGCGGTGTTTTACTCGTTGCCGAGCGAACGAAGGGAGATCCGAAGACAGAAAGATCCCAAGACAAAACACGATTCACAACAACATGCTCGGCGGCGGCGATGCGCTGCGAGAAAACAGAAGAGTAGCTCGCGCAGCCATCCCTTCGCTCATCAGCGATCACATCCTGAGACGCGGCAGCTACGCTCCGTGACCCGGAAGACTGCAGTTGCGTTGCGCACAAATTTCGCATTAGGGAGTATAGTAATCTCAGCCATTTCTTATGGTTGACCGACTGACATTTATTTACTGTGTTGTTTGTTTATTAGCTATTTTATAACACCCTGGCAAATCTTCCTCAGTAGTTAAATCTGTTAGCCTGTGTATGCATCTATGCTTGCGTGTGTGCGTGTATGTGTGCGTGTATGTATGTATGTATGCATGCATGTATGCATGCATGTATGCATGTATGTATGTATGTATGTGTGCGTGTATTTATGTATGCATGTTTGCATGTATGTGTGTATGTATGCATGTATGTATGTGTGCGTGTATTTATGTTTGCATGTATGTGTGTATGTACGTGTATGTATGTATGTATGTATGTATGTATGTATGTATGCATGCATGTATGCATGCATGTATGCATGTATGCATGCATGTATGCATGTATGTATGTATGTATGTATGTGTGCGTGTATTTATGTATGCATGTTTGCATGTATGTGTGTATGTATGTATGTATGTATGTGTGCGTGTATTTATGTTTGCATGTATGTGTGTATGTATGCATGCATGCATATATGTATGTATGCATGTATGCATGCATGTATGTATGTATGTATGTATGTGTGCGTGTATTTATGTATGTATGCATGTATGTATGTATGCATGCATGCATATATGTATGTATGCATGTATGCATGCATGTATGTATGTATGTATGTATGTGTGCGTGTATTTATGTTTCCATGTATGTGTGTATGTACGTGTGTATGTATGTATGTATGTATGAATGTATGTATGTATGTATGTATGTGTGCGTGTATTTATGTATGCATGTTTGCATGTATGTGTGTACGTGTGTATGTATGTATGTATGCATGTATGTATGTATGCATGTATGCATGCATGTATGTATGTATGTATGTATGTATGTATGCATTTATGCAGGCATTTATGTATGTATGTGTGTATGTATGCGTGTATGTATGTATGCAGGCATTTATGTACGTATGTATGTATGTGTGCGTGTATGTATGTATGTATGCATGCATGCATGTGTGTATGTATGCGTGTATGTATGTATGCAGGCATTTATGTACGTATGTATGTATGTGTGCGTGTATGTATGTATGTATGTATGTATGTGTATGTATGTATCTATGTATGTATGTATGTATGTATGTATATATGTATGTATGTATCTATGTATGTATGTATGCATGTATGTATGTATGTATGTATGTATGTATGTATGTTTGTATGTATGTATGTATGTATGTATGTATGCATATGCATGCATGCATGCATGCACACTGGGACGCACCTAACCGGGCCACACATTAACTTGATGCACACAAGAACTGCGTTTCTTTTCTTCTTTCATGTTTTGGCCGGCGCCACAGCCGCAAATGAATGCGCGACTTACACAACAGTAAGGTAAAAGGCACAGAGATACACATCTAGAAGGCAGGAACGACGTTACTGTAATTAAATACGTTTTGTAATGAGTAGTAAATAGTTAGGTACATAACTGATCCGGCAAATATTCTTTTAACCTCTTCAAGCATTGTTTTGTCATTCTTCGTTAATTACCGTACAGACGAGTGTACACGCCGCAATCGTGTAATGGCCACACCTAAACTTAAAAAAAAAGACAAGCGCCAAAACTCATCGAATTGGTTTTCGTGTACAGACTATTTTAAGGCTGCAGAATCGCCCTCTACTTGGGGCGTGAGAAGAGGATGTGGGCGAATAAGAGCTCCCGAGCGATAACGTTGGAATGATAGTGACGATTGATACGGGCATAATTGCTTCATTAGTTGTCGTTTGTGCCGAAGCGTCCACCAAAAAAAAAAAAACGCGAATGTCCACATAACATAAAACACAGTTCCCAAACGAATTACCTTTTCCGGCATGTAATGGCTGTATCCTTGATTATCGCCGAAAATCTAGGGGGTGGGGAGCGGAGGGGGGCGAAAACTTACGGAGGCACCACAAGCCCTTGCGACACTTCCGTGCTTCTTTTTGAAACGGCAATGTTTGGCGGCAGCAGAGGGCTTGAAATACTGCGAGAGGGCGCTGAGACGTGAGAAAGTGTGTACCCCGAAGTCTTCTTCATCAGGTTCCTGAAGGGGCCCTACCGTGACGCATGGCCCTCAAACGGCAGCTGCAGATCTTCTATCGTGACGCGGCATCGCGCTGGCCGGCGCTAACAAGGTCTGCCGTACGTGCTTCTTGCTTTATAATCTCAACACCTGGCCGGACAAAGCCGCCAATGAGGTCTTGATATCCGCCGGCGCACATTCAACACCGTCCACGTGCGCGGCTTATAATTTACGGTAGAAGTCCCCTTGCCGGAACACTGCCGCGGGAAGATTTGCGTCTATTACGAGAGTCGCATCTTAAGGCGAGAGCCTCAGCTTTAAATGCCCCATTACGCGAAGAAGTCGGCGCTGAAGTCGGTGTAACCGACATGTGGTCCTAAACATGGCCGAAAGTGCCAGGATAATAAAATTAAGGAAAAGAAAGTTTTGTGGTTGGGAATCGAACCAGGGA
Source organism: Haemaphysalis longicornis (assembly GCF_048455015.1). Taxonomy (NCBI): domain Eukaryota; kingdom Metazoa; phylum Arthropoda; class Arachnida; order Ixodida; family Ixodidae; genus Haemaphysalis; species Haemaphysalis longicornis. The sequence goes on from NW_027526460.1 coordinate 51,864,483, forward strand.
CCTCCGGAATGAAAGAATTACAAGCATATCCTCTACATCACATCGATGTGATTAATCGCCCTTTTGCTCGGTTCATTAGGTAATGTAATTATTTGCTTATCGCGGTAATTTTAGTGAAAAGTAATTCATTACTTTCGGAATTAATTTTCGGAAAACGTGTCGAGGCTATTCCCTCCGGAAGAAAACCTTTAGATACTGCCACTAATATTGGAGTTGTCAGATGAAAGTCGCTGAAAAAGACCGGGTGGGAGATCCTGCCGGTGGCGAACATGCGTGCGTCGAAGAGGGGAAATAATTTCGGAAATTCGGTTCATTCAAAAGACTTAGGCTGCCTTGGCCCCGTAACACTGATGCAAATTCTAACCTAAACTTGGAACAACTACGCTAGATATTGTTACGCCGGGGCAGGATAAATGATACGAGCCGTGACAGATGGTGAAACGATGTATTTGCAAGGCGATGCGATTTATGTACAAGCGGCCACGATTATGACGATGATGATGGTGATGACGACGATGACGACGACGACGACGACGACGACGGCGACAGCGATGATGATGTCCTATAAAAATGACGCATACCCACTGAGGGGGATTGGCCAAGAGTTCTTTTTTCATGAAAATGAATCCCATAAGGCAATAGTAGAGCAGAATAAAGCATTTAGTATGTAGATTCAAGCGAGAAAGGGAAAACGAAAAGGGAACGAGAAAGCAAAATAAGAGTCAGCCTGAGAGAGACCGCACAAGCTGCGCACCGCACGAAGCTTCGTCTTCTTCGAAGATGGGTGATCCTGGTGCTATGTATGTTCATAAAATAGTCACCACCTTAGTCTTCACTTGACAATATTAGGGGAAAACAAATAAAGCAGTGCCGACTCATCAGCCGTTTTCTTGCTCTGTCCGTATGACGTCATCGGGACTTGCTTGTCCGCCGGCCTAAGCCACCGCCACGCAACTTGACAGTCCGTATAGTACGCTGCCCTTAGTTCCTCTTGACCGCACCATTTGAGTGTTCATGCGCAGTTGGCCACCTATAACTATGTTTTAGCACTTAGCCTACTACGTCACTTCTGACGTCGTGTAGCGCGCGAAATACGAAAGTCGTTTATGTTTTTTTTTAACGTTTTTCGGAGCTGGAATGTGGTTAAGTGAGTTAGCCAAAGCTAGCTCTTTCAAATTAAACAAGGCTTTACTTCGTATTCATGGCCCTTTAACAACTAAAGAGATTCAAATAAAACTCCATGGATTAAAACGGGAGAACCCGGGCCATCTCCACCAACGTGAAACCTGGCAAGGGTCGAAGCATGCAGTGTATAAGTTGATTCAAAGATTGTAAGCTTCTCTCTTGCCACACGGCGCGTGCTGATATACGCGACATCCCAGTTACGAAGACGGCGGATAAGTGAAATCCGAAACGGCGAACGGCAAATTTTAAAGTTAAAGCGAGTGCGGAGCGAAATAGAAGCAAACAAGCAAGCGCGAATTGATCAATGAAGCGCGAATGAAAAGCGAGAGTCCCGATGTGTTCTTTTAGTATGCGTTTTTGCCGATGAAGATGAAACGTTCTAGCCCGAGGCGATGGAAAACGAGTGCCCCGGTGGGTTCTTTTAGTACGGGCAGAGTCCTTCAAAAAGACTCTGGTACGGGTTACGTTCTAGCGCGAGGCGTTGGAAAACGGGTGTCCCGGTGGTTTAGTACCGTGACCACATGAGTACACGACAACGAATGACGACGACGACGACGACATGAGACGCCGACAGCCCGAGCCCCTAAGGTGCTTCGCCTCTAAAGCTTCCGTGGTAGGAGTAGAATTTCGAATTCCGGCAGTGGCAAAACGATGCAGGCTTGCCCGCAATTCTCGCCCATCTAGCACGGTAGCCCTTTTTTTTTTTTTGCTGCTGCTGGAAGAGAACTAACCACAGTAGTGCGGGGAACCAACTTAGATACACCTTCTCCGCTTTTACCATGCTTTAACCAGACTCGTTTGACGAGGCAGTAACAGAAGCAGAGCCGGCACTCAGAACGCTAAACAGTGCGGGAAAGCCAGTTTTAGATATTTTGCAAGCGGTTTTGAGGGAAGTTTAAAAACAAGTAATAATAAAGATTGATGAAAAGCTGATAAATTTTAAAACCTAAAACTTTATTAGAACCTCGTAATCCGCGAACTGCGAATCCATTAATTACTTCTCATCTTATCTGTACAAGCATCCACTGCAGTGGCTCTCAAATGGGAGTCTGCGGACCTCAAAGGCACTTTAACGGACCGCGAGTCCCTTCGCGACACTTCATTTTCTTCTCCTTGCCGCCAACGAAAATAAAGGGGAAAATGGCTTTACGGCATGTCACGTACGTTTAAATTTCCCGCGTAGCAAGGACTGTAAAGTTGGCTTTTTGCGCAACACTGCAATCGTGCGAGGAAGCCAGACACACAAACGCCGGGTATATAGTTGGCTGTGAGGGCGACTTTAGCTGTTAGAGTCTCAAGTATTCGAGATTTCGACTCCTACCAACGCCCTTCATCGTAGGGGGTTTTATCACTTTTGCAATAAAGCAAGAGATCCGGCACATTCAACTTATCTAAAGGAAGAGTGAGGGGAGGGGGGGGGGGAACAGAGGAGATACTGCTCTAAAGTATTTCGTATGCCGCATACCGTTTTGAAGTTTCGAATTTCGAAAGACTACGCAATTGCAACTGGCGTTGCAATTGCGTAAACAAACATCACATCACATCACATGTTGTAAACCTCACAAAACAAGCAAAAAACAAACAAATTCTAGTTACTTCGTTCCCCGTACGCGAAGCTAGGGGAAATGCCCAGATTTTAAATGTTATACTCAGGTACACGTAAAAAACGGCAATAAGGCAATTGACCTTAAATGGGTCAATTTGTTTGCTAGATAAGCGTCATTATTGCTGCAGAATGTAATATAGATCTGGCGCGCTTTCGACACCGGCGGAATGAGGCGCTGGTAGTGGGAGTTCGCCGAAGCTAAAGTGGGAACATTTAGTGGAGATAAGTGGCGCTCTAATGAGGCGGCGCAGCACCCCAGGTGCCTTTTGAATTCCTGAATGCGCCCCCCGCCAGGAATCGCAGACTTCGCGCATACTTCCCACGAGCCTCCGCCACGAGTTTCCTTGATCACGTGGCGTACATGCTCTAGTGCTGCGCGGGGAAGCCGCCGCTACGGCCTTACGGTGACTTCTGGTGCGCCATTCCGTTTCGTACACAATACAGATGTGTAATCACGTAGCGCCATCTACTGGTTCGTTTTTATATCCTTTCGACCAACTCCTGGAAAGGATCCGCCGTTCGGACTTTAATGCTTTGAAGTAAAGTCTTCGATTCCTCTTGCTACGGCGTAGGTTCGATCCCCCCCCCCCCCCCCCACATCCTATTTGTTTTCTTTCTAAATCGAGTGATTTTTTAGTAAAAATATTCTAAATCAATACTTGCACCCATTTGTCCGTTAATTAAAGTAACTCAGTGGGCTTTAGGTTGCTTTAGGCGTGGTGTACAGCCTATCACCGTGTTGCGGCTGTTTCTGTACGGCTGACGAAGTGGTAAGTCGACGGCACCGATTGTGCCCAACTCGTTTACAAGTTGCCACGATCACGTGACCCACTAGCTACAGTTTGATATGAAAGAGCCACCTTTACGGCTGCATAGCGGCACCAGGTGCCCCACCAACTTAGAGCCTAGAGCTTACTTAGTGGCTCGAACGCAACTCATTCCTTACAGTGCTGCGCAGGGAAGCTTTTTCTAATGTCGCGCAGTGTTAGGCGGTTGCGAAACTCTGTATCCCAAAGGTGTGTATGGGAACTTTCGGCATCTCAGGGATACGCCAAACTGTTACTTGCGGGGGACGGGTCAACCACTACTCGATCGCGAGCGAAAAGCACGTGCGAGCATAGCTAGCACTCAAACTTCGGTCATGAAAGAAAAGGACGCGTTTTTCTTTCGTACTGCCAGTTTTGAAACAATAAACGATACGTACCTTTAACAAATAAATCCCTGGGGAAGTTCGATTGAAGAGATCAGTTTTATTGTAGAGCTGACGAGCAGGAAGAGCTCTAATGTGGGCAGACTAGGTGTTACGCCAGTAACCCACCCTATCATAGCTCGAAGTTATTAAATACATACCTCATAACGTGTGACAGCAGAATGGCCACGTAAAACAACCACATTAACAGTCACTAGCCGTGTATGAAGAATACAGTTTTGACCAAAGAAGGATACATGAAGGAATTTCCCCCTCCTGTTACTTGGTTTTTCTATTTTATTCCCGCTTTTTTTTTCAAAATTAATTTGGTTATGTTCCTTTTTCTGGTTCTAAAAAAGTTGTTGAATAGTCATAATGCAAAAACGAATATTTTTTTTTACAGTTTTAATGTCACGGTATCCGTAAAGTCAACCAACGAAGCATACAAAGGGGGTCGTAGGCACAAAGTGCTTGTAGTTTACACAATTACTAGTCGTGCGTTCGTGTACAGGATTCCCCAGTAAGCGGTTGCTTTCCCGCGAAAGCATGACACACGAATGTCATGCTTTCGTGCGTAATACATCGCTTACACAAATGGGGGAATTCTGAAGAGGGAAAGTGTGCGAAACGTGTGTTTATCGCCCCCAGCCGCCTGCGGAAGAACCTCCGTCCTGATCGTACCCCCCATGAACGGGTACCCGAATCCCATATCCGTATATGTTTCCTTTAGTACTATGGAAGATGTATGGAACATATGAATTATATACGAACATAGTTCCATATATGTTCCATTGCAAAGTGGGAATCGTCAGATAAATGCTTAAAGGGGCCATAGAGACAGTATTCAACTTGGTTCTTTAGAAGGACTCTTTTGTACCAATAACAATGATAGCAACTTTATCGCAAACTTCGAACAAATAATGCAGACAATAAAAAACTAATGAAGCTGAAAGGCTCCCCATCCACTTTCCGGCAACTTTTCTATGACGTCACAGAAATTTGTTGGTGCGATTGACGGCCACGGACCTAAAACGTCCCTAACACGCATGACTGTGCGATTGTAGTGGGGCCTGTAGGTCCGTTTGATCGCATCACTTGGATGCTAACGGGCAGTTAGCACACTGATAATTAAGTTCTTAGAGCTGGCCCACATGACGTCACTCCTGCCAATAAACACGTCACTGTAGCGTGAAATTTGAAAGTTTTTAACGTTTCTTGCATTTTTTTTTGTTAAAAGACGACTTCTGTGACTGGAAGGGAGATCAGTGAGGTACTGAAGCCTACTCCTTTCAAATTAAACAAAGTTGTATTCTGTATTCCTCGGCCCTTTAAATTAAGCTGTTGTGATATACACCGAGCTAGTTCCCTTAAAGGCGCCATGAAGACAAAATGCAATTTTTGTTCATTCGAAATATTGCCTCGTTAGAACAATACTGATACCGCTTTTAGCGCAAACTTTACTAAAATAAGCTATATAATTCGAAAAAAAAAGCGATGGCTATGCGACCCACTAGCTCAACTCCAGCACTAGAACCTATGACGTATTATGGACAGCTGTGCGATTGGCTCGGGCCGGTAAAGGCAAAAGCAAGTTTTACAGGGCTTAAAGCTTGCAGAACGAGCTATTTGCGCTTGAATTTAGTGCATATTTTTCTTCAGATTTCGTTTGGGGTTGTCTCACACGACACTGGCCAACTGGCACAAGCAACATTGTCTTACGTGACCCTGTTTGTCGAGCATACCCGATGACTATCAACCGTAACAAATATAAGCCAGGTGCAAATCCGGTCAAAAACAAAGCGACTGCGTACAGCGGGCTTGAGCGGTATTGCGGCACATCTAGAGGACGGAGGGTAAAGAAAGCAACGAAATGCATTTTGTCGTCGAGGAAAACGAAGGATGGGATCGCGATACTGACTTGTTCGGATGCGTGATTAAACTAGTGCTGTGTCCTCGCTAAGTTATTTGTCATTGTGAATAGTTGCCCGTGCCAACTATTGCTCTGTGCTTACTGTCCCCAGCCCGGCACCCTCTACCACATAGTATGGGGATGCCAACGTACTCCAGACTTGCTCCCACTTCCCAGCCCACTTGGATCAGTGGAGGGCTTCCCTGGCCAGCCCAGACCCGGATATCCAGCCCAAACTGGTGACCCGAGCACGGACGGCCAGCCGAAGTCAAGGCATCTCGGACTAGGGATGCCTTCCACCGGGCGAGGAACAAACATATTTATGCTCTCTCTCTCTGTCTCTCTCTCTCTCTCTCTCTCTCTCTCTCTCTCTCTCTCTCTCTCGTCCGCTGCAGCCCTAGTTGACATACATAACATTCGTTTAAAATACCTGCCCTGGATAGCTCATCGGTGACGTCACGATACCACCGACGATCTAGTGGGAGAATTAAAATATTGGCTTAAATTGTGTAATTTCTCCGTGAATAAAGCATCGTTCGCTGCTGGACAAGCGCTGGGGGCACTATAAAACATCAAATCTTTTGAATAAAACAAACATATTTCGTCTTCATAGCCCCTTTAAGTCGGCTACACTACTAGACGCACATGTTAGTAGGGGCGGACATTTTTTCTAGGGCAATATAAACGGTCCTAAATCAAAGTAGGAAGGCCATAGGGCCTTCTAGATAATAAATACGTCAACCTAAGACATCATGTACGTCCGTAGAGACCTATACACCGAGCGCCGTTGAAGTCAGCTTCACTACTATGCGCTCACGCATTGATGAAAATACATTTTGCCGCAGCAATATGTGGAGCGCGATGTCAAAGCATGAAAGCCCTAGCGCCTTCTATTAAATACCTTCATTACACTCGTATCCCTATGGAGCGCGATAATCCGAACCTCTCAAGGTCGGCGTTACTACCATGCACATATGCATTCTGGGAATAAACGTTTACAGGAGCAATGCAAGAAGTCTTATATCAAAGTATGATGACTCAAGCGCCTTTTATAAAACACCCTTCATGAGTCCTTATGTATCTCTAAAGAGCGCTATTTATTAAGCCCCTTTAAAGTTGGCATCAATATCATACAAAGGTGTTTTGCTAGAAAAAAATTTTTAGGGGAAATATAGACGGGCTTGTATCAAAATTTGAAGGTTTTAGGTCATTATCGTAAATGCTTCCACGGGACTGCATGAATCCAAACAAAACGCTATACAACGTTCTCCTTTAAAGTCGCCTTCATTACTGTGCACTCATGCGTTGCTTGAAGTACCATCTTCTAGGGTGATATCATACAAGCTGTTTTATTTAAAACATTAAGGTTCCAAGGCCTTCTAATTATTAGGCGGTGAAAGAGATCAGCATCATGAATTGCATACGTTTGCTCGTTTGCACAGAAATGCAGAACGATTGTTGGACAGCAGTTGCATTTTTTTTTGCGGGGAAGAATGTGGGGACAAATCATAGCGCTATATTCCTATGTCATTTGATACATGGGATTGAAGCTCCTCAGCTAAAGCCTTGCTTCTCTACTCCCTCACGGCACGGCAAAATGTTTATCGGTTGTTATTACACCCGCCACGGTGGCTGAGTGGCTAAGGCGTTGCGCTGCTGAGCACGAGGAAGTGGGTTCGATTCCCGGCCGCAGCGGCCACTTTCTGATGGAGGTGAAAAGCAAAAAGACCCGTGTGTACGAGATTTCGGCGCACATTAAAGATCCCCAGGTGATCAAAATTAATCCCGAGCCCTCAACTAGGGTGCGCCTCATCGCCTGCGTTCCGTCGTCGCGTTAAACCCTACAATCCGGTTGTTATTACAGGTATTGGAATATCAGTCAATGGGAAGGCTTAACGCTTATACAAGAAAAGTGAGCTTGAATGTGGAAAATATGTCTGGTGCTCTCTCACCCTGGAAAACGTTCTCGTTTTAACTGAAGACAAAGTTCCCCCTGAAAACAAATTTCCGGCCATGAAAACAAATTTCCCCCTCAGTTTGAACATAGAGTTTGAGGGAAATCTGGCGCCACTGCCTACGGGAGCCGCGCTTCGGCGAGCGTTCCGTCATGTACCGGGCAGGCACGTTCCACTTGTCCTTGGCATAGCTCATGAACAGGCTGAAAAGTTGACTCTGGCTGCAAAAAAACAACTATATTACTGTAGAAGGTTCATCAAATCTGATTTGTTATTATAAAATTAAACCTACAGAAAGATTAATTTGTCAATAATTATGTAGAAGCTTCATGCACGATGAACAAGAAAAAAATGTCACCCTTTTTTGTTGACTTTGTCTTCGAGACGAAAAAGAAGCCATATGGGTAGCCAAGCCAAGTAGGCGAGGAACGTCACTATCAGCAATGGCGCCGCTCACGGTGGCCCACGACATAGAGATAATATACTGAGAGATTTTCCTCTAGTATATATTAGTATGAAACTCTATGAATTTGAACCTCAAAATACAACGTCACTTCCTTTGTTTCAGCTTAAATAAGCAGCCTTTTGTTACTCACTCAGTTTTATTCCAGTCGCAGCAATAGACGTTTTTTATCCGAAAAAAAAATGGAAGTATAGCAAAAATTTCACATTTCGCGCTGCAGTGACGTAATATCGGAAGGATTGACGTAATGTGACCCAGCACTCATAATATGGTTATTAGTGGGCCTCCTCGATTATCAGTCCCGGATCGTCCGCGGACTGCCCGAGACGCGATCCGGCGCTCGATTTTCTCATGTATTCCTATGGGAGCTCTGGTCCGGACGCAGTCCTCGGACTGCCCGCGGACCGTCCAGGACTGGTAAATCGAGGAGGCCCAGTGTGTTGAGTGCATGTTAGCATTGAATTTGGTACAATCAAACAGCACTAGAGAGGCCCTACTGAAACGGCCGGTCGTGTTTCTTGGCGGAAGGATCGGTCAGCCGCCGCCAATCGCGCAAATTTCTGTGACGTCATTGAGACATCGTCAAAAAGTTGCTGGGGAGTCGCTGCTGCTTCATATGCTTTCTTTAATATTTCGGTTACTTTCTTGAAGTTTATGAGCGAACTAAACTCGTATTTTGTCTTCGTGGCTCCTTAAATGCGATAGTATGTATCCAGGCAACCAACGGAATGGTAAAATTCGAACTCCACGAAGGGGCGAAATGCGAAGATGTCAACAGAGAGGATTGAGCAACGTTTTAGTGCAGGCATCAGGTTCCGACAACTTCTTCGCCAGCAGCGAAATGCTTTCGCATCATGCCACTGAACCGCACACACAAAAAGTGTAAGCGAAAAAATGCTTCTCCTCCAAACCACTAACTGAATATAGACTAGTGGCGCCAGGTATTATGACGTCGCGCAACTACAAACACCCGAGTGAGCAAGAAAGACTACAAAATTAAGCTTTTATGCCAAGTTAGCGGGCAGTTGGAGAACAAAAAACAAAACAAAAAAAACTAGCCCCCAACGATGCACCATGGGAACGGATAGACACCGGAACATGGAGGAAGAAAAAGTTAGGAGACGGCGCTACCGGAGAAGCGTGAAGCCTATACATAAAAAGTAAAATCGAAGTCGGCCCAGGCGTCACTGCACCACGTGACCCCATCGTGCCGCCGCCGCGAGCTCTTCAATTTCGTCTGCTCGAAACTACTCTGCTGCCCGTTGTCGCGAAGCCTGATATATGTTGGTTTTTTTCCCACGGCTTTTGTCTCTCACACATACGTGGCACTCCTGCCCGCACGCGGGCATGAGATCACCGAGCAGACAAATGCAGGAAGGACGGGGAAAAGCTACCGCCAACCAAACACGAGAGAAGCGCCGGAGTCGGAGACCGCCGCCGCCGCCGCCGCCGCCGGCCCACCCGACCATGGAGGTCACGTGCTGGGCCGACTTCGGCGGCTTGAGAAAGAGAAACGGCGGAGGGAGCGGCTTCAACGGAGCTGGGCTTGTGAAGGCTAGCTGCGTGACGTCATGCCGTCTCCTAACTTTTTCTTCCTCCATGCACCGGAAGGCGTTATTGAAGTATTGATATAAAGAGCAACATTAAAAAAAAGTAGGTGGAATTGTAAATGTGAATAAGGTAAAAACAAGCATGTATCTCATATAGCCAGTGCTTTTATGCGCCGAAATCTATTCCGCAATTCGCTGTCTCCAAAGCGGCTAAGGACAAGTGGCGCCGCCTATCGAGACCCTACACAAGCATAATCGGTCACGCGCGGAAAAATCAAACAACGCGAGTAATATGGGTTATGAGGGAAATTAAAGAATTTACATTGGTGAAAGGAAGTCTAAAAGGCACACCTCTATGCCTACAAATGTGCTGTTTTCAAAGAAATGCTGAGGGCATCAGAATGTGCAAAAATTTGTGTGCATCTCCGTGCGCGGGCGTACACGCGTGCGCTTGTGTGCACGTGCGGGCTCCAGATGAATTTCAACGCAGGGAGAGTCTACTCGGAGCCTCTGAGCTGAGCGGACTTGCTTTTTACGCGCTCCTCCGTTTCGGAGGGATCAGCTTTCACCCGGCAGCAGCGAGCATCTCTCCGTGAGCAGACGCTCCGCCGGCCACGCAGACGATCTCGTCTGGCAGTAGAGAGTTTTAGCTGACCGTTTTCGACGGTCCGCTCCGGTATCGGCGGCGCGCTCAGCGCAACCGGAGCCAATGCCGTTCGCGGCTTTGCGCGCCACGCATGCGGAATGGCGCTCCCGCTTGCTATCGGCGCGGAGCGGAGCGTGAAAAACGGTCAGCTAAAACTCCCTAGTACTATGCTGCCTCCCGGACAGCCCCCGCTTCAAGTCTGCGCACGGGCCCCGTTGAATTGATAAAATTATCACGTACGAGTAACATCATGACGATAACGTAATGTCAATATTTAAAGTGCCCGCAAGCTTGTGCAAATGTTATTTAATATCTTATTGTTCTTTGGTCACAGCAATTCATCTCATTTGTATGTGCCTAAATGTATAATTCAGACTTCTGTCAAAAGGGTAACATATGTCAGAACAGCCACTTGAGTAAGTACGTATTAGAGAATGATGGCGCTGGCCCCAATGATGGGCTCGCACAGGTCTTCTTCTCACACATAAAAACAAAAATGAGGGCCTACCAGTCAATATACCACAAAAGAAGGCAGATATGTATCATATGAAGACTTAAAAATAATAAACAGTTAATTGGGGAACGGACACGTTATCGTGTATGTTTTAACAAAGCGGAACGCGCAGCTAATTTCCGGAGTGGCTTAAAGGAGCCATGAAGACAAAATACAAGTTGGGTTTATTAGAAAGAATGCTTCGTCCCGATAACAATGATACCAATATCATCGCAATCTTCGAACAAATAACGGAGATATTAAAGAAAGCGTGTGAAGCAGTCGCGACCCCCTAGCCAATTTCCCGCAACTTTTCTATGACGTCACGGAACCTTGTTTGTGCGATTGGCAGCCGCATAACTGACCTGTCACGACGACACATGACTGGACGTCTGTAAGTGGGCCTCTAGTTCCATTTGACCGCATCACTTGAATGCTAACGTGCAGTTAACGCACTGAAAATTATGTTTATTTGTTGGCCCATATGACGTCATTCTTGCTCATAAGACGTCACTGTGGCGCAAAATTTGAAAGTTTTTAAATACTTTTTTGCTTTTTTTTTCGTTAAAAAACATCTTTCGTGGCTGTAATGGAGCTGAGTGAGATACTGAATCCTAGTTCTTTCAAATTTAAAGAAGTAGTATTTTCTCTTCATGGCTCCTTTAAAGGTTAGCTGGGCGAAGAAAGGAAGAGCAAAGCTGGTTAGCTTTGCTCTTCCTTTCCTCTTCACCGGTAATGGTTTCAGTGAACAGTGGTTTCTACTTCTCTCAAAGTCAAGCTTATAGCGGAAGCTTACTGCGCTTAGTATCAGACTATACGCCAGGCCAGCGTAGAGGCATTTTCTCTTGCAACATTCCGTTTCCAAGACAGTGCCGGCCAACGTTTATAGATACTGTGCCGGCCGGGTACTTCCCGTGACACCTAGCGCCCTCTAGTGTTAAGGTTTAGACACTGCCGCCGCGTTTTTGATGAACTGATAAAACAAGTTTGCCGTTCGGTCTTTGAGGCTTAGCGGGTGGCGTTTCTGCTTTTAACGCTTACGTCCTGGGCACGAGCCCCAGCAATTCTGCCTTTCTTAATTCAACTTTTTTTTGTTCGAGAAATGCTCACCTTAGATAATTCCAAACGTTCTATTATTTAATAAGATTGGTTTAGTATCTTTTAGGTTGGTTTAGGTGCGGAAAGGAGCCTATCAGCACGCTCAATTGAAGTTCTGCATCATACCGGAAGTTCCAGTTTTGCACTGACTTGGAAGCGGAATGTCGCCAGTCTCTCCGGAAGTCGTGAGTGCACAGTAGTAAACGGTTGCATATATAGAATGAAGGAAGAAAAAGAGATATTGAAAGGAAAAGGGAAGTTGCTTGCGACATCACATTTGCGGCGGGGCGAGACGCTAGCAGGTGGCGGTGGTGGCTCTGCGCACCACCACGGAAGAAGAAGAGGACGAGGGTTGGTCCTAGGGAGGCCGCCACTACCGTCATCGCACCTCACGTGACACCCTGAGCGCGCCGATCCTCTCTCCAGGCCCCCTTGCGCCTACGGGGAATTTAGAAAAACGAGGAGCCCGGTTTAGGTTCTGTGCCTTCCGAAAACGTTAATCAGATTATTTATACGCACCATCACGCTAGGCGGGCACGTGCTATCAGCTTACGACAGGACATGCAACCGCAAACAACAGGTGAAGAATGCAGGATCCATCTGACACACTTTGTTGTCATACATACATAATTATATATATATAACAGTGGTTTACTGACGTTTCGACTGGAGGACCAGTCTTCATCTGGTCCTCCAGTCGAAACGTCAGTAAACCACTGTTTGTTGTTTTTATTCGTGAGAGTCAACCATTTTCTCAAATATTTCTTCTGGCTCCTCGAGAAGTTTCTTCTACTGTTTATATATATATATATATATATATATATATATATATATATATATATATATATATATATATATATATATATATATATATATATATGTGTGTGTATGTGTGTGTGTGTGTGTGTGTGTGTGTGTGTGTGTGTGTGTGTGTGTGTTTGCGCGCAAACTGCGCTTACTAAATAGTATAGTGTCTCCCTTATAAGTGCCATTTTTCTTGAGAAAAACTTCAGTGCATTGAGCTTTGAAGCTCGCCAGAAATGTTCATGGTGCGGATGAAAACGTTTCACCTTGCGGGTTATCTTAACTCAGTAAAAAGCATCCTCATGCAAAAATAAAGCAAGGAAAACTTAAAAATACTCCGATGGTCACTGCACCATATTCACTTGTGCTTTGCGTATACCACGTCCACGTCTTAATCAACACAAGTTGCGCATTTTCCTAACCTTTTTCATAACAGTTACCTATAATTGATCATTGCATTGCTTAACGTGTGGCAGACAAGCTAGGACCAAACCTTCTCTCAAAGTCAGTGCAGTCAGTTGGTTGAAAAAAAAAGACAGACAATTGACGTACATGATTCCAGCATGCCCATAAAACAATTCTTTCCCGTTATCTTATTACCCTGCCCTGAATTGAAATAAATAAACAACGAACGAAGCAGATAGCTCAGCTCCCTCTTCATAAAGACGCTTTCAGAGTACCCTTTCCAAAATTGCTTGTTATAGTTCATTACTTTACTTGACAACAATCGGCCCACTGGCTGTGCAGTGAAAACTAGTCTCTGTGTTTCTCACTCATTCACTATCTCTCAATCACAATGTCTCACTCACTCTTACTTAACTCCTCACACTCACTCTAAGTCACTCACTCACCCACTCACTCACTCAATGTCACTCACTCACTCACTCACTCACTCACTCACTCACTCACTCACACACTCACTCCCACTTGCGCTCACTCTCACTCACTCGCACTGGTTATATTCACTCTTACTCCCTCACTCACTCTTACTCTCCTCACACTTACTGTTACTCACTCACTAACTCTCACTCACTCCCACTCATTCACTCACTCACTCACACTTACGCTCTCTCTCACTCACTCACACTTACGCTCTCTCTCACTCACTCACACTCCTTATGTTCACTCTTAATCCCTCACTTACCCTTACTCCCTCACTCACTCGCACTCACTCTCACTCACTCACTCACTCCCACTCATTCACTCACTCACACTTACGCTCACTCTCACTCACTCACATTCCTTATATTCACTCTTACTCCCTCACTCACTCGCACCCGCTCTTACACACATTCACTAGTTCAAAATCCTCACACTCACTCACACTCACTCACTCACTCACTCACTCACTCACTCACTCACTCACTCAGAAATATCTAGAATGTAGCACCTCCAATGCGTTCATGTATACTATAGCGTCGACCAAAGCAAAACTGACGCCCTCTCTTCCTTCTGATATTATTCCCCAGTAAAGACGTCCGCAAGACGCGACTGCGGCTATAAAATCGTATATCTCCACTCTCTGGCTGAACAAAGTTTCCTGGCTCGCACTTACAAGTCATACATCACAACTGAGAATTCTTTTCTACCTCCTTCACGCAGTGCTTCTTGGAGTAGGTGATATTATATTACGAATAAGCTCTAAGCTAGTCTTCTTTCATCCTTCAGGGCTAAATGAAATGCGAGAAAATTACTGCCTATATTTGTCTTGATACGGCGGAAGGAAAGAAGGGAGAGAGAGAGGGAGAGGGAGGAGAAGAAGTGAGGGAGGGGGACAGACAGATAGTTAGAGAGAGATAGGGGGAGGGAGAGAGAGAGAGAGAGAGAGAGAGAGAGAGATTTAATGAAAACGAGAGAGGTCCACCCCACTAATGGTAGGGCTTGTTAGTCCAGGTAGGGGTGAACAGAGAGAAATAAAAATGGGGGAGGGGGAACAGGAGTTATATATCGCGGTATACATCAGGATACGGATGGTTGTAAACACGACGATAAGCCACTCCTAAGCATGGCTACAGAAAACATGATATAACTTTCCATCTAAATTCGTGAGGAGATGCACACAAATTTCAAATGTACATCTTCAGAGGGTTCACAGGACCTCTTGCAGCGCTGAGTCTGTGAGACCAAGGACAGATGACACCCAGACATCATGACATCGACTTTAAATGGGCGCGGCTTATTAGGAAGCCCACGTGTTCCAACCTGCTTTCTCCGCCCGTCCCGAGATGTCTCTGCCTGGCCCGGCGCTATGACAAGCAGAACCGACGCTCGTTTAGCAAGCAGTCGCAGCAAAACACGCGAGCCGTCATAACAAGCACTGCTGGGCGCAGTGATGCGTGTGTGTTTTGTTTGGCCGCGGGCCACACCTAACGCGCCCCCGCATACCTCCCCCGCACATGCTGCGTGACGAGGTTTCTGCCGCGTTCTCGTTGCCGTACCGCCCCTTTTCCGGACTTTCCGTCTGGATGGAGTTCGTTTGCTGTCCAGCGGTTTTGATAGACACGTGCCCACATCGCCGCTGTCCGGTCTGCGCTGGAATTGACAAATGCCGACAGACGCAGCTGCGTCGCTGCATCCGCGAGTGTGCTGTGTGTGTACGGCGCATGGACGAACGTACAGAAACGACGTAGCTTTCGTGGCCGTGTGAAACGAGCTACGAATTAAATGGGTCAGGAACACAAAATTCAAGTTTCCTTCATCACAGAAAAGTCTGCCTTGTCCCGAAAACAACGACACCAATTTTATCGCAAACTTAAAAAAAGTAATACAGACACTACGAAAAATCACATGAAGCAGTGGCGCCTCCCCTGCCACTTTCCGGCGACTTCTCTATGACGTCACAGTATCTTGTTTGTGCGATCGGCGTCCGCCTACCTAAGGCCACCGCCAAGAAAATTTGACTGGGCCATTGTAGTAGGGCTCCCATTCCCTTAGACCATATCACGTGAATGAAAACGTACGTGCAGCTAACACGCTGATAGCTGTTTTTAGTGCTGGCCCATATTACGTCACTCCTGCTCATATTACGTCACTGCGGCGCGAAATTTAAAATACTTCATACTCCGTTCCAGTATTTCGTGGCTGGAATGGAGCTGAGTGACTTGCCAAAGGCTAGTTCTTTCAAATTAAACAAAGTTGTATTTTGTATTCACAACCCCTTCAAATGACTGTTTTGTGGCGTGCGGATTAAGGATGAGCAGCAGATGCGTACCGGGCTCATGAAATTTAATGAATTGAGTTGGCGACTGCTTAGGCGGCAGTGTTCAATTTTCCGCCTCACTGCTCTCCCAAGCCGTGTTGTTTGGCTGCAAATAATGCTCAGGAACGATAACGATGCCAAATAACTGAACGGGATAATGGCTCACTCCCGAGTCACAGCTGCTTTTATTCTGATAGGACACCGTCCTACATGCGTACGTAAGTTCTAAGAGAGAAATGGGGGCAGCTCTTGGATCGAGAAACTTGCCGCGATAAAGGCGGCTGTAAGCGAATACTTGTCTCGCACTCTTAAATGCTTTAGAATTCCAATGTGGACTCAACGAGAGAACCCGCGTGTCTGTAGCGCCTGCACTGTCGCACTTTGACTCCATAAGAAAATAAAGCTAATAAAAGACCCCAGTTCCCTCACACTTCCCTTAAAATGTCTTCCCAGCGATGCACATGTGTATAGTACTATAGCCAACCTTAGGGGGGAGGGGGGCGGAGTACACAGTGTTTTGTAGGAATACACGGGTTCTTATGTGGGTTGTATTAAAAATGTCTATGCTCTTCGTAATTCGACATCAATATGCCTAAATTATCTTAGCAATACACGTATGCATACCATGAAGCCTACTTTAGAGGGGATTGGTGTTTACCGCTGTTTGGGGATACTGTTTTTTTTTTAGAAGTATTTAACAGAATTCCGCAGGGCGTGCTTATTTACCCCTGAAAAAAACTGTTCCCAGGAATGTATTTGTGTGTACCAAGGAAGCCGGCCTTACAGGGAACCGGTGTACAGAGTTCCGTAAAGACCGTACTTAGGACCGCACACACCACCGTGAAGAAAACAAAAATGCCTAGCTCAGGATTATCCGGCTGCCGCCTGTCTTCGTTCCAGCCAAACATACGCGGCTGTATTCCCTTTAAACAGGCTCCTACTTTAATTGACACAGCGTCAGACATGGCCTATTTTACAACAAAGCAGACAGCGAAGGCGGAGCGCCGCACTTGAGCACACACACGCAATCACGCCGCGCGCAGTATCAGGCTAACTTCACGGTGGGCCTCCACAGTCGTCAAATCGCACGACCCAATAAAGGATACTTCCATGTCACCGCCCTAAATCAGCACGCCGACGAGTACGAAAGAGTGAACGAGAGAGAGATAGAGAGAGAGAAAAAACAAGCAAGAAATCCCACTGAGGTAAAAATGCTTTACGAGGGCGACTCGGTTGATTCACGGCCGCAAAGGCATTCAAAGTCGCGAGCAGCGCCGAGATAAATATCGCGCGAGCACCCATTTTGACGTCCAAGGTTCCCGATCGGTCCGGCCGATCGGGCAAAACCTCGTTATTTCGGCCGAGACGCGCGGCATAAAATAAGACGGAGGAAACCGTTCCGAGAGTCTCCCAGTGTTTGGGAATATAAGGCAAGTTCGGCGACAACGACACACGACGAGCGGTGCCGACTGGTTACACAGGCTCCCGGCGCAAATAAAACGGGGGCTGTTGACGCGGCCGCGGTGCACGCCGCGGCGCCTATCGCGGCCTGCCATCTTGGGGGAAGCAGTGTCGATCGAGGTTGGCCCCCGCTGTTTTTATAGAGCGCGCGCACCAAACTTGGCGGTCCTTTCGGAAGGACGGAGCTCGCCGGCGCGAGAGCCCCTCAAAGTCGACGAGCGTGTTTCAACCACCGGCAATTATGCTTGACAAGTACTCTGACGCGGGTCGTCAATGTGTCGTGTATACCGACCAGTACGAAGATGAGTGTAAAAGACCGTCGTTCAGGGGATAACGAGCTCGCTGTATATACAAAACGACTTCGCTAATATCCCCCCACCTCCCCTTCCCAGGATCCTCCTGACGAAGGAAAAACTACAAGAACGCCGATTCGATACCAACCCTCCATCACGGCCTGCTTCCTAAAGACCGAGCGTGACTTCGACGTATACGAGACGCTAAATTCGAATTTCAAATCGAGGAATAGTACATACGAGCCAGCTGCCTGAGCATGTTTAAACCTATGGATGCTACAGGGCTATAGAACACGTGTTTTGACGTCGCTATCGACCAATCTTAATGCAAGCCTGCTTGTTCTGCCGCACCGTGCAACCTGTTGGCTGTCAACGATGCTTCTCTGCGAGATCCATCAATGGCGTGCGAGTTAATCTCTGCCTGGTTTGCCCACCGTATTGGAGCAGTGGCTAAGGCGTTGTGCTGCTGAACAAAAGAATACGGGTTAGATCCCGCTCGCAGTGGCCGCTTTTCTGGTGAAGGAGAAAATCGAAAACGCCCGTGTGTCGACATTTCCACGCACGTGAAAGATCCCCAGGTGGTCAAAATTAATCCGGAGCTCTCCACTACGGTGCGCCTCCTCTGCATAGCTCCGAGTGTAGCTTCGGCGTGTTAAACTCTCAAATTTTGAATTTCTGCCGGGTTTAAACAATCATACCATTCAAACAGAAAGGAGCCCTCCCACATCATACGAAAACGTGAGCTCGACTCCCACACCTCGTGTGCAGTCTAGCCACGCGAAGGTGAAAAAAATTAGCAGTGCCTTAGCTCGGCTATGCCAGGGTATACGTTGCGTGAGTTAAGGTTCAGCTGGTTATTCTTCTGGTTATCTAAGATTAGCTTGATTATCATGCTTACTGCTGCTTCAATGACACACACACACGGTATACGCATTATGTGACACATGTATATTTATAAAGCGGCTCCGGCGCAGCTTCACCACTCGCCCCAGAGCTAAGCTGGTTCCACAGGCGCACGCCGGTGTTGCCGCGACGCACGAGCCATTGGTTCCACACCCGGCCACCCCTCGCATGATCATCATCAAGTGTACCGGGCCACCACGTGCGGAACGGAGGTCGGTGAAGACGCTGGGCGCGTGGGGTGTGTGAGAGACGCCGGGCAGCGAGAAACGTTCTGTGCGCCGTGTGACGTCACTGCTCCTCGCGCATGCGCAGCACAGCTCTCCAGGAGCCACGCAAAACTGCACAACCTCGGCCAGTGTAGCTCACGCTACAAAACCAGTCATCGCATTTTAATTACTCGTTACCCGTCGAGAAGGCCTTTCAGAAGGATACAGACGCCTTTGGCAAGGTAGCGATACGCTTCCTTGCAATACACACACTCTCGAAGGGAAAGCCGCAGGCTAGGTAAGGGCGGGGGAAATCTCCGCTGCTGGAACTAAACAACGTTTTTTTTAGACTTCCGCAGGGACGATGGAAGTTATATTCAACGAAAATAGAAAAAAAAAAAGAGGTTGTATGGCCACGCCTCCATTTCATAGAGTACGATGGCGCTGTTGTCATTCTTTCTCAACTACAGACGACGCTTAACCTCGCAAAGAAGGCTAAACCAAAAGGACATGTTCTTGGGCAAGTTGGTACTCAGCTACAGAAGACAAAACAGGTCGAAAACTTGATGCAGACTTTCAAAAGTAAAACGCGCTTGTCTTGTGTGTTTTATCTTTGTAAGTCTGCATCAAATTTTAGATGCGACTGCATCTCATTCACTCGCCTTATCCATGCAGCGTCGTCGGCGTTGTTGTCGTCCGCCCCTCCCCCATTCTCCTCGCCGCGCAAGCTGCGCTCTTCGCCGCTCACCCCCTCTCCTCTCCGATGCCCCTCTCTCGCGAGGGGCATTGGATTGGATTCGATTGGATTGGCTTGGATTGGCTTGGATTTGGATTGGCTTGGATTGGATTAAAGTGGATTGTGTTGGATTGTGTTGCGTCATAGCCGCGGCAGACACACTGGCGCCGGCGCATGTGCAGTACTCCCTCTTCCGCGGTCTCCTCTCCTTCGGACGCGCTGCGCATATAACCGGTGTGCCGCTCTCCGGCGGCCTTTCGGTCGACGGTTGCTCTCCTCTTGCGCTTGAACCCCCCTCAGCGTCGCATCACACCAGCGTTCCCGCGAGGGGAGGTGGGCGTAATTTTTCGAGCTGTTATGTCTTGCGGAAGTTCAGCCGTTTGCTCGCTTGGGATTAAAAAAAGTACATTTTAGATTTGTAGGTGCTGGCAACACTTGTTGCAGCGCTTGTATCAAACTTCCTGCGTATTCTTGATGTTTAAGGCCCCGAACACACTCCTGTCTTACACCACGAGCCACTATATGTAGACCGCCTGAACACTAAGTCAGAAAAACACCCATGAGAAGATAAAAAATTACGTTAATAATGTAGCAGCCATTATAGTGTCCTCTAAATTTACAGAACTCTGAGAAGGGCCAAATCATGCTCATATTTCGTGTCCTTTTTGGTCAGTATGCTTGATTGCACCACTTTCATTCACTGAGGCAATCGTATGAAATCCGATCAACAGTTGCGGCTTTGCTAGTTTATGGCGGCAAACTTACAAGCTTGTCTAGCTTAATAGGGGGCATTGACCGTGTGTCAAGAAACCGGAAGTGCGGACGCAATAACGTGGTCAATAAATGAACTGATGTTATTATCGAGCGTACTGAGAAATAGTTCCGTTTTATTTATAAGACAACAGTTGACATCTTCGCAACAATACGCGAAGATCCAGCAAAAAGAAAACTATTGCCAAGAACGCACCGTTTAGCAGGCCGCAGGATGCTAGTTACAGTGAAAGTTTTGGCACAGCCGGATCGCTCCAGTCTTAAGTACCACAAAAAAATAACACCACTGTCGAATGTATAGTTCAGGTAATTAACGAATGACTGCTTAATAAAGCAGAAAGATATTTTGGGTAATCTGAGAAATACCACGTTTGCTCTACTGCACCTATTTCATGCAGTGCGGTTCAAGCTTATGCCTTCGGCAGCCAATGAAACGAACGAGAGGCCCATACTAAACATGTGAAAAAAATATAACTAACGTGCAGTGGCTAGACGTTCGTATCACGATGATAGCAGTCTGCGCTTTGGAGTAGTAGTGGTTGTTGCTGATTATGCATCCACGTCGAACAAATTGAGGACGCCTAATAGCCCCGTCACAGGTATTTTGCTTTCCTAGATAGTTTCCGAGCGAAAATTCACCCTTGTCATTCGCTGCCGAGAATGTAAAGCGTTGGAATGGTTTTGCACTGAAACGCCGTAAAGCTAACACATGGTCGCTAAACTTCTCCGTATTCGTCTCCGACTTCACGTTTAAAGGAACGCAGTCGCGTACCACGCAGCCACACCAAACGGCTAATATAAATACTTACAGCCCCTTCAGCTAAACAGCCTGGCAACAAAGTATCACTTAGAGGCTAACTGAGCGTGAGTGGGTGCGACGCGGGAAAATTCCAACCATCACGCTACCGTGGGACAAAAGTCCTAACGCTTGCTCGGACAGCGTCAACGACACGACTAGCCCGCCGAGCGGGCGGATAACGCCCGCCGGCATCAACTGCAGGACACACGCCACGGCCTTTTCCTTTCGCACTGCGTGGGATAAAAGTCGAGCGTTCCACTGCGTGTCTCAGCAGCCGCTCCGCCGTATCGGGCACACATGCGTGACCCGGGAGGCTGCAAAACGCCCTCGAGGTCTCTCCCATGTAGCACCTTTCCTTCCTTGCCTTCCAACATTTAGAAAATAATCCCTCGATACCTTTTGCTCTTCTGCCGCGTTCGGAGAGCTGCGTACCAAAGCGTGCGGCCAAGCCCAAATCCAGAGAACCCCGCGATAGAAGGGTATGCATGCACATGCGAGAGCAGCGCGCGATATAACGTCGATAAGGCACGCACACGGCCTGCCACGATATCCGCCGTCCAGTTGCAAGACGTTGGCAGGGACGGGGCACAAGCAGGAACTGGCATCGCAGGTGACACCCAAACAAACATTCCGATAAAGAAAAGCCAACTCGTAGCTGATTCGAACAAAAACACATATTTACAATCGCGGGACGGGCGTCCAAACCGGTCACAATCTTGATGGAGATTAAGGGAGAGATGTGGAAGAGGAGGGAGAGGGGGCAGAACCGACCGTGAATAATTATCACTATGGCATTTTGAAGAAGTTTCGCCAGTTTGCTTCATCTCTAGCAGAGTCATTATGCACGTTTCCAAACACTACTTCCGCTTCATCCCCCCTCCTAGAGGACTGCGCAGTACACTACTGGAGAGCTAAGCCTAAAGAACCTGCTCCTTCCGGGGGAATACGGTAACACAAGAACACTCACATTTGTAGCGTAGTACAGCTCAAATGTGTTCTTTGTAGCCCATGTCAGGAGATCCTTCGCCGCGGATCGTTTTTGTTTGTTTGTTTGCTTGCTTCACATACCAAAGGGTTTATCTTCACTTATAATCCCCCCCAAATTCCGCGGGGCAGATTGGAAATAAAGATGCGTGCCTGAGGCCTCTTTCGAAAAGCCCGCGCGACGCCGGGTTTCCCAAAGCCGCGTAAATTTGCCGCGAAACAAGCTTTCGCTCGTGAGTCGTGATTGGAAAACGGCCGCTTTTTTCCCCCCCTCTCTTCCGACATCTGTAGTAACGGAATTTATCGCCCTTTTCGCGACACCTTCTACAGGTGGAAACGGGCGGATTCGCCCTGTAAGAAATGAAAAGAACAGAAGAAGCGCACGCTGCGGAGAGAAGATACTGACGTCGTCCCTTCCGAGTTCAAAAGCCCCGGACGACGAACTCTCCTTCGTATCGGCGCCCTTCATCTCGGAGCGAATATCCGTAGCTTGGGGGCAACAGATGCCGTCGGTGTCTTGCGTTGTGCGTTAGCGTATACATCGTCGCAAAATATATATAGGAGCGGAAAATAAATGTGAGTGAAACAGCGCATGCTTCCGTTCCGCTCAAAGTGGGCAGCTGGAAGAGCATCGACGTGTCGATTCCGCAGAAGATCCATGTCCGTATCGTAACGAAAAGACCGCTAAAGGTACGTGCTCTTTTGGGGGGCTGCGCACCCGAGCATATCGACAGAATAAAGGCGAATCAGTCAAAAATAAGCAACCAATCAATCTGCACGCTGCTTGAGCACACGAGTACCAGAAAGCACATGGTATGTCTCAGATGTGGGCTACCTTGTGCACGGTGGTAAGACTGCACGAGGCTGACACGAACCGCAAAGGGACCTCGACCTCATAGTCTAAGGCCACTGAAGCATATTGAAAAAAAAATACCGGCACATCAGTCAAAAACAAGCAACCAATAAATCTGCAAGCTGTTTCAGCGCGTCTGCTTCTAGAAAGCACTGGCTGAGTCTTATAGGTGGATGACCTCATGGCGCTACAACTCGACTTGAGGTCCCTTTGAGGTCGACGCCATAGGCTGTGGCAGCTGTGGGTCAAAAAAGGCGGAGGGTGAGGGAGGAAGAGAAGGGAGGTTACCCTTTCCCAAGCGACCTCAAAATACAGTTCAATCTTCCCCCCTTTACTCGGCCATGCTCCAGGGTATAACCACCCCCCCTCTTCCTCCTCCTCCACTTCCACGGATTTAGAAGGTGTATACCGTGGACCCGTGTCTGGTCCAGGGTAGCCAGCTGACTGACTAAAGTATCTTGTTTTGACCGTAGCCTTAAGATGTCGAGATTAAGGTTGAGTGAGATTGAGCTTTAAGCTGAAAATAAAATGACCTCCACAATTGAGCGCGCTTAATTTTCAGCGTACACACCTTCTTTGTACTCCCGCGATTTTCTCTGGCGTGGCAATCCAAACACGGCTTTCAAATAACCACATTCCGGACGTGTGTAAGCATTCATACTTAAAACTGCACATTCGGAGGGGACAAGGAAAAGAAGACACAGGACGGGCGCAGTCCTGTGTCTTCTTCTCTTCCCCTTGTCCCGTCCGAATGCGCAGTTTTAAGTATGAATATGAACCAACTAGCCCAACAACATGCTTTGCTGTGTGTAAGAATATTTGCAATACTCCTTCAGTAGTTTTCGCATGTACTATTACGAGCAATATGAAAGGGAACGCAGGAACGCGAAGAAAACACCCTCAGACCCAGCTATGAGTGATACGGAGCGGCCGCCGTCTGAAACAAAGTGGAAAGGGGTACGCTGTTCTAAAAACTGTTCCCGTTCCCGCCGTGCGTCTTATCGGCTGTCGGACGGTACCATATTATCGTAGAAATGACGAAAGCTGCTGCTTTGTAGAAATGCCAGCATGGTGGGAGTGCCAACAGTTAGGGGAAGAGTGCCCTCCTTTCCCTCTTTGTTTTTCACAGCGCCATCCGCGTATCGCTCCGAGTCTGTTTCGAGGCTGTTTGCCACGCGTTCCTGTGTTCCCATTCATATTGCTCGTAATAGTACGTCACGCTTCAAAGCGTGCAAGTAAGACCTTCCGAACACTAATACTAATTAATCTTCCATTCTGACCCATGCATTCCGGGTTTCTCTCGACAAACATAGCAATCGGCTAGGGAAAGCCGTCGAAGCTCTCGACCAGACAGCGTGACGCGCAGACATTCTGGACCCAAACTTTTGCGGTAATACGCATTGCTTTTCCGCTTATTGTCCGTAGGGAATGGTATCCCCTAACGGTAAAACGATATTTAAAAAATGCTCTTAAATGAATTGGACACACGAAAGCAAAGCTACTGCAATGGGCTTCAAGTTTTGATAAAGTTAATCTTGAGCTCAAGATGTATATAATCCTATGGTATTAAATCGGCGTTGAGAAGAGCTACTTTAGGTGGACCAAAACCTAAATGATATTGTTGAACTTAATGCTTAAGGGGATGTAAAAACACTGACTCGAGCTTCATAAAGTCCAAGACTTAGTGAAGTGAACTGCCAACCTTTTCTTAGCGGCAATAAAAGTCTGAGGATACCTTCTGATTGTGGGGTTTAACGCGCCGACGCTACACAGGCGATGAGGCGTGCCATAGTGGAGGGCCCCGGATTAATTTTGACCACCTGGGGATCGTTAACGAGCGCCGAAATCTCGAACACAAAGGGTTTTTTTTTTTTTGCGTTAAAAGTCCGAGGATACCTTTCTTCTGGAAGGCCAGGGCAGTGTAGTTGTCAATGGCATTTTGAACTGCAGTTTTGAAACCCCTTTCAAAGGGAGCGAATAAAAAAGGTCCTCAATATCAATCGACAACAATCTAATGATATTAGCGACCTCTCCCTCTCTTGGAAAGAGCTTTTAAACTATACCTTCAAAACGTCATTGACAACTACGGTCTAGTGGGCTTTAAGAACAATATATGTCTGACGATGCATTATTACAGTTTTTACACAACTAAGAGCTTCTTTGGGATTCCTAATGAGAAAGCAGTTGAACTGCCGAGATTCTTTCATTCCGCCCAGTGTTCCCGAAGGACTTCGTCCTCTTGCCGCTTGAAACGATTTGCTTTTCAATCCAATTCCGCTTTACACTATCGAATGGCTTCGATCCGTCTTTTACTCGCTGTGCCACTGCTGCCTCCTACCCCAATGTTTTGGGAGAGTTGACGGCGATCGTGGACTTGCTTGCCTGTCTTAGCTCGTTTCTCTGCGATCTTCATTCGCCTGCGGTGTACTGGAGCTCCTACCGAGCTAAAGCATGTCCCATAGAATGCCTCGCACGGGGAATGTTTGAGAGACATGTGGTCTACAAGCCGTTGCTGTTACAGGCGCCAACGCCAACACCAGCGCCGTGTGTGACTTTTTTCGCACAGTGGGCCATTTAATGCTTTCGCATTGGTAAGCATGCATTACGCTGCTGACTAACAAGTGACAGACAAGCCCAGTTTCGCATTAAAAACACACAGTGTTACACTAACCAGAGGCAGTGAGAGTTCCTGTAGTGAATGTGGTCGATGTGGAATAACCGCTTAACAGCGCAATCAACAAGAGATACCGATATATTGCAAACATAAGAAAATGACGAAACCATATGATCACACTGTTTCGTTTACATGAAGTTTATTGCACGATGAAAGAAAGCATAACGTATATGGGTTACTTAGAGGGAAATTGTATACAAATCAACTGCATTTTACTGGATTTTTCACAGTATTTTTCTGTGTTTCGACAATCTGACCAATCTGTGACACATCAACAAACGAAGAAAACACACACCTTAGAAAACTTATCAGTCTGTTAAAAATCATTTTAGATTCCGTTAATGGCAAGAAGTGGGACAGCCTCCATCGTTGGGCACGCCATCAAGATTCGAAAGACATGACTTACCTTTTACCATTACGTTTTCGGAGGCGCAGTATCACAAGTTTGTAACTGTAGTTTCTATTTTAGCAGTTTTTAAGTAAAAGGAGTTCAAACAGATAGGAAGAGAGGAAGAGCCGACGGTTCCACCAGAAATCAGCTGGCCAGATTGTACACTGCTCCTTGATGCTTATAGGCGTATAACAAGTTCAAAGCCGCATTGCTTACGACATGAGGCACTGAGTAACAAACCACCAATATCAGCTCCACTCTTCAACATCGCACGAAACTTGTTCGCTCTAATCAAATTCCCAAGGCAGAAAAAAAAAATCGAAACACCACAAGGTTGTAGACACAAT
Source organism: Haemaphysalis longicornis (assembly GCF_048455015.1). NCBI lineage: Eukaryota > Metazoa > Arthropoda > Arachnida > Ixodida > Ixodidae > Haemaphysalis > Haemaphysalis longicornis. The sequence continues at coordinate 51,890,998 of NW_027526460.1, forward strand.
TAGAGCCCATGAAACAGAGAATATACAGTCGAAGCTCGGTATAACGAATTAGTATCGGGACAGCAAATCTGTTCGTTTTTATCCGGTATTCATGTAACAGTAGAGGCAAAAGTCGGCTCTAGCAAATCGAAAATCTGGCTAGCGCAAAAATACTTGATACAAAAATGCATTTTTTAGGCTTCGAGTCCACTGTAAACAAGGTAACCCTAACCTTTCTCCTTGTTGCATTTCAACCCCAGTGAACCGGAACACGGATACGTGAAATTGCAACAGAACAAAGTTCCTCGAGAATACAGCCCTGCGTCCTCATTTGTTTGATGAAGAATGTGATCTTCGTCTGGTGGTACTCACAGCACTGAGCAGGATGGAGTTTTCTTCAGTGTCCACAAACAAAAGGGCCTTTATGTATCTGCAGTTTCGGATGGCGTTTTTTTTTAAGTAGTTTCTCAGACCCCTGGTCAAATATTTCTTTATTATATATCGCAATCGGGCGTCGCTCTCATGGCTTCAGTGTCGTTATAAAAAAATAAGTGTAATTGAAATAAAGCGTGACTAACCAGACTTTGTATTTAATTCGCTATAGCCGATAATTCGCTATATCAGTGTTTGTTATAACGAGGTTCAACTGCAATAAAAACACAAAGGCGGAACCATAATTGTGAATTCATGCAGATGATGTGCTATTGTCACCTCGCCGCTTTTACAGCCAGAGAAAAAAAAAATCAAAAGCATTTCTCCTTCTCCGACCCTCTTCTTGAATCAAATGAACCTCAGAAGTTGGTTTTTCGTTCGACACTCTGTTTATTTTTCTTGCTATACAGGACAGAGGAGGTGAAAAGGAAGTGTACAGGCTTATCGGCTTTCGTTTCGTTCAGCATCTAAGTCCACCATAACGTCAATAAGGCAAACGTAAGAGCAGAGGGAAAAGCTCCTACCGAACTGTGTAGCTACGACACCAACCTCAATAGGCTTACAGCTATACGGTTAGAAACGCGTAAGATCAAAACAATGCCACGTAGCGGATGTGTCTGAGCGAGTGAACGTGTGTCCAAGTCCACAAGTCCAAGTCCACATTAGACAGCCACAAGATCAGGGCTTAAAAGCTCATACCAAACTGCGCAACTGTGACGTCAAGTTTTTGTACTCTACCGTACAGCGAGAGACGCGTTAGAGCAAAAGAACGTTACGTAGTGGATATGTCTGAGCGAGTGAAAGCGAGTGTGAGGAGGAGGAGGAGGAGGAGGAGCAGGAGGAGGAGGAGTTGTATCCTCACCGGTGATCCTGGCGAAGGGCGAAGCGCTTCCCGTCTGTATGGACGTGAGCCCGGACTCGACGCCGACCCAGGGGGCCACCTCGGTGCCCATGTATGCGTACGTGCCGAGGCCGTTGGTGCGGCTCAGGTACGTTGCCGCCGAGGGGGCTTCTCTGCACGACGCCGCCGCCACGCTCGTCACGCCCGGCGCACCCTGCACCGCAGCGGAGCGTTTTCAATGCGACGCATTCGTTGCCTACTAATCCAGCTTTGATAGGCCTACTCTATCTGGCTTTCTGGCCTCTTATCACGAGCGCGCTCGAATAGGCTGTAACTTGTTACAGCTGCCGTTTGCGTAAGAGGAGCAACAGATACGTGCGCGCGCAGTACTCGCGTAAACGAAGCTCTTTTTCTGTAATGATCCGGCGATCCGCATCTGTGGATGCCTGTGACGTAATGGAGAGTATGTCTCCCGAGCCAAAGACGCTTCGCACGTGAAGAGGCAATAATCTGAGATTAAGTTTCTCTGCAACTTCTTATGCGAACGAAATCTTTGGACGTCGTTTTGATGAATCCGAATTCAGCTGAAGGAGTAAGAGAATTTATTAGAAACCACTATCAGTGCGTGGTGACTAGTGAATATAACAGCCCCGTTTTAAACAATAAGTGACCAACTAATACAAAACAAGTCTTACAAGCGACACAAGGCAAAACAGACGTTGGGAGCTAAAATGGGAAAACTTCACATTCAAGTTCGAACGTGTGTTTGCGTATGTGCGGCCGCGACCGTAGTGCTAATAAAACACAGAAATGCAACAGCCCTACTAAATTGTTCCTCATACAAGGGTCAGTGTAGTGGTTCATAACTCCCAGCTTTTACTTCATCATCATCATCATCATCATCAACATCAACAGCCTATTTCGGTCCACTGCAGGACGAAGGCCTCTCCCATTGACCTCCGGCCGCTTCTGTCCTGCGGTACCCGAGTCCATTCTTTGCCCTTTTTTTTTTCATTTCCAGAGAAATCGTGGGCACACTTAAAGCAAAACATAGGTGCAGAATACAGGTGAGCAAAGATATGCTTATTGGTAGTACACGTATTCGATTAACTGGCAGCAGTAGAGTTTGAGCCCCCACTTTCATGGCGATAGGCGTCACGTTTTAAGCCATCCCTTGTGTGAAGGTCCTCCACCTGAAATTCGATATAATATGTTTATTATTCCAGTCTTAATTATTGAAGCCTTGTTATCACGAACCAATTTCTTTCCTTTCATCTTCCTGTTTTTTTATATTCCTTTTATCTCCCTTTGTTTGTTTGTTTGCTTGCTTGTTTGTTTATTTGTTTCTGTTTCTGTCTTTCTCATTTATTTATTTATTTATTTATTTATTTATTTATTTATTTATTTATTTATTTATTTATTTATTTATTTATTTATTTATTTCACTTATGTATTTATTTTCTATTTCAGCCTATCAAGTCCATGCATCTGTCCGTCCATCCATCCCTTCCCTCGGGTAAAAATAAAATTAGCCGTTTAAGCGGCGAATCGAATCAGAATACGGCTGATTTTCTCTCCTTATGTGTTCACGTGATTTTTTGCATTATTTTTTAAATAACTTATTCACCACTACAGACAGCGTCGTTCTGTTACTAGCGGAGTACCCCCAGTCTAGAACACACTTACGCGTATTGCGGCATGAAAGCCGTACACAAACTCAATGTAACATCATTGTCGAGTCCCAGCTGCCAATCTAACTGACAACAACAGAATCACATGTCTGACCACTTGAGTACTCAAAAAGAGGCAGCAAAAGTTGAGATTTGATACATATAGCCTGAAAACATAAAGCTCTCAATCAGGTGGCGCTTGGGTGTAAAGGAATAACGTATCACATATTGTGTTAACGGAGATTTCGCGCCGTGAACAGGGTAAAGTGGTTTAAGCCAATATTTTTAGATTTTCTGCTCCACCTCATCCGGTAATAAGTCAGAAAGGGCTGTCCAAATGTTCCTTACACAGCGTTCACTTTCTTAGAGTGTTGTGTAACTCAGGTAATTAAAGGCTCCTCAAATTTAAGCAAGGATGAAAAGACGATGTCATCATAAAATTCGCTTTTGAGAGGAACAGTATCGCACAGAGTTTATTTCCTCACATAGCATGCATTGTCTATTCCCAACATTTTTTAATTATTTGTCGTATTTACGGTTTTGGTTTTCTCGGGAAGCGTTCATATTATGTTTAAACTCCTGCGTTTCATTTTGATTGATTGATTGATTGATTGATTGATTGATTGATTGATTGATTGATTGATTGATTGATTGATTGATTGATTGATTGATTGATTGATTGATTGATTGATTGATTGATTGATTGATTGATTGATTGATTGATTGTAGGGTTCAACGCACCGACTCAATGCAGGCGATGAGGCGCGCCGTAGTGAAGGCTTCCAGATTAATTTGGCCACCTAAGGGTCTTTAACGTGCACCGAAATCTCGTACACACGGGTGTTTTTTGCTTTTCGCCTCCATCAGAAAAGCGGCCGCTGGGGCCGGGAATCGAACCCGCGACCTCGTGCTTATTTAATTTTGTTTAGTTCGCCGGACAGTGCGCTAGTGTATATTCATTGACCGCGAAAAGATTGTGGACTGAGCTTTTGCGATATAAGCAGCGGAGGCAGGATAGTTCAGTAACAGGATCCCTAATCTTTGCACCCTATGAATAACGAAAGAACCCGCCTACTGATACAAGCACACGTATACGAGTTCGTGAATGCGCAGTTCACATGCGTTCTGGGCTTGCATTTTCACCGTTTCCGCCTATTCCCATTATCTCTTTCGTCGGGACAGGCACAGACGCATGCCACCATATCCACTCCCACTCCCATCTACTCATTCGCACGCCCTTATGAATGTATGAGCTCCCATTCACCCAAACTTCCATTCCAATCCCACGCATCGGGCTGCAGCGCCGCCATCCCCCAGTGCACTCGCATGTATTCGCTTCTTTTTCGCAAGAGCACGCTTACCACCCCTCGACCCCTAACATCCCACCCACCACTTACACGCACTCAAGTGCTCGCAACAGCTGCTTCACTCACAACCCCCTACCGGATACATGCAAGCACGTTGCTAGGTCCACTCATGCCCTCTCTTTTGTTGCCATATCCATGTGCGACCACAACCCCTACTATGTCACTTCCTTCCAGTCAGCACTCACATGCAGCCACGCACTCGCATCCACTCACAATGCCTCACGCACTCACGTCCATCCACGTGCTCACATTCACTCGTCACTCACACACCACCATATACAGTCGGTAAAACGCTCGTCTATAACAGCGATTCCTACTTCAGCTGGACGTATGTCTGGAGAGTGCCGACGGATACTCTTCAAGCAAGTGTTGTGGACTGAAGTGTTCGGCGTAGACTTCAGTATGGTGCACTATTTTTTTTTCTAAATCATTCCAAGCCGACACCGCAGAAGGCCGTGTTATAAACAAGTGTTCTACCGACTGTACTCATAAATTCACATCTGCTGACCACCGACAAGGAGCCATTGGTTCGCATGGAATCACCCCTGTCACGCCTGCTATCTTGCATCACACGTCACTCATTCAGGTACACAAGCCACCTACTCTCAAAGCGGCTCACTCACGCTCTGAGTCATAAGGTTGAGTGGGCCTGAGTGTGTGCTACCGGTGCGGGGGAATTCAGAGCCAGCGTGTTGCATCCACTGCGAGGTGTCCAGAATTTCGTCAAAGGCCGGAATATGGTATAGCACGCGACGGCAAGGATTGCTGGACTGAATGAACGGGACCAAACCTACGCGGCCCGGGCATTAACCTGAATTAGCTCCCTATGCCTGAATGTGTCGCCAGGCCTGCTTCAAGAAACTTTTCATGGATAGGTGTAAATATTCAGACGCCATGCGGGCTGAGCGTGTACGCGTTGTCTGTATGCGTGCGACTGCCAGATGCCTGCACTTTAGATAGATCAATACAGACGCACATTGAAAGTACAACTCCTTCTCCCAATAAAATGCGTCACTTTTTAGTGCTTGAACCTTGCTCAATTATATTAATTAACTCTACGACTGGCCCAGTTTAGGAGAAGCCTCTTGGAGTAAGTTCCTGCGAAGAGAACCGTCGACATCCACGCATTAAATGCAGCCGTAAGGCTGCAAAGAAAAGCTCCACAGCTTTTTAGAAAAAAAAAATGCGGTCGACAAAAATCAATCTTGCCTGGGATGGCTGCATTTAAGGTGGATCTTAAAATTTCCCTTCGCGTTACTTGACTCTGACCACACACACACACACAAAAAGGCGCCGTCTCTAGAACCACGTGACCACAAAATATTCGCTAAATCTCCATTGGCTGCGATGAGTCACGTGACACCGAACGCGTGTATGGATTGACTGTGAATGCGGATATGCGCCGGCCTGACGTCCCCATTAACTGCGACGCGCCATGTGGCTGAAAGAAAAAGAATAATGATGAATGGGTCCAAGTATAACCAGCCTATGATACGGCGAATTACTAGTGCAGCATGGGGGTTTGGGATAAGCGACGGGGAGACGTTAGGCCTATCATCACGCTTTGGCGTGTACCCTCGTCAGCAACGTGACGTGCAAAGAGTTTGACGTTGCTTGACAAGTCATTAGGTTCAATATCAAGGCTACTAACATTAGGCCGGAATATAGGCCTAACGCGCCTATAAAAGAAAGCATGAAGAGGTCAAAATAAGGCTTGTTGGTCATCTTGTGAGTTTCGCGACACCGTATTATCTCAGAAACACTAAACCCAGCAGCACTTAAAGGGGCCATGAAAGGCATTTTGAGCACACTAAATGAACTAGCGCAATCGCTGGATTGGGTCGCCAACGTCACCTGTGCCAAGTACTACTCTTTTACGCGCAGCGGAAAGCTCACACTTTTGTTGCAAAGTTTGTCGCTTTTTTCTCACCCTTTCCTTCGTGTTTTTGGACGCCGCCATCTTCACATGTCTACATCATCGATTCCCAGATGTTCGTCATGAGCTAGACATCCTGCTATTGGGCGGCTTTTTCACGCACTTCCGGCAAAGAGATGAGTCGTCTGCTCAGCGTCGGCTCGCCGGCTGATCTGCCAGCGGAGTGCCGGAGTGCTTTGACATTTTACGACAAACGAAACAAGAGTAAACAAACGCTTAACCGTTTGTATTGAATGCAACACGGCCATAACACGACGTGGATTTTATCTTACGTGAGTACGTACCATAAAGAAAGTCCCGTGACACTTCTTTGGTGCAATCGCAGAGAACGCCCTGAGCCGAATGCCCGGGTTTGACGCGTACATTTTATTCAACTTCAAAACAATCCAGAGATGCGTTTCGAAGGAACGCAACGTCACAACATGCGTTGCAAGTGTGAACCGCGATTGACAGACGATGAGTTGCCTCCTCCTGCCCGTCGTAAATTCGGCACTCACCTCACACCCGGTTTGCGGGGACGAGCAGCAAGTCACAACTCTGCCGCGCAAGCGAGAAGGCTTTTAGCCAGGCACACTGCACATACCCCATGCGAGGTTGAGTGGTACGTCGTTCGAGAAAGATAATCCAGACCATGGGAAGCACTATCCACCCGCAGAAGTACAATGTCGCATTTCATCGCGAAACGAACGCGTCCGCAACACACAGGAGGCGATGCACACACACACACACAGCTTCGGTCGCTGCATTGGCTTAGCTGCAAGCTTTGTTCGGACAATCAGCGATGCTACGACGATACAGAGCTGCGTGAGAACGACGTGCTAACCACTTCACGTATTTAAAAACGCAGGGGCAAAGAACTAGGTTCATCGGAAGCAAAAAATCTTTCCTCCATTATAGTGCCTGAAATATACTGGCTAGTGTGCCGAGGGCGGGCTCCAGGCGGGCGCCGGGAGCGATGTACGCGGCCGTCTGCCGCTTGGGGCGCTGCCGTGCGGGAGTGTGCGCATTCATCCGGCCCGAGCAGATCGCGCGGTTACCTCCGAGCTGCGTAGCAGATGGCAGCGGCAGAACTTTCCATTCCCGCTTGCGACGAAAGCGAGCGAAAGCGACGGGAATTCTGTCGCGCAACCAAAATTTGTCCCGACCATTCGACAAAACGATCGTCGCGCGACAAAGCGACGGAATTCCTGCCGCTCTCACTCTCTTTCGTCGCAAGTGCGAACGGGCCTTTATGCGCAATCTCCGCCCCACATAAAACAAGCTCTTGCTTGTCGCCTGAGCATACGGTTGATATCTGACTACGTTACACTGTGCTTGCCAGTGTATTTAAACGATGTCACTAGGTTTGAAACGTACGCGCTCGGCGTGCAGCTTTGTAAACGCAAGCGGTTTCACATACGCACGCTATTTTGCTGCTAATAGAGTTTTAGTACAGCGTTTGTGGCCTTTGCATACGCTAAACGCTAAATTTTTGCGCCCCGCTACGTGACACCGCGATGGGAGTTTTAGTAGAGCGTCTCATCAGTTTGGCGTAGCGACACACTAATGCATACGGCGCCATCTGTCAAATGTTTTCCGAAATGTCTCGCCGGCTGATCTGCTAGCGGAGTGCCGGAGTGTTTGGACATTTTACGACTATCCAAACAAGTGCAAACAAACGCTTTCCCGTCAGTGTTGAATGCAACACATGGGTGCAGCTTGTCAGAACACGGGTTCTCGCTGATCGAGTGCAGCGTTGGTTTGCTCTTCGCCTTCACGTTCATCGCCGCTGATAAAGCGATCCGATCCGGCGCGTTTTGTGCACGGGTTCTGTGTCGGTTGAAAATGTCTTTTTTCACATGCCGCCGGTAGTAGGAATTACAACCACCGCAAAATAACACCCGGCACCAGCGGGGCCACATCTGAGACCGCGCTTTTTGGATAAACAGTGCGCGGTGCACCAAAGGGAACGAGCGCACGATTCTCCCCACGCGGCTGCGAGTTCGCCGCCGATACCAACTGCAGCTACGTACACCGCGAAAGGGCGAGGCCAGGCCGCACACATGCGGCCAGGTCATTCGTTCGCTTTTCCAGCCTGTGTCCATGGTGTCTACAGAGATGAAAAAGATGAGCTGGCCAGTAGCAGACGGAAGTCTGTGGGAGCGCAATAGCGGAAGTACGTCACCGCTGAGGAGCGGAGCATCATGGGAGGGGAGGCCAACAGCGAAGAAACAGTTGAAAGGAGGAGGAAATACGGCGCGACGATAATTCGCGGTTTTTGATTTACGATTTCTCAGCTAATACTCATCGCTTTAACAAAATTCTTGCAGGAGGAGATTGCTAATACATTGCTTTATTTGGTTACATGTACATCCATGCATCGGCGGAAGGCATTTCAGGGCCCCTTTAACTCAGCGACCCTAAACTGAGCGACTTAACTCGGAGAAAAGTGATTCTCACGCATTCTCAAATCATAACAGAACTTTAGTTACCCCAGCAGTTCTTTACTTTCATCGCAGTATGTGTTGCATACGCTCTCTACGCTAACACTTGTCTTTTCGTACGTACGTAGGTTTGTACCATACGAATGCCAGAGCATCCTCATCCAATCGGCACATCTCCACACGACTTACTTCTCCTCATTGGTGCTATTTCTTATCCTACACCAGCCATACCGAGTGTCTGTCCGGTACGACGTGGCCAATCAATGTGAAGCTACGCTGGCTACACTATCGTAGCAAGGATCGGTGGAAAAATACAGCATCAAGCAACGGAATAATGAGGTTACGGTCCATTTCATCATGAAACCATCTCCACACGTGGGACAGTGGCGGCGAGTAGGCACCGGAGAAGGATAACTCAAAACTATCCTGTCATAACACTGATATTCATGCGACGGAACAATGGGCGAATCATGATTTCTCTCTTTAAGGGAGGCCAATGACATACCATTTGTGCCTCACCAACATGGGCAGTTGATTTCGGAGAAGCGTGCGTGTGTGCGTGCGTTTGCATATCTAGGAGTAGAGTCATTCACCCTCATCGAATTTTATCTGCTCAGTATCTCCCTAAATGTCAAAACGCTACAGTTCCCCGGATTTCTTCGCTCTTTACAGCAGGATTGAAGAATAGGATGCGACAATCACAAGAAGGGAATATGCTCTTTCAAATTCCTTCGCGTGTCCAGTGTGAGCGCAAAGATGAAACCACAGCCGACACACGAGGCCCAGAAATCTTGTACCTCCCCCCTTTCACATCCCCGCACACCCACCGCGTAAAGACATGTGCGCACCTGGAACGCGAACCTCGCATGGTGCGCAGCGGCGGCAGCCAGGTGTCCGTGCGCCGGCGCCGGGCTCGTGTACTGGCCGGCCGCGGAGTCCGGGGAGCCGCGCATCGCCTGTCCCCACACGCCGCCCAGGTGCCCGCTATGCGTCTGCACCGCACCGCCGGCGCTCACGGCCACGCCTGCGGCGTGCTGGTGAGGCGGGTGGTGGTGGCCCCGCGCGGGCGACGAGGTGGGCGGAGGAGGCGCCACGGCGGGGGACACCGGCGCCGGGGGCATCCCGGCCGCCGCCATCGAGCTCACCGCCACCGAGGGAGCCGCCGCCGGAGACGCCGAAGACGTGGCCACGCTGCCCATCGACGACATCTGCGCGCGCCGGGGGGCCGCCGCCGTCAAGCCGCTGTTCACCCGCTCTTACCGTATACGCAGACGCCAGCAGGGACGGCGGTGAAAGTCGGGGATGGCGCGCACTATAATGCTCTCAGAGAGGAAATGAGCCAGGAGGAAAAAAGATCGCTGCCAACGTAACCGTCGCATGACAAAGTGTCGCATGGCAAAGTAGAACGATGGCAAAGTGACTACAGTAACCACGCCGGGCAAGCCAATAGAACACGGGCTCTACCATGTCCATTTCCTTCGTTTTCCCTCGTGTTTCGCACCTCGTTGCTACATGTTCCCATAGATGTATGAACATGTAGCAACGAGGTGCAAAAAGACAAAGAAAAACAAAGGAAACGGACACGGAAGAACCCGTGTTCCATTGTCCCGCTTTGGCTTGCCCGACATGGTTACGGTAGCGGCACCTTGGCCAGAATCGTCCCTGTCCGCCGTCAGAGTATACTACAGAAAAAACACTCGAAGAAGCTCTGAACGCCACTCTGCTCTTATTTTTCCAATTCTATTTTGTTTTCATTATTCTTTTAAGGCAGGGTTGGCCTCTGTTAGGTGCTCCAACACCTTTTGCCTTCGTTTCAGCAGAGACTGAAATAAAGTACTTCTACTTTTACGTCTCACTTATGGGCAGTGAAACTGTGATTGCAATCTGTAAAGACATCTTTCGTGCCTGTCGTTAGAGTTAACAACAAAAATCCCTCGAAGGTCTAAAGATCACCCTGCTCCCTACTGACATGAGGAACGAGATGCCACTGTTCTTGATAGAGGAGCGGGATCGTATTCCTCAACGCGCAGAGAAAGCTTATGGTATACGCACACGGCACAATTCTGATTTGCACGCACTTGTTCTGATAGGCACGCACGCACGCACGCACGCAGTTGTTCTGACAGGCACGCACGCGATTCCGATAGGCACACGCGGACGTCCTACTCACGTTCGTGTTGTTACCGAGAAACGTCTTGAAGATGCCCACTGCCGTCGACGAAACGAAGGCGCAAGGGTCTCGTGCAACCATATTGTGAGAAATTCAGAGGCTCTTCATAAATCCACCGAGCAAGCCCCCTCGGCCTTGCCCCTTTTGACTCGAACAGGCAATGCAGGGACTAGGAAAACTCCGAGAGCCTGATCACTACAAAATAATATTTCATTACACGCCACTCAGGCAAGCGAAAATGGGAGTTGCCAACAGCGTTAAGCCTTTTCGAATCCACATAGGACGATTGTGGCGTTTGCGAGTCATAGTTCTAGCTGCACGAAACAATCAAATAGTAATGCAGGTAGGAGCCATCATACGCGTCTTATTAAAACCCTTTAAGCAAAATACATGGTGCGCTTTGTCGAGATTCCTGGGCAAGCCCAACCGGAAGTCATGAAACGCAAGTGCCTGTCCTGCCCAAAGTATCCGGCCAATCGGAACTATTCGTGACAGCGCCATCCTACTTTTTTCTCCGGGGATACTCTTCCCGGTCGCGTGACAGTTCCTCACCATAAAGAGTTGCGGTTCGGTAATCACGCGTCCAACGAGACACTGTCTTTTCCTCTTACGGTACAAATACACCCGTGGCTTGCCTGGTGGTGGTGGTGGTGATGGTGGTGCATGTACTGGTGGGGCATGGGAACCAGCGGCCTCGTGCCCGGAACGTACACCGGCGGGCCCGGGTGCAGGAAGGCGGCCGAGGCGCCGGCGGAACCGTCTTGGTACGAAGGCAGGTGCATGGCCAAGTTCTGGAACATGGCTTGGCGGGCGCACACGCTGCCTCACACAGCTGCTGCTGCTAACTGGAGCCTATAACTCCGCGCGGTGGGCAGCGGCCCGCATCACGTTGCAGTAGGTAGGACTCCCCAGTTGTCTCCTCGATGCGCGGCCGTTGGTTGCAGCCCGAACAGCTCGAGAGCGCAACTCCGGAAAGCAGAGCGGCGGTTGGACGTTCATCACAGCGACAGGGGGTTCGCCTGATGAGTCCGCAACTCCATCCTGCGTTTCAGGACGAAATGAAGGGGTATTACTTTTTACCGCACTGATGTTTCTCTTTTCATTCCACGACGCCAAAGCGTTTTTTTTAATTAAAATTGGCAAATGTACTGTAGCATCACATGCATTAATCTTCCAAGAGGGACACCTGAACCACGTTCTGTCTTTCTCCGTGTTATGTATTTATTTGTTTATTTTTCAGTTTTGTTTTAACGCCAACTGATGGTCAATTGCCTAACACCTGGGCTTCAGTATGAGAGAGAGAGAGAGAGAGAGAGAGAGAGAGAGAGAGAGAGAGAGAGAGAGAGAGAGAGAGAGAGAGAGAGAGAGAGAGAGAGAGAGAGAGAGAGAGAGAGAGAGAGAGAGAGAGAGAGAGAGAGAGAGAGAGAGAGCCTTCAATGGAGGCAAAACGGGCGGTAGCCCTGGGGAAACGGGTTAAATGGTACACAGGGGGTAAAGGGATATAAACGTGAGCAAGAATCATGAATCATGGTCTTGTCGTGAGTCTTATGGGAAAGAAGAAGAAGAAGAAGAAGAAGAAGAAGAAGAAGAAGAAGAAGACTTGTGGGTATTATGTTGGAAACGCGGGAACAGACCCGTCTGTCTAAACTGCTCCATCAAGACCGCTTGAAAGTTCGAACAGTGAGTGCAATTAAGCGAAAGGTGGGAATGTCCACGGCTATCGTGGGATCGTTGGTGAGGGCAGAGAAATTTTGGTAGTACGAAACTAGAACGCGTTGAGCCAATCCTCAAGTTTGTCCTCATCGACCTAAAACCCTCAACTCAAGTCGCAGTAGCGCCGGAACTATTTTTTTTTTCTCTGGGGGAGCGCGAATTATGCTAACGTACGCATAATCATAATCATCGCCTCCGTCTAACGACGTCGATGGTTGAACGCGAAGCTTTCTCGTGATGGATTCTTTTTTGCTACAATACCCACAGCAACTCTCGGGTGTGCACTTCGTAGGCCTAACAACTGGTTTAGGGTGTACTGCGCGAATCGGTACCTGCTGCTTGACGTTCTCTTCGAAGTCGGAATGAAGTAATCGAATAGACGCAGGCTTCTTAACCCGAGGGACCCAGGTTCGATTCCGGCCTCGGGAAGCGTTTTTTTTTCACTTCACCCACGATCATTCATCATCATCATCATCATCATCATCATAATCATCATCATCATCATCATCATCATCATCACCAGAGAACGTTGGCTTTCCTACAGAAGGTATTGGCACACAACGGCATCAGCGAGGACACCAAAGCTTCGCCTTAATATATGAAAAAAAAATGCTCCAGCAATGCACACTTCCTGCACATTTATATACATGCCTCCTAACCACGAACATACTGCGAGACATCCACGTTCATGCTACAAATCAAGGCTTACACGAAGAAAATTGACAAAGCAAAAGAGTTAAATGCACATATCAGTCGAAAAAATAGTTATGTTAAGCGTTAAAATGTGCTTGTGAGGCCAGTGCACTGAATTTGTAGAGTTCCGGTTTAATACATGGGGAATTCAAGATTGAACTATGTGTGATAGAGAGAGAGTGAACAATCTTTAATGAAGACTGGCGATATTACTACAGCACATGTATACACAACGAATCTTTTGTTTTAATTATTATTATTTCTCATAGTCTGCTTTGCCAGTACATTAGGAAAATTGCAGTGGTATGATACGGACCCATTCATATTTTGTAACGTAAAGCCGAACCACTAATATCCCTGGTGACAACTTGCTAGAGGGTAAGTAATTATGCGGTTCGCACAAGCCGCTTAGGGAACCAGGGTTTCCGAAGAATCTGAGCGGGTTAGCGCAAAGAGATATTGGTTATACTGTCCAGTGAAACTGTGCTCATCTAGGTGGGAATCTGGGTTCCATCGACGCGGAGCCCGATTGCGGCCAGGTTAAGCCACAAAACAAGCTCGACGACCTCAGAACTTGCTGCTTTTCGCCCCGCTTGGGAGTACATTCTTGGGCAAGAATCTTCTGTGTGGGTGATTTTCAGATTCACGGGCGGCGCTTCTACAGCTGGCCTCATTTCAGCGGGGACAACTGGCCCACGAAATACGCACACTGCGTACACAGGCTGCCAGCTTGCTTCACGAGGTAGTGTTACAGTGGCTACCTTGACATTGTGGGGTGATTGGGAATGTGGTGGTGGACGAAAGAACTTGCGCGGCCCACAACCAATCTAGCGCCGCCATCCCGATTCCCTTCCCTAGGCGTGATGCCGTGATGCTTGCGTACTTTTTCGCACGGCAGCTACAACTACGGACAGATAAAAAATTATCAGCCACTTTATTAAATTGACCCCGCCTGCACTTTCCGCTTGGGAAAGCGCGACGATGCAATTGTTCATCGACTTCACCTCAAAGTCGCTTTTACCAGCCACTACGTGCACAAGACGCGCCGAGTTGCCTCCCCTCACTGTCACGCTTGCAGTGTTCGTGAGGACATAGAACATGTACTGTGCGTGTGTCCCCGTTTTGACCACCCACCGCAAACCGTGAAGACAACTTTGGGACTGCGGGCTGATGCACCCCTGAAACTTCACGGCGTCATCGGTCCATGGCACTCCACTGCCGCGGCAACACGGATTACAAGGGCCTCGGTGTCATTTCTCCGTGACTCTGGCCTGAACGAAATTCTGTGAACGTTTGCCGTAACTTCACTACTGTGCGTGTGCTGTGTGCGTGTTCCTGCGTCTGTCAGTTTGTGTGTGCTTATCTTCGTTTGTTAGTGTTTGAGTTCGTGTGTCTTCGCTTCCTTCGGTCATTTTCGCCCCTCTCATGTTCATATGTAGTAGCAAACCAAGCTCGCTGCCAGGCTGACTTCTCTTCATCGTTAAAAGCATCCCTCCCTCCTCCTCTAAACAAAGGACTAAGCCAATATACCATCCATCCTTTGATTGAAACCGCAGGCATCGAGGCGGAAGATTACCTTTTCAAATGCTACATACGATGGCCTTTTAACTATATATATGCGGAAGACGGAAAACGTTGCACTCAATACTTTTTTTTAGAATTGGGGGCATTCATACAGGCGAAAAATGTTGTTTAATTAGTGACCAGCGCCACCGGGATTTTAACTGAATATCGTCTGATCCTTATTCACTTTGCCTTCTGCAAACAAACCTAACTGCTGGAGTCGTCTGGTGCTCAACAGAAATCTCCAGGTGCCCCTTGACTGGGAGGGGGGGGGGGGGGGGCATGCTGCTTCGTCTGCGAAAGAGGGGGAGCCATCGCTTCCCCTGCATCCCATGTTCCCACTCCCCTGCTCAAGGTGACCTTCAAAAAATGACAATTTGTTACCAGATTAGCCTTTTTCTTCAATAATGTTATCATGGCCGTGACAAATGAAAAGCCCTATTCTTTTTTTTTTTTTTACAACGATCAAAATTTTTCCTGTGGGCGTCATGTTCTAGATGAATGAGTGCAAAGACATTGCAGTACGCCCTATCAGCATGGCGGACCACATCATGCTGAGATTACATTTTTTTTTTTTTTTGCAACCGTAAATGTTAGAACTCAACTCGCACGCGTGTTAATATCGTTGAGGGCTTCCTTAGCTGAGTTGTACTTCAGGCATTAAAATAATAAAAAAAAAACTCATTTTAATATCCCTACTGTCATCGACTACATAGCACGAAGTCATGTACGTCGCTATTTTCTACGCTATTGTGGAACGCTATTTCTCCACTAAGGGTTGAAGCACTTAGACTTGCAAGACCTTTACAATTCGTGCAACAATGTACGAGTGCCGCATGCTTGAATAAAAACTGGGGACCACTACGCGATTGTCAGATAAGGAGTGCGACAGGGTGTGCTGTATGTCGCCGGGACTAGGACTCCGATTTCACATCTTGTACAGCGCCAATTAAGCAAAAAAGCCGCTAAATTCGGTCCTGTCAAATACGGTTCGCAGCGTTTTCTCTCAGCCGTTTATCTCCAACGACGTGATGTCACAAAGTAGGCCACTATCATGACCGAGCAGCGCCGTACCAGGACCATCTGTCCCTGGTAATAGATCGCCATTGAGATCCTCCTCCCCGCCATCACCACTGCCATCTTTACGGTTGACGGAACTGTCCAGGTCCGGTCTCAGAGCACACCGCGGCCCCAACGCAGGGTTAACGCAAACACCCAAAAAGACCCTACAACGGCCATTCCCAGCGGAGACACGTCTTCGGCAAGGTCCGTAGGGAGCCCGGCGAGTAAACAGCGCCATTCCCATGCCGACCGTGAGTCCGAGAGAGAAGCCACGAGGGCAGCTCTTTCCCGGCAGGCACGGCGTCTAACAAGCAGTGCCGCTGCAGCGTGGCGCTGTCACGGCGAGGCCATCCTTCATCGGCGGCGGAAAGGCGGAGGAGAGCGGCAGAGAGCGTGAGCGAAAACAACAATGCGTTTGTAGGGCCGGCCGCAGCGCGCAGGTGGCCTGTGCCCTCCGGCCGAGTCGTACTCACCGCGGGCCCAATCCGCAGGCCGTGGAAAGCCGCAGGGGACGAGCCCGGGGAGGAGCCAACGGCCCCTGACGCCACGCTGGCGTGCATAACGCGATGCAACCCCTATCCCGGCATTGTTACACTCCCGAAGTGCTTTTTTATAGTTACTTTTAAGTTACAAACTCATGAATGTATGCATTTAGATGAGCACTGGATGTTGGGCCGAATCGCAAAGTGGTGTCCTGCTGGGCGTCCGTCCTGTTTGATCCCCGCGGCTGCAGTACTTTCGCGGGGTCTGTAGAAGAGTTGGGCAGGAGGATCGGATGCAAGGACGGTGGTGTTTAAATTGCAAAATAAAAATGCAATTCATAAACACTCGGTTCTCTATTATAATTCTATGTATAGTGGAGTCGCTGGCTATTTGGGCCGTATCACCGGAGCCTTTTAGACTTTCTGAGTGAAAACTTCCTGTTTACGTACATTTAAACACACTCACCCCCACCGTTTTATGCTGCAGAGCAAACTTTGGCAAAAAAAAACAAAAAACCTGACAACCGACCGCGGTCTCTCGGAACGACTCGAGAGAAGAGGGAACCCAGCCTTTATCACAAAGTACCTATTGGCCGGTGAGAACATTGCTGAGCGGGGATTCAACGCGTACTCGATACCGGTGTAACTGACAGTTTCGCAAGGCGAGTTCCTACTTGCGGTTTCTCGTTGCCTTCTACTGCCGCACTGTCGCGTGGTTTACTTCCTAACGTACAGGGTCGCACCCACCACGTTTTTAACAAAGTACTCCATTCCAATGATAGGCAGTTTTCAGCTGAAGGCGAGTTTTTAGCACAAGTTCTTGCGACTTCAAAGCCTCAACGGGTGATCTACACAAAGGACCAAGTCAAAGACACTCTTCTCATGGTGTGGGCCTTCGCCAAGGAGGCGCACCTCATTAGATCCAACTAAAAATGAAAATGTGAACCATCTTCCCTTTCTTTAAATCACCGCTTCTCCCTTAGGCCATAGCAGCATCCTGATTAAATAAATTCTTTTTCCCATGATACTCGCTTCCGTTTACATTAAGATCTATGGCTACTAGTATTGGACTGTTACATACCCCAAACAATTTTTTTCTGCTTACAATCTCGTCAAAACTTGCTTTTGTGAAACGTCCACTCGCCTTATTTCCTCATTTTCACTAAGTTGGCTTTCTTGAATGGTGAATATGCTTGCAGTGAAGTATCATTCGCAGGCCGTAGCGCGCTTGTTTTCGGCCCGGACGCACGCGCACGAAACCCTGAGGCATCTTGCAACGACATCTGTCACTGTAAAGCCAACGATCCCTCCCAAGATAACAGAAGATGCAAACCACACATATATCGGCTAAACCAACTGAATAGAATTCACTCTGCCTGATCGTTAGTCTGCCATGCTTACCCGCCGCCGGGGTGGCTCAGTGGCTAAGGTGTTGTGCTGCTAAGCCCAAGAACATGGTTTCAGTTCCCGGCCGCGGCGGCCGCTTTTCTGATGGAGGCGATAAGCGAAAACGCCCGTGTGTTCCAGGTTTCGGCGCCCGTTAAAGATCCACATGTGGTCAAAATCTATCCGGAGCCCTTCACTACGGCGCGCATCATCGCCTGTGAAGCGTCGGAGCGTTAAACCTCATAATCATCATCCATCTGACTTGATTCAAATAAAGCAAGTCTATATTCTATACCCCGGCAGCATTTTATTTTGTCGAGTCCTCCCTCGCAGCACCCAACCAGTGTTCAGAAGGAAAGAAACGGAGTTTTCAAACTGCAGCTAAAGTCAGGCATCATAACAAATGTTCGTATGCCCATTAATTAATTCCATAGGCAAATGTGTAAGTACAAGCACTTTGGAGTCAGTGCGTTAAAGTGAGGGTTGCAAGGAAGGGAGGAAGGAAATAAGGAAAGAAAGAAGGGGGGCTGCAAGCAAACACCCAAGCGCCAACCGGAGACCACCGCCACCTTTTTTTCCTATCATCCATGGCGGCAGCACCACGTACAATTCCAGAACCACACCTCGGTGTTGTACCTCGGTGTACTCGGTGTACTCGGTGTACCTCGGTGTAACGCGCAGAACCGAACACTGTTGGGCGCTAACTTAACAGCCTCTTTAAGAACGGACCAACCTCTTGAATCCGGCCTTAAAAATGTAACGCCAAAAAACAAAACAAAACAAAAAAAAAAAAAAAACTGGCGGGGTTCACAACTGTGATCTTCGCGGACAAAAACGGTGCTTTCAACATTTACTGAAGCGTCGGAAACTTTATCGGCCTGTGTTCCGCATACTGTCGCTTGTAGCCCCAGTAGACGGATTCGGATTAGGCACTTATCGGGGTGCGCCATCTGTTTCACGGGGACGACAAGCAAAAATTATGGATGCCGAAATCAGCGAGCCAGGGCGTCTGCTCTAATTGATGTTCCTTGCGATGCTTCTACTTTTTATAATCCGGCGGGGAACTCCCGCGTGCATCCGCTTGTGAAAAAATTGGGGTTAATGATATGTTTGGCTTCAATTGGGCAATGAAGACCAAATACAAGCTTGGTTCCCTAAACCATAGAGTTTCTTAGTACGTATACTAGAGAGGAAACTGCGCCTGGTAAGCCATGTCGTCGTGGGGGTTCATGGGAAGACCCCTTTTTTGGCTTGGGCTTGGCATGACAATTGGATTTTTAAGCGGTTTTTGGTATTTGCTTTCTTAACTATGCATTAACACGTTTACGAGCTACGAGGAAGCCGAAATCATGCCTGTTGTGCGGTAGCCGTGTTCGGTGAAACAGCAAGCAGTGCGTGATCGCACCTGACGTTGCTCATGCCGCAGTCGAAGGACTTATGACTGAGCGAGTAATATGCCGCCGCGAAATTTGTAGCCGACGAAAAGAAGAAACAAAACGTACTTCGACGAAGACAAGATACGACAGATACGGGCGCTTGTATGCGTCCTATCTTGTAATCGTCCACGACTGTTTAACGCGACGTTTTCTTTTTTCTTGTTAAACTAGCTGACGGTCGGTGCACCAGTTCACCACGAAGGCAAAGTTTTCATAGGCACGCTAAAAAAAAACTTTCCAAACTCTTCAAACAACTTTTTATTTGAAACAATGGTAAAATTAATAATATCAGAGTTTCTAATGAGTTTCCATCCCCAAATATTAACATTGTTCGTAACTACAACCTTGGCCTGCGGAATAGCAGGCACAGCAGTTCCGGCAAAACTACGCTTTACTTCCTTTTTCCTTAGTTTAAAACAGCCTGTTTTTATTTTCCACATACATAATTGCACCCTATTCTTCGCGTTTTTGTGGCACTTTGTTTAAATTTTCGGTCACTAAAACGTTTCAATCCAAGCCACTGATGAAACTAAGGCGAGCGCGATGTATAATGGCGGTCCATGACGACACAGACGGCTTTGACGTGAGCCGCATAGACGCTAGCGCCAGATTCCTCTCTAGTGTATATTGTAAGAAACTCTATGCCCTAAACAGACTGGTCTGTCCAGATAGCAGTGATACCAATTGCATCGAAAACTTCAAACGAATAAAGTACAAATTAAAGAAAACAGATGAGGCAGTGACGAATCCCCAGCAACTTTCCGGCGATGTCTCTATATCTTCGCAGAATCGTGTATGTGCGACTGCCCAGCGCCTAGAAAGATTACTTGAATTCTAACGTGCAGTTAGCACAGTAGTAATTATGTTTGTAGTGCTTGCGTCTGCTACGTCACTCCTGCCCGTAATACATCACCCGAGCGCGAAATTTAATCTTTACATGTTTCTTGCGTTTTTTCGTTTAAAAACGCCTTTCGTGGCTAAAGCGGAGCTGAATTAGTTATTAACGGTCAGTTCGTTCAAATTAAAGTTGTATTTTGCCTTTTTAGACAGTTTAACAGCAACAGGAGTTCACATTATGGGCAGTGGCCTCACCATGGCTCCACTCCTATTTTGTCGACCATTTTTCGCGCACATTATTTTCGACCCCATTTCTCAGCCACATTTTTTGACAAGCTGATGCATGTATGACTAAACGATTAATAAGCAGCTTGCCGTATCAAATAAGGAAAGAAGGAAATCTCGCTATTTATTCTCTTCTTCACTGCTATTTAATACGCCACGCGTCGTGAGAAACGGCCTTCAAGAGTGACCAAACTTCGCGTGGAGAAATTCTCGCGTTAAATAAACAGGGATTCCCTCGCTTCATCCAAGCAAAAAATAAAAAATAAAAAATAAAAGAACCTCATCCATCGCTTACGCCGTAGACGTGCTCAGCCTTTCGAACATTGTGTATACAACAAGCTCCCACCGCCAGCAAGCCAGGAGGTATACCACATGCGAAGAAGAAGGCGCTGACATCGTACTGCGCACAGGCCTCGTGAGAAAAGGACGCGGCAACTTCGTTCTCGTTTCTACGTTTTATTTCGTATCGCATCCGGAAGATAAGCGCGACGAGTCGTCTCCGAATTTCAACATTAAACCGGCCGCATCCTTCCGCTTATCCTATGCTCGGTTGCTCGCGACGTGACGTCACACGCCTTGAAAGGAGGCGGAGCACAGGTCGACGACAACAGCGACTCGACGGGCTCCCGATTCGCGATTTAAAAGAAAAAAGAAAAACAAGAGCTAACGAAGAATAAATAAACAAAAATAGTGAAAAAATGAACAAAGGAAACGACGTAAGATCAAAAAATGGCAAAACAAAAAAGGGTCAAGTCATGGCTTTCGGTCCTAACTACCTCCATGCTCGGTTTTACGAGCTTTTGTATTCGGCTAGCGTGAAACGCTGCGCCGAGCCAGAGCACCAATTACAAGCCGCGGGCGGTCGCAATCCAGCGAAAGAAGAAGCGTAGAGCTTTCTCATTCTCCCGTGCGCGCGGCGATCTAATCTAGCCGACCTGCGTGGCCTGTAGGCTTAGCGCGCGCAGTCGTTATACGATAGGCAGGCTACTCAGTATCCTCTTTCGAGCGCGTTAGCGCGGACCGGCGGGAGTGAGTGTATGCTTGCACCACGAATAAAATCAGCCTACTCGTGTACTAGCATACGAGCTCGCTCTGAGCTGATAACGAGCGCTTCTATTGTACAGGCTGTTTCTAGTGCAGCTACACGGACTGACGCTGCTTGTGCAATCCGAACGCGGCATGAGTGCTGGCTGTAAAAGCTGGACAGCATCGATTGTACGTGTGTCTGCGAGAGCCTCGTTGGATGCGTTGGAAGCTTGTCACACGTCGCATCACCGACCGGCTGCCTAAAAAATAGAGAGAGATCAGCCGAGGTTCCTGCGGCCACACACAAAAAACGAACAGTCATGGATAAATGAAGTGCGAACGCAAAATAAGAACCAGAGCACGCACAATTTAAGAATACTGTTCGTGGAGGTCCTATAATTACCGTATTTTTGCGCGTAGAACCCGCACCAAAAATGCAAAATTTCAGTGGCAAAGTAGGGGTGCGGATAATACGCGTTTTTTTTTTCTTTAGTGCAGCTTAGTGTAGTTTTGTGTAGCTTAGTGCCGTGAAGCTGCGCGGTGCGTTGTGCCGTGAAGATGACCTTGTGTACAACAGTGAGGACTGCGCCTCAAGTGTTAGCTCTAGCTAGAGCAGTGACACTGAGTGAATTGTAACTTTCGCCTTGCGGTCAGTGTATTCTACTTGCTAAATATACGCTTTCTCTTTTTACATGTATGTGATGTGTTGTTTGAGCAGTAGCTTTGGTGCAGCCTCTCCTGTATCAAATGTGCGGGCAAAACGAGGGGATTTTTTATTTTCTTTTTCGGTGGGCTGAAAGTGGGGTTGCGGTTATATGCAGGGGCGGGTTATACGCGCGAAAATACGGTACGCTTTATTGGTATATTTGGAAAGCCACATGTGCCAACTTTGTAACTGTAATTAAGCCACGCGGCAATCTGACTTGCATGGAAAGACATCGCGCTATTTGTTTGTTCTGGATCATATTTTCGTGATGGCGTTTCATATGTCTATGACTGCACCCTGTATTCAACCTATATTGCTGCAGTACAATCGTCGTAAGAGCTGCCGCGTAGCTCTTGGGAACCGTTTCGAACTCTCAGGAAGAAGGAGTTAACCCTGTATTTCGTCAGCCAACCCCGTCCTCATTATACAAGCTTCAGGGAAAGTTTGAATATCCCGCTCTCATTAGAGACAATGGGGGCCCAGCCCGTGGTACCATTTCCACAGAGCTGAGGCGGCGGAAGAGAACACTGCATGCATTACATTCCTGGTATACGTGCGCTCTTCACGGGCCGCAATCCTCGTCGTCACCATCATGGCCTTGCCGTCACTAAGCAGCATACTTAAAGGGACCCTGTAACACTTTGTGGCTTCTTTTTATATACTAAATGCTTTCAGAACGTACTCAACAAACACATCCAGTACCTAGTACTTGACTAAGTACTGTACTTAGTCTAAGTACTTAGACTAACTACTTAGACTAAGAACTTAGATCAAGTAAGACCTAGACTTAGTACTTAGACTAGGAGTTCACAAAGTATATCTGAGTCAAAAATTACTGTTCTATGTCGATCAGATAACTTAGAAACTGACTCAAAAGATTTTTCTCCCTTCCAGGTCGTGGCATTCTTCGATCGCTGGAATTACGTCATTACTGTGGTGTAGCGGCTCTTGGCCGGCTTTCGTTCAGTTGCAGCAACGAACGCATTCGCCGCAAATGCAAAGCAGAAACGGAAGGCGCATCTGCGTGCGACGAGTAAATCACGCACGCAGTGCCGCTCCGTGCTGGTGATAACTGCAGCTTTCGAAGTGCTTCCACGCGCGAAGGAAGGGGTGAAAGCGGTTATCTGAAGCGTTGCGAAGTCCGTTTAAGTGTGACAGGATGGCCCCGCCCACGGAGCAAGATATCTTGCTCCGTGGCCCCGCCTCCTTCGTGCTATGGAGGACGCTTCCATTTGTGTATACTGTTGCGATATTGACTGCAGACGGTTGATAAAAAAGTGTAGGCTTAGGAAACTTTCAGCCAATGCTATAATGATTGCCTCCTTCGCAAAACACGACGAAAATTTGGATAATGTCTCAATTTTTCTCATTTCTTTACTAATGTATCTTTGTACCTTTTTCGCAGCCCCTGTTGGCCGTGGACAGCTGAATTTTCGCTAGAAAATTCGCCGTGTTTTTTTACGCAACATTTACTCTAATTACTTGATTCGATAAAAATCGATTCACTGACATTTCTCCCGCCTCTTTGGCAAGAAAAATTTGCCCATCCACAATGGTATTTATCTATTTATTTATACAACCATAACAAACGCAAGCTTTTGACCGACGTAAAATAGACGGATGCAGGTGTGCGCAAAAATTTTATTTGCTTGCATTTCGTTTTTTTTTTTTTTTTTTTTTTTTACAAAGTAGCGCACGAAGTGTCCGAAAATCTCTCTGAAAAAAAAAACGCGTACAAAGCGTTTGTATTAGTTGTATTTCTTCATACCCGCATACAATAGCCAATCCTCCGCCACCTGAAACTTCTGCCCCGTTTCTGGCACCTTACATTAGCTGCTGTGGGAACACCACCGAAGCCTTGATTGATTGATGGGGGAAAAGCTGACCAGCTCAGAACTCTTGGGCCAGCTACGGCTGGTGGAGCGGGCCCGGACGGCCAGCCAGCACCACCAAGGCATCTTGGACGCCTCTCACGGAGTGGAGGCCTTAACAACAGCCTTTTGCTCACAAGTTCATAACCCCCCCCCCCCCTCTCTCTCTCTCTCTCTCTCTCTCTCTCTCTCTCTCTCTCTCTCTCTCTCTCTCTCTCTCTCTCTCTCTCTCTCTCTCTCTCTCTCTCTCTCTCTCTCTCTCTCGTCGGCCTGGCTGACAACTTCCGTTTTGTACCTCCGTTCCCTCCTTTTCTGTTTAGTGCTTAGTTTGAGTTCTCATGCAGCTTTAAGGTACTTTTTTAGTCCGTCCTGAGCCTATTGATGCCAACGGCGACACGCTAAAAGATGTTTAGAGGTTACATTCCACAGCTGAAGCACATTCATTCTTGCCATATTGCCGGCATTGAAGCCTGCTATGGTGTCTTGACCGCTCCCTAAAACACCTTCGCGCTAGCGATTACGCCGAAAGCTTCGCACTGCAGCGAATCGCTGCCATCCTCACATCCCTGGCACAAACAAATTACGCAAAATATTTATATGCAATCATCAGCACCTTCAAAACAAGACGCGGGGTTTAAAACAAGCTTTTTATTTGTTTTACAAACCAGCAGCCTGACCTGCGGGCGCCGTTTTCACTGCTTACGCGAACTTCCCAGAATCGAATCCAAAGTTGACGTTAACCACCCCAAAGTTAACCACCCTAATAGTTGTAGAGAAACGAGTTTCAGCAAATATACGAAACAGTAAAACTAGGTTGCGACAGGCCACTCTTTGTGTCGATGAGAGTACCAAAAAGGTTAAAATGAGCACTTTGGAAGTTACGACTAATCAAGTGTTATATGCCTTCTGAAAGAATCGCGCTATTTATAAATACAGCCAAACCTAGAAATATTATGAATTTTGGTTATTAACGCCTACGTCTCTTACGGTCTTTTCAAATTGTGATTTAGCGTTCCTCTGACCTAAACAGTGTAACGAAACTTGGTATTGTAGGTTTGTCTTACCCAGCTAGCATGTTCAAACTTGTTTTAGGAGAGCCTCGTTACAGCTCGTATTGCAGCCTTTTTCCCACATTCCGATGCAACAACATGACATTTCCTCATGTCATTCGATCTAAAACTCACTATTAGTTATCAGTCATAACGATAGTAATGAAATTTAGCGTGTATGCATAGTCGCCTTATCGGTGTCGAGAGGTTTCGAGTAAATATCATAATTCGACTTGCAGCTCCTTCCCCGGACTTTACTGCTGCTCCTCAAAAACATGCACCCTCCGCCGGACAAACTCTTCGCTGGTAGCCCCTCACAACTGCTTTGCGCAGTGCAAGCCAGCCAGGCCGGTAGGTGCGGCTGATTCACGGGATACGGCGTGTCTCACGGTCGACGTATATACCGTATGCCCGCAGGCTGCAGCATTTAGATAGGCAATTAAAACCGACGCGCGCCAGCAATTTCTTTACTCTCGCCCTTTGCCAGTTTGTGTACGACTTCCTGCTCACGCTTTTCCGTCGGAACGATCTTTAAAGCGAAGGCTTCCTTTGTGGGACCAACGGCGTTCTATCAAAGAAACTAACGCATATCCCATAGACGGGTTGGTCGACCGAAAATCTCTGATAAGACCTCAGGAAACACGGCGCGTGCTTGAAACCGGGCTTCCATTTTGCCAAACGTTTGCTTGAAAATAGCGAAACGGGAACGCTTCTACATAACACAATACGTGCGTCGATCATGCGCGTATTAGGAGGAGTACAATAGTATACCTTTATAGTATCGGTATCCCTGTATCGGTGTACATTCGGGCCGTTCGCATATAAATGCGCTTACTTAGTGCGCGAGAAATAGTCGCATGGGTTCGTTTTTTGTTTGCTGTTTGGCTCTTTGAAAGTTTGACAATTGATTGGACGTACTTTCGCCGAAGTCTAGGCGCACTTTTAGCGAACGTTTTAACGCAATTTTGATGCAGTTTTGATTTCAGAAAGCTTTCGCGCTTCTTTCAACTTTCTTTAAGAAATGAGGGTAATTCTTTCGTGAAGACGAAAGGTAAATTCTGAAATATCCGCCCATCCGTCCATCCGCGCGTCCGTCCGTCCGTCCGTCTGTCCGTCCGTCTGTCCGTCTGTCCGTCTGTCCGTCTGTCCGTCCGTCTGTCCGTCCGTCCGTCCGTCCGTCCGTCTGTCCGTCTGTCCGTCCGTCTGTCCGTCTGTCCGTCTGTCCGTCTGTCCGTCCGTCTGTCCGTCCGTCCGTCCGTCCGTCCGTCCGTCCGTCTGTCTGTCTGTCTGTCTGTCTGTCTGTCTGTCTGTCTGTCTGTCTGTCCCACTTTCTGCAGTATTTATGTTTCGTACAAGTGTATCTATCGCTTGATGGGGTTAGCCAGTGCCGCCCCGACAACTCGGGGTGAAGGGGGTGGAGAACACAGTCGCCCAGGTAGCCGAAGGCATCCGACATGTAATCGGGAGGCGTGGGGTTCTACTCTGCTTTCGTAACAAAGTAAAAATAGTATACTTCAAACGTAAGAAAGGAAGTCCTCGTCCTGAAACGTCAGTAAACTTATTTCTATTTTCTACGTCTTTCTCGTGTGTGTCTGTCTCGTCTGTCTCTACTAACCCAATTTTTTTCGCGCTCTGTGTGAGTTTTTATCTTTCCAAACTACATATATATATATTGTTAGTTTCCCCCTAAAAGACACTAAAATGCAAGACATCTGATTGATTGATTGATTGATTGATTGATTGATTGATTGATTGATTGATTGATTGATTGATTGATTGATTGATTGATTGATTGATTGATTGATTGATTGATTGATTGATTGATCCTTACTCCTTGCTCTCACAAACAGGTCTTGCTTTTCTCCCGCGACTTCGCAGGGTCCTTTACATCCATGAAGGGATTCTGCCGCTGCTGGCGTGTGTAT
Organism: Haemaphysalis longicornis; assembly: GCF_048455015.1. NCBI lineage: Eukaryota > Metazoa > Arthropoda > Arachnida > Ixodida > Ixodidae > Haemaphysalis > Haemaphysalis longicornis. The sequence continues at coordinate 51,917,850 of NW_027526460.1, forward strand.
ACAATGTAAAACGTTTGCGACCAGTTTTTCGCTATTCGTATTCACAGCTGCTCCTCCTTTTTTTTATTTGTCTTTCTCTATTGGCGGCGTACGTTACGCAGCAAACCATACAGTTCTCGCCTTTGAGAGAAGAGTGCTACAAAAAAAAAAAGGTAACAGCAGACGCAAGGCCCCCAGCTAACCGCGCGGCGAGTAACTGATTCCAGATTCGCGACATTTTTATCTCTCTCCTGTTTTACGGCCGGATCGTCTAGACGACATTGCGTCGGCCAGCGTCGGTGACCGGTATAAATGCCGCGAACGTCGCGCCTCGTACCGGTAATAAAACCGATCGCGCAGCGCGGCTCAAATCCGCAGAACGTGATTCGGCGGCAATGATCCTCGACGCGACACGACCGCCGGCTGGCTGCCGCAGCCCGGTTTATTTTGCGAGTGATTTTCTCCCTTGCGCGTGCGCCTTTATTATTTTTTTTTACTTCCCCACCCTTTGCTGCATATAATGTTGTGAAAAGAGCGAGGCAGTAATAGAGAGACAGACAGGCATGACGCGGCAGAGAGCTTGAAAATAGAAGCGCAGAAATCATAGAGAGCGAGGAGGAGAGACGCAGACCTTTGCGGCTAAAGCCACGGCGTTGCGGTCGGCCACATCGGGCGCACTCACACAGATTAAATCGCGGCGGCGGCTGAATAGCCGCCGTGCAAGTTCGTCTTTCCTTCATGAACTGAACGAACGTTGACCAACTGTGAGAAGTGTGGGACGTTCCGCTTGCCATAAAACCTGGGATTTGTGGCCTATGATTGCGGAGGGATGAACTTGACACGATGTTGCAGGGCTGGCTGGTTTAAGTCATGTGCGCGTGAAGGTTGAGGGGGAGGGGTTTAGGTTACAAACCACGAGTTCGGATTAGGGTTTTACGCGACGAACACCTCCGCTGTGAGGCACGCAGTGGGAGGCTGTGGATTAATTTTCATTCCCTGGGCGTGTTTCAACGTGCGCTGCAATTTCTCCACGCGAGCGTTTTATTTTTCGGCTCCATCAAAAAAACGTAATAATAATAAACAGACTGAACCGGAAATTTCACGATCTGTAGCGCTCTACTTTAGAGACTGAAGCCACCGCAGCGGGTGAAGGTCAATTTACAGGCAGCAATAAATGAGACTACGACATTAAGTTCGGAGTACCTTCGGGCTAAAGCAGGCTAGTTATTGGCACTACTTTTGCCCTAGTGGGCGCTGCAAAAAAAAAAAAAAAAAAAGCGCGGGAAACAAAAGATTCAGCTCATTTTTCAATTTATTTTTGAACACGTGGAATCAACTTGGTGATTTCTGCATGTGACATTAGGAGCAGCCTCTTGTCGGCTAACGACAAGACGTTCTATTGTCACAGAAAGCTCCAAATTACCCCGTCAGCAGCGCTTAGGTAGCAACTATTCCACACGTCACCACCCAATATTTAAAATTTCCGGGCTTGCTTACGTGAGGTGACAGTTCCCTGGTTCCGCAAGGCTATTCGTCATTCAAAGCCACTGCATTTTCGTCATTCAAACCACTGCATGTCATTTAAAGCCACTCACTCACTCACTCACTCACTCACTCACTCACTCACTCACTCACTCACTCACTCACTCACTCACTCACTCACTCACTCACTCACTCACTCACTCACTCACTCACTCACTCACTCACTCACTCACTCACTCACTCACTCACTCACTCACTCACTCACTCACTCACTCACTCACTCACTCACTCACTCACTCACTCACTCACTCACTCACTCACTCACTCACTCACTCACTCACTCACTCACTCACTCACTCACTCACTCACTCACTCACTCACTCACTCACTCACTCACTCACTCACTCACTCACTCACTCACTCACTCACTCACTCACTCACTCACTCACTCACTCACTCACTCACTCACTCACTCACTCACTCACTCACTCACTCACTCACTCACTCACTCACTCACTCACTCACTCACTCACTCACTCACTCACTCACTCACTCACTCACTCACTCACTCACTCACTCACTCACTCACTCACTCACTCACTCACTCACTCACTCACTCACTCACTCACTCACTCACTCACTCACTCACTCACTCACTCACTCACTCACTCACTCACTCACTCACTCACTCACTCACTCACTCACTCACTCACTCACTCACTCACTCACTCACTCACTCACTCACTCACTCACTCACTCACTCACTCACTCACTCACTCACTCACTCACTCACTCACTCACTCACTCACTCACTCACTCACTCACTCACTCACTCACTCACTCACTCACTCACTCACTCACTCACTCACTCACTCACTCACTCACTCACTCACTCACTCACTCACTCACTCACTCACTCACTCACTCACTCACTCACTCACTCACTCACTCACTCACTCACTCACTCACTCACTCACTCACTCACTCACTCACTCACTCACTCACTCACTCACTCACTCACTCACTCACTCACTCACTCACTCACTCACTCACTCACTCACTCACTCACTCACTCACTCACTCACTCACTCACTCACTCACTCACTCACTCACTCACTCACTCACTCACTCACTCACTCACTCACTCACTCACTCACTCACTCACTCACTCACTCACTCACTCACTCACTCACTCACTCACTCACTCACTCACTCACTCACTCACTCACTCACTCACTCACTCACTCACTCACTCACTCACTCACTCACTCACTCACTCACTCACTCACTCACTCACTCACTCACTCACTCACTCACTCACTCACTCACTCACTCACTCACTCACTCACTCACTCACTCACTCACTCACTCACTCACTCACTCACTCACTCACTCACTCACTCACTCACTCACTCACTCACTCACTCACTCACTCACTCACTCACTCACTCACTCACTCACTCACTCACTCACTCACTCACTCACTCACTCACTCACTCACTCACTCACTCACTCACTCACTCACTCACTCACTCACTCACTCACTCACTCACTCACTCACTCACTCACTCACTCACTCACTCACTCACTCACTCACTCACTCACTCACTCACTCACTCACTCACTCACTCACTCACTCACTCACTCACTCACTCACTCACTCACTCACTCACTCACTCACTCACTCACTCACTCACTCACTCACTCACTCACTCACTCACTCACTCACTCACTCACTCGACTGTGACTGTGACTGTGCCTTGCGAATGCGGAAGTGATTAGAATATGACGTACTTCGCAGCTTTTCGCGACTCCCTTCAAACTAGCGCTCGGAATTGTGGAATCCTTCCACACTGCAAACCTCTTAAAAGTCTGGTTTACTAACGCTCAGCAAGAGATCTACCCGCAAGACCGCACACAGTATACCAGAACCAGAATTATACATAAATAATCACCCTGTCCCTAATGTCCCTTACCTTCGGATATTGGGCCTCATTATACCTAGAGACGGATCTGGCTTACAAGCCCTACCACCGTCACAGCGTACACTCAACCAGCTCATGCACATCATCCGCCGCGTCTCCAATCGTCGCTTCGGACTTCATGAACACGACACCCTACGCATGGTCCAAGCCATTCTCATCAGCAGGATAGCGTATGGCACGCCATACCTGGCCCCGAGACCACAAGAAATACGGAAACTCGACGCCACCATACGCCAGGCCTACAAGACCGCTATTGGGCTCCCAATCAGCACGGCAACCAAAAAACTTTTGCAGCTAGGGGTCCACAACACCTGACAGGAAATACAAGAGGACTTGCTGCTACAACAGGCGAGGAATTTCTTACAGTTATAACCGATTCACAGACCGCCTGCAGAAACTTTCTCATTGGCCGCATCTCTCAACCAGCACTGCACCTTCTACGCCAACTAAAATGACTACCAGAAATTAACATCATCTGGTCACCCGGCCACCAGTCCCTCGAAGGGAACGAGGCGGCACACGCCGCTGCCCGTGCTCATACACACCGGGCCGTTACCTCAGAGGGAGAAAACAACGACCGAAGCGCCTCAAAGCCAGCACCAATCCATACATACACCGAAATCTTATCCCACTACAAAAACGACCGCTGTCGCTTCCCGCCACCTCATGCACAATTAACACGCGACGAAGAAACCACTTTCCGGCGCCTCCAAACCAATTCGTATCCCCATAACGCCCTACTGAACGCTATGTACCCCACCCAATACCCTGCCACCTGTAACTTTTGCCCTGTTGATGGCACCCTATACCACGTGGTATGGGAGTGCCAACGGACTCCCACTCTAACCTTAAATACGACCAGCTCCGAGCTCTCGGACCAGCGCCGACTGGTGGAACGGGTCCGGACGGCCAGCCAGCTCCAAGGCATCTTGGAATAAGGATGCCTCTCACTGGGTGGAGGAGGCCCTAAGAACATCCTCCTGCTCATTACTAAAATCTCTCTCTCTCTCTCTCTCTCTCTCTCTCTCTCTCTCTCTCTCTCTCTCTCTCTCTCTCTCTCTCTCTCTCTCTCTCTCTCTCTCTCTCTCTCTCTCTCTCTCTCTCTCTCTCTCTCTTTCATCATCGCGACTCCATTTTAATATGTCTCATTTGAAGGTGGCCTTGAGTGACCCCAGCGTCGACACGGACGGCAAAGAAGAAAACTCAAGGAAATCCAGAAGCGAGCCAAACTATGCCAGCTGTGTACAAAAGATTATTATTGATTACTAAAGCCAGTCAATGATTAATTAGTGATTGGCACTAACGATTAGTAAGCTAGATTAATGATGAATTTTGGTAGAAAAAAAAATGAATTAAGGCAGGAATAATGCGGATTAAGGATCATTAAGGATTGAAAAATAGCTTGCTGCTCTGCCGACGGGTGGATGTGTACATAAAAGGTCATAATAGTACGCCCGTATTTTGCCTTCAAAGCATGTAAGCAGACTGAAGTGCCCGAGAAATGTTCGAAAATACGTATGCAGAAGGTCGAGGTTGCCCCCAAAACGCTCGGGCTCGTGACAGCGGGAAAGGGAGAGAAGGAGGCCGAAAACCGACTTTGTTTTTTTTTTTTTCAGTTGAATGCGATGCCCAAACCTACACCGCTTCGAATCCATGCTCTCACCACAGCGATAAGCCATCTCACTGCCCATGAACAAAAACAAAAAGGAAGGAAACAACCGTGAGATTATGGGAAGAGTACCCACTGCATCCTGAAGTTAGGTTGTCTATTTTTTACCAAGTTTTCTTTGTATTTTTGAAACTTTACTCTTTGCTTTAATTTCTCTCCTTCTTTTGCTATTATTTTGCTTTGTTATTTCCTTTTTTAATTGAGATGGGGGGTTCTGCCGCTTTCAACACGAAACCCTGTGAACGTCACTGCGTTTGCGTGAACGGGGAGGTTTGTGAACGTCACTTCCTGATAACGTTTAATTAAGCAGATGTTCAGAGTACCCATGGCATCAGTAGGCACTGTCAACTCCGCTTACCAAGCCACCAATCGCCATGCTTGACAGTGGGCTTATAGTGAAGCGACATGTCGGTCGAAAGACAGGTAACTGACATGCCGCTTAACAGGCAGGCAAAGGCAGAACTTCTTTGTCAGCCGATGACCCCAACCAGGAACATATCCTATCAAGCGTTCATACCAAACAGCCCCACGTCCGCGCAAAAAGGGTTTCCACGTCGGAGATTATACCGCATACCCATTCTCAGATCCATAAATCTGATACAAAACTGCTCTCCAAAAGGCGAAAACGCATTTAAAGAATGCGTACGCACGCTTGAAGGAGAACAAAACACCTGCTTGGAGGTGAACTAAAGTACCTGTCGGGTCGCTTTCGGAAGTGTATTTAGCACCAAACCAAGATTATCTGGCACCGGAGTCGTGAACATTACTCGTATACACCAGTTTCTACGAGTCAGGAGGCCGCCGGTAACATCTTTATACGACCATCCGGCGCATATAACTATTTTAGCTGCCCAACGACGGTAGCCGTTTAGGAAGAAAGGAGGCTGCGACTGCAGCTGCAAACGTATTCCTTCTGGGCGGGAAATTTGAAGCGGGGGAGCAAATGGCTCGTATAAACGTCGGTCACCTGCATGCATCCAAGGATACACATCGCTTACTTTAAACGGTCCGATCGTTTAGGTCTGATTTACGTCCTCGTCTTGCGTTTATTATTCGCTTTTGTTTAACGAGGGAAATGCGACGGTGGTGGGAAGGCGAGGGTATAACGTATAAAGATTGTTCGAGATAAATCTAAAGAACACTGCCCGTTTTACTCCGCGCGCCAATCTGTCCTGGCCCTCGGCCGGCCGCGAGACTCCTCGCAAACACAGCCGCGCGTCCCCGATGGATATCGGGCAGCCGACCACGCTTTTATGCGGCCGCCATGCATGCGAGCGCGCAGCGACGCGGGTTCAGTGACCGTGATCGAGTCGTTAAACCCGGAGTAAATTGCCCTAATTGGCCGCGCGACCGGCCGAGATACGAGTGTAGTGTAGTACATGTACGAAGGTATACTTTCGGCTGCCGTTTAAGGCCGCGAGCTGGGGGCTTGTTACGCGCGATTGTTTTGCTGTTCATTAGACTGGACGACACTTGGCCGGCCTATCACAAGGTAATCGCGCTGGTCCGCTCGGGAGCTATACACAGTGTAACCGCCGCCTTATCTTGACGCCCGGGATTCCGATCGCTGTCGTCACGTTGAGACTAATTCGATTTCAGAGATATGAGCGAAGCGGGTGATAAGCTCGTTGCACCTGCGCCAGCGGCTTATTTTGCCTTTGGTCTGGTTACTATTGCAGTTTGACTCGAAGTTCGCCGTTTCGGAGCGCGCACGAGAGTGTGCTGAAGGTCTTGTTTAAAAAACGTGCACTTGTGCTAAAAGACGTCTCAGGGAGGAAGGGAGGAAGGCAGAAAGAAGAGGAGGAAGGGGAGAAGGAATAACATGTATTTGTTTTTCAAGGAGAAGGGGGGAGGAAAAAGCGGGGTGAGTAGTGGCCTCAGTTCAGGCCGCCTTCAGCCGCTCCAGCAGCCCGCGACCGGGAGATCTGAACCTCACTGATCCTCGAGCTTGGAGCTGATCAGCCTCATAGCCACATGGCGAGCCGTGTCGGGTAGAAGGCGAGTGCACGGAGCAATCTTGCTCCGTGGGCGAGTGCCAGCTCCATTAAATCCGTGACCCGTGGATCACTTAGAGCTTATTACAGATAAGAGATAAACGAGTGTTGTGCCCGCTATATCAACTAGACGAAATAAACACGAATTTCTTCTAAAGATTCTCTCTAAAGAATATTGAATAATCTCTATAGATAATCGCCTTTAAATGCCAAGCATTATTTGGTTTTGGGAGCTAATACATCACAGGCACCCAATCTATAAGTGAATCTATAGAGGGTAAAAAAGACGGGCGGCGCGTATGTGCGTGCGTCCGTGTGTGTGCGCATGCATGCGTGAATGCGTGTCTATGTGAGTATGTATGTATGTATGTATGTATGTATGTATGTATGTATGTATGTATGTATGTATGTATGTATGTATGTATGAGTGTGCGTGTGCGTGAGCGTGTGTGTGTGCGTGTGCGCTAACGGCTTATAGCGTACTCTGGTGCACTTCATGATAGGAGGCCAGAAAGCCAGCCAGACTGGCCATTGAAACCGAGGTTATGGTACCAACGAATGCTGTGCAGAGAAAACATCAATAACAGGCCACCCCGTTATTACCTGCACGTTCGGAGCGTGTGTAAAATGTACCGGCCATACGCCGGTGCGTATACGGGCGTGTGGCGTATGGCAAAAGGTGGACATCGCGGCAGTACTGAAAGAATTGAAAGACCAGGGACTGGAGGGTACTTACACAATACTTCTGGAGGACATATACAAGGGATTAGCGGGCTGAACAGTCCTATCAATAAGAGCCAAGAGTTCCTGAGCAGTAAGGGCGCGAGATATATGGAAACACTATCTCGACAAAACAATTTGCGGCATGTCTGAAAAAGATATTCAGGAAGGAAGGAAGGAAGGAAGGAAGGAAGGAAGGAAGGAAGGAAGGAAGGAAGGAAGGAAGGAATACATTTTTTCGTTCATTGGGATCATGTATTGGGGGTGGAGGAGGTCCACAGGGCCGCCGCGACCGCCAAGGCCCGGGAGGTGGTCAGGACTTGGCCTGACTCTCCCCCGGGTCACGCAACATCTGCTCCCAGAGGTGACGGGAGGGACCGGGGGGTACGGGTCTGCGGGGCATTCGCAGAGGGAATGGTAGTGAGTGTCGAGTGCCCCGCAGGCTGGACATGTAGGTCAGTACAGAAATGTGGATGACTGTGTATCAATTGTGTTCTGTGTGGGAAGGTGTGTGTTTGTAGGATGCGCAGCATGTGGCCTGCCTCTGGAGAGAGGTGTGGGTGCGGGGGTGTGTATCGGCGGCGGAGGAGGTGGTAGTGCAGGGCAATATCCCTGTATTTCAGGAGAGAGGTTGGCTTGCCTGCAGGGGCATCGCGTGTATACTATAGGCGTAGTGAAAATGGCGACTCGGTGAATTAGTTCGCGAGCACGTACGTGCACCACTTCATTAGCGCCTCTGTGTGGGCTGGTGTCCACAGCAGGGTCACGATGTCGGATGGAGGATTTTTGGAGATAATTTGCAATGCCATGGGAGAGATGTTACCGCGAATAAAATTGCAGATGGCCTGCTGACAGTCAGAGAGGACGAATTCGGGGGTGGGACGCTGGGTGAGCGCGAGGGCAATGGCTGCCTCCTCCGCCGTGGTTGTGTTGCTAGTTAGGATGGTAGCCGCCGGTGATGTGTGTTGGCCAACAACAGCTACATAGTGTACAGGTTTGTGAGGGTAGAGGGTGGCATCAGTGTATAGCGTGCATGGCGATGGTGTGTATAGTTTGGCGTGGGCGTTGGCTCGTGCTAGTCGGCGGGCTGCATGGAAAGTTGGGTGCATGTGGCGAGGAATTGGGCGGATTCGGATGCTGTTACGGATGTGAGGTGGAATGGGGAGTGGCGGGATTGGGATGGTGGGGGGTAGTACGTTTATAGAGTTCAGAATGTAGTGCCCTGATATTCAGGAAGCTTGTCTGGGAGAAGCCATGGTTACGGGTAAGTAATATTTCAGCCACTAGGGATTTGCAGACGACGTCATGTTGTCAGTGAGTAAGCAAAACACGCGCAAAAAGTTGAGGGACCGCACTAAAAAAGCTTGGTCGTAGGTTTTCAGTAAATATGAACAAATCAAAATAAATAAACGTGCAGGAAGCAATCTCTTCAGTATATGTAATAAAATGCTTGAAGAAGTGGTTGAAATATAACTACTTTGAAGAGGTTGTCACAACCCCTCCGCTAGCCCAAGACTAAATTCGGCCCAGAAGTGGTATGTGCTCAAGTGTATTCTGCAAGCAGGCTCTCACATAATTAACAGTGGGCTACCCCTATCACTGAAAAGAATGGTATTCTTTTGGTATTCATCACCGGTAATCAATGTCTATTGCCGGTGAGGACTTATGGGTCAAAAACTTGGTGCCCAGCACACGGAACGAAAGATGATAGCAGTAGCGCTTAGGGACAGGAAACGGCCGTCTTTAATCAGGGCACCAACTTGGGTGGAAAACAACCTAGCTTGAATTAAGTATAAGACGTGGACTTGGGATGGGCAAGTAATGCGACGAAATTACAACCGATGGTTCACCGCGGAGTAACAGCGCGGCTACCGAGAGCGATGCTCCATTCCGAAATCTCGGTACAAGCCAGTAACTACGTCGGTGAGATTCAGAAAGTGAATTAAACGTGTTGATACGGCACGCCCTGCCCTGAACACCAAACAACCGGTATTTACGAAAAGGATGCGTAGAACTGAGCAAAAAAAAAAAAAAAACACTCTACAGGGAAAAAAAAAAAGCCACAGGTCTCGGAAACTTGTGGCACTGCTCAAACCCTGATCTTTCGTCTCAATACCTTGTCGCTTAAAATAACGAAGGGAGCGTTCCAAGCAAGTCAGTAGATGCATCCAGTAGATGCATCTCCTGTAGATATGCACCTCCTGTAAGAGCGGGATGCTTACAGGAAGTGGCGGCCTCGCACCCACAGGGGAACGCTATCTCGCTACCGGGAGACAGAATTCGGCGCAGACGAGAGGGATGAAATAAGGACGAAATGCAAAAAGGTGGGGATTTAATACAAACATTCGGTTTGTTTACAAACCGCACACGGAGTTGTGTACCTATACAGGCTGCCTGTTCGTATGTACACAAGGTCCCGCTCACTACCTTAGATGACCAAACATAAATAAGAAACATACGATAACGGATTATATTAGATCCAGAGAGTACATACGTGAAAGCAACTTCTAAGATGCGTAAAAGAACGCGGAAGACGTTTAGAAGAGGAAAGGATAGAAGGAGATGAAAAAGAGGAAGCAAAACAAGGAAGTTGCTTTAAATCCTTCCAAAAAGATGGTAATATTTTTTTCTTAACATTTAGGACGTCTTTCTTACGAAATATGAAAGGTATACATAAAGATGAGAGGACGTGCAGTCCAAATAAATACTTGATATATCATCGCTTCCACGTGGCTTGAAGAATACAAATGCTGCAACTCATTTCGTAACCTGGAACAAGCACTCTTTCTTAGTGTCCAATAAAAGAAACGACCGAGGATGTTCGTGCGGGGGGGAGGTTTAGGGAGCTGCGCAATAAGACGAAAGGAGCTCGAGACGACGGCCGTGCATCGTGTCTGACGGAAGGACAGTTTTACGGAGGTGTACGAAGCGGCCAATTTACGATCAACAAGTGCAATCAGAAGTAAATGCGTCGCCGTAGAGGGCAACCGGCGCCGGCGGCCATATTGCTTTGAAGCGAAAATAGCCACCAGGGAAAGAAAAAAAATTACTGCAATGACCGCGAAGGAATTCTTTGCTGGGTGCGTCCGCCTCATGCAACGGTTTCTATACTCGGTCGTATTCGTATATATATATATATATATATATATATATATATATATATATATATATATATATATATATATATATATATATATATATATATATATATATATATTTGAAAAAGAGCTGTCCCCGGTCGAAACGTTAGAATAAATATTATGTTTTCCCTGTGACCACTCAATCGTATAATATATCTTTTCGAAACTCGTATTTTTCATCATTGTGCCTCTCGGCGAGTTGGTCTATCCCGTTAGGCAAAGAGAACAGCGCTAAGGCGTGGAAAGAGAGTAGAACTGTATACGTTTTTTGCCATATTTCCGTCCTCTCAGTGCTGCCTCATTGCCGAGTCATAGTGCGTTCGTTTCAAAGGTTGGGTCTGTGTGCGTGATATGTATCTGGCTTCCCGTCGAAACTGCTCGAGGCGAAAGTCGAACTCATACTTCCGGAATGTGCGCGTTGCGTTCCCTTCCTTGGCGCGCTTAACCGCACTCTTAAGGCGGACTGCGGGCTTGCCGACAAAAAATATGGTCATCTGTCTTCACTGTGCGGCGGCAGGTCGGCGCTATTACCACAGATTTAACGCAGCGTGCCGTTACATCGTGGTTGTGTGAATCGCAAGATTACTTGAAAAGACGTTTACGATGAAACTGTAAACTTAACACGCCGCAGTGGCGCAGTGGCTAATGCGTTGTGCTGCTGAGCCCGGGGATGCGGCTTCAAACCCAGCCATGGTGGCTGCCTTCTGATGTAGACGAAAAGCGAAAACACCCGTATGCCGAGATTTCGGCGCACGCCAATGGTTCCCAGGTGGTCAAAATTAATCCGGAGCCCTCTACTACGCCACGCCTCATAGCCTAGGTGTAGCTCGAAATTGGAAATTGAACTTTATATTTTTGCTTAGAATCAGGTAGTGCATGATTCCTGATCATAGTAGTGTGCTTGTGTTGTGTGTAAATGCAGTTCGGACAAAACTCTGCGGACGTTTACACTAATCGTTCTCCCGTGCATGTGACCTGTGTGCGTTCCTGCGCCTGTTAGTGATTGCATGCGTTTTGGGATGCATGCATCTTTATACGCGTACAATACTGCTTTGTTGCGTCATACAGCCACAGTAATGAAGCAAGGTGGCGTGCAAATCAAAATTACTGTTTCTTCCTGCACCCTAAATAATAACAACGAACAGGAACGTAGGCCGGGGGGGGATGTTTCGGTGTCAGAACACCCCCAAAATTTCGCACCGCCCCCTTTCCTTGTTCGGGCCTTTTCTTGTTCATACTAATAACGCACCACATAAATATAGAACCCGCCGCGGTGGCTCAGTGGCTAAGGCTGCGCTGCTGTGCACGAGGTCGCGGGTTCGACTCCCGGCCGCGGCGGCCGCTTTTCTGATGGAAGCGAAAAGCAAAAACGCCCGTGTGTACGACATTTCGGTGCACGGTAAAGATCCCCAGGTGGTCAAAAATTAATCTGGAGCCCTCCACTACGGCGCGCCTCATCGCCTGCGTTGCGTCGGCGCCTTAGACCCTACAATCAATCAATCAATCAATCAATCAATCAATCAATCAATCAATCAATCAATCAATCAATCAATCAATCAACCAACCAATCAATCAATCAATCAATCAATCAATCAATCAATCAATCAATCAATCAATCAATCAATCAATCAATCAATCAATCAACATAAATATACCGAAATGTCAAACGAAAATAAGAACTTCTAAGAATGTCGGTACGTTGGTAGAAACAGTTCTTGTTCTGAAAACCAGATGGGGTCCCTAAGCTGAAGTTACTAGAGTTCCTGTTTGTCGTATAGCGCAAGAGTTGCGCGTCTGATTGCCACATGCCGCGGTTCCACCTTACGACAGCGAAGCCTGCTTTCAGTGCTGCGCACAAGACTCCGTTTTAAGTCAGTGCTGTTCAAGTGACCGGCGACGGTTGCGGTGGCGGCGGCAGCGGAGGCCGCTCAGCTGATAAGCACATAGAGAAATAAAAAATTTCTTTCCCTGTGATAAGCAGCCGACTATCCCCGCAGTCACGCTGTCCCGCAGCTGCTAGCACACGCATGCGCCGACTCCTCCCGGCCGCTGCCACTCGCACGGCAGCGACTCCTACCATCGCCTCCTTTAAACAGGAGGCGATGCTCCTACACGCATGATGGGTGGCTTTCCCGCACGACTTTAGAACCCAAGATGGCGGATGGACGCGCAACTCTTCTCCCCTAGGGGAGCTATATACAGGAACCGTTAAAGTATTGTTAAGTTCCGTTTGCACGCACCGAACTAGTGCCACTAGAGAAGGTTTCAACTCTTCGGCATTCTTTCTTCTTACTGTTCAGTGCCGTTCGTATCAAGCGGCATTTGTTTACACTGCGACGATTAATTGAGCCGCCATTTCGTTGTTTAAGCTTTTAAGTCGGTCAATTCTGGTAGACTTAGCTTGTACTCCCTGCTCTCGCTCCGAACGCGAATCAAAGATAACGCGTGTAGCAGCATTTCAGCAGCAGAAGTGCGCCGAAGATGCGTTTTGCTCCATCTTCGGCAGCGTTGTTAACAAGCGACCCAGTCGAAGTTAGCGGCGAGGCCGTCGATGCGGCGATCTCGCCACATTGATAAACACCAAAATGGCCGCCATTGCTGACTTGCGCGCCTCAGTGGCGGTGCTCTGATACCTTGTGTAGTGACATTACACCGAACTGAAAATGCGGATGTAACAATAAATTCCAGCAAAATTCCCTCCTTTACTTACGTATAAGCGTTTGGGCGCAAACAGGTAGCAACAACACCTCCTGGTCATCGCCACCTGAGCTATCTGAAAACGCTCTTCAACCTTCGCTCAGAATTGATATCTTCATAAGACTCAAAGGTGTCTCGCTAGAAGCTGAACTCTGTTGATTTCGAATTATGGGGTGCCGTTTAATCGTCGTTTCTAAATGCACTTTCAATCTCGTATACCTACCGTGTGCGTAGCCCGTACTTCGTGATTTAAAAATGAGCTCAAAGAAAGGACCCAAGCAATTGACACCAGCAATTTTTTCAACAAAAAGTTAATTGTGAATATTTTATTATTAACAAAAAATTAACACGTAATAGTTATTATTTTATAATAATTAGGTAAAGCACCACCCAAAAATATTGATGGCTACGCCACTAGAACCAAATGTATGCAGCCTAAATGTTAAGGAGATATATTGACTGACCGAGTTTTTACCTACAAGTATTTAGGAATATCCTGGCCCTCCATTCCCGCGTCCCAACCCAGCCACGCAACAACACTAAAGAGTGGCTGGCTGTTTCTGCGAGTCTCCAAGAGCAACGGGAACTGGTGGCCCTCGTCATCAGGGTCCTCAGCGGCTGCTGGACCGAGGCGACTGGTTCATCCCACCATTCCGTGTTTAATATATTTTCCATCTACCTATATACGGTGGTATCGCTATGGATTGTCGAATATGGTCTTGACCTGCAGCTTCGTTATCAGTGGTGCACCAGCCAGCAGGGCTCGGAATTGCTTCACACTAACGTATTTTTTAACAATTTAAATTATTAGACAATTATCGTTACTACAATACTGCCCATCAGAATCTGACGGCTTGCAAAGCATATTCAGCGTGTTTCATATGGGAGAGAACGCGTAGCTGGGCTGACCGTGGTTCGCACGTTAACAAGTGTATTGTGCACGCTCGAAATACGCGCAACACAACCTTTTCGGTTCGCGTACCATGACTCAGAACATACCTATTCAGCGGTTTAATTCGGCCACCACCTCCACACTCTAGCAAGGTAGCAGTACAAAGTGCCGCGTCCGAACCGCCCTCGCAGCATTTTATTTGCGCCATCTGGCGCTACAGTTTGCCCGGTATCTTTACGGCCCCGCTATCTGCGCATCGCACGCTAGCAACCATGTAGACACGCCCGACAAATTCCGTGGGACAAAGCAGAGGGGCCGTGGACCGCTTCGGATGCGCGCAGGGACGTACGTGCACGAGGGAGACCTCCTTCACGCTGCGATTCACGGCCGCCGCACACGCGATACCCTCCACACGCACACTCCACACCTACCAATAGCGCCCGTGTGCGTCAAGTTGCTGCTTTCTGTGTAAATTTGAAGACGTCAAATCACCGCGCACCGCGGTTCCCGCCTGTCTCCAAACCAGTTTTCCTCCCCCACTCACTCACTCACTCACTCACTCACTCACTCACTCACTCACTCACTCACTCACTCACTCACTCACTCACTCACTCACTCACTCACTCACTCACTCACTCACTCACTCACTCACTCAGTCTGACACTCATTCACTCACTGTCACATTTACTCACTCACCCACTCACTTTATCAGTCTGACACTCACTCATTCACTCACTCACTCACTCACTCACTCAGTCTGACACTCACTCACTCACTCACTCACTCACTCACTCACTGTCACACTTACTCACTCACCCATCACTCACTCCCTCACTCACTTACTCAGTCTGACACTCACTTATTCACTCACTCACTCAGTCTGACACTCATTCACTCACTGTCACACTTACTCACTCACCCGCTCACTCACTCACTTGCTCAGTCTGACACTCACTCATTCACTCACTCAATCAGTCTGACACTCGTTCACTCACTGTCACACTCACTCACGCACACACGCACGCACACACGCACGCACACTAATCAACGGTGGTCCATAAATTACTTGTTTTGGTCATCGAAAAGCCGAGAATAGTTTGAATATTTAGTTGGCCAATTTCTAATACAGTGTGTTTTCATAATGAAGTTCATTACTCCCAGTGCCTCTAATATTCAAACCACATAAGATTGAAATTCGCGGTCCAGAATTTAACGCATGCATGAGTTGGTCTCTTTTTTTTTTTTCTTTGAGTTCATCAAGTCTGTGTAGACGCGTTTTTCGAATAAGCTTGTTAGCAAGGCGCTGGCTTAAAAACTTACGTAGTCATCTGTTGGTGGGCGAGTGAGTGAGCGATGCTGGGCGGGGCGTTAGTTTCCAGACAAAACGTTATCAGCGTCGTACTGCGCAGTCATCTCCCCGCCTCTCCACCTCATGACAGGACGTTTTCGAACAAACATGAGATGCATCTCGACTGAAGAAAGATGAGATGCGTCTAGACAGAACAAACATGAGATGCGTCTAGACTTCTCTAAAAGAAAGAAAATAAGGGGCACAAGAACAATGCCGCAAACAATAGCTGGCGTCCGCTCTGTGGAGATATAGTTTCACTTGTAGCGATAGGCTACGCTTTATTACACAAAAGTGATGTTCGAACCACATTTTTCACCAAAGTAACATTCACGCCAATCAAACCCTGCTCTAAGCAGTAATAGTTGAAAACATCTAAGGGCTTTAACCAGAGCGAAAATCCCGGGCCATCTCCACTAACGTGAAACCTGGGGAGGAGCGAAGCATGCAGTGTGCAAGTGTATTCTTGGCGCCTTGGCGTTATTGCCAACGGAGATGAACCCGTTGGGGGGTGGAGGTATACAGCTTTGCTGCCAAAGTAACGGACTCCCACGTCACACTTCGGGAGCTGAACCGTGTGTTCTCGCCTAATAGCACGGCGATCCGCATTCTGACTTCGGTACGTGACCTACAAGAAGAAGGCTTCGCGATTCGCATCGCCTGGACACCGGGGCACACCATGAGTGCACATGGCAACCTTTTGGCACACGCTGCTGCCAGGGAGCGACTTCAAGCACCTCCCACGATTCCCAACGCACCAACCCCCTCCCTCCAGTCGGATTGGCAACTTCGGCTCCGACATCTGAAGAAACTAAGCAGCCAACGCTTCCGAGATGCGACGCCGGACAGAGTCCTCGACCTTCTCAAGCCTCTTTCACTCTCGGGGGAAATATTGGCGAACAATCTCTACGCTAATGCGGCCTACGCCCCTCACGTCATTTACAAATGGACAGCCCCTGCATGGTACGAGCTCCCCCACTGCCCACACTGTGGTTGCGATGGCACACCAAATTTATTTCATCTAATATGGCTCTGTCCCGCCTTCGACAGAGGCCGTGCGCAGCTTTTAGCCATTGGCCCAGTACCTATGCCCGACTCCGAACACATACGCCGGGTGCGGGAAGATCAACCAACCCCCGAAATGATTACAGAATGCGCTCTTGAGAATGATCTCTTTAAAATGGTGTAGCAGCTTGTCCGACTCGCCTAGAGTGCACCAAACACGCTACATCTGCCCGGTTTATGTGCGAAAAGTAATAAAAAAAAAGCTAGTGAACTGTGAACCTCATATTAACAGCGAGCCTTTGCATTAATATGCAGAGAACTGTGTGAACAGGGGAGCATCGGCTGAACTGCTCTTTCCCATACCTTTTTACCTCTCTCCCCCCAGGGCATCTGGTCTCCTTTTAGCACTCGTTACATTCTAGCACGAGGCGTAAACGAGTTTCCCGGTGTTATAGTACCGTGCCTACATGAGACGAGGATTACGACGACGACGACAGGAGCCGCCAACAGCCCCAGCGCCTGAGGGGCTTCGCCCCTAAAACGCACTTCATTGACTGCGACCAACTTTCCTGCGGCTTCAATTCCACCGAGATCCGTCAGCCGTACTATTTCCGAGCCGAACGGGAAGAGCTCAAGTTCAACCGCCTCTTGTTTGGTAGGTAATTTCTTCGGCATCGTCCCATTTGAAGGCACCGTTTATTGTAATTTCTTCGGCATCGTCCCATTTGAAGGCACCGTTTATTTTCTGGAGCACGGGCGCAGACGCCACGGCTTATTCTGCGGCACGAACAAAGTGGCGGTCGGTCGCCGGCCGCAGAAGCGGCTATAACGCAGGAGGCGAGACCCGAAATTGCGTGCGCGCGACGTTATATCTTGTTGGTTCCCGCTAAACGCTCGCGCGCGGTCCTTAATTAGTCGGGTGTCTTCCATTATACAGCGCACCACAAGCGCCAGGTGTTTGCCGGATCGTGTACTCGTTACCCCCGGTAGATTAACGAAGGCAAACCCGTTGACGCCGCGACAGTTTTCATTTTGTTTTTTGCCCCGAAGCTACTACGCGGATCCAGGCCACACTATCCAGTTGCCATAGAAGAAGCTCTCCTTCCGCGCTGCTCCAATGACGTCACTTCCGACATTATCCCTCCGTTCGTATTCGAGAAAGAAGAAAACATAGAGAAGGTCGATCATCTCAATCTGGACACGCTCCTTTAGATGACAAACGTCCCCGCACGGGAAAATGATGGTAGTACCTATGTAAATGACATAATTAGCACGGTATCGGAGGCAATGTCATTTCAAATCAGTTCGCGCGCGAGGGACATGCAGCGCTCTGCAAAGCACAACTTCCGTGCTCTGAGCAGGGTGCTAGCAGATTAGTTATACTGCAGTGTGTCAGAAGGTAGAGTTGTGTCGTGCGGGGGGAAAACCAATGGAGAGCGCGGGTCCCTTTTGCGATGAAAAAATTGTGTGGAGCGCAGGCGTTCCCCAGAGAACTCCAGTTGCAGCCAGCGCCCGCTAAAACATTTTAAAATCAAACTCAACAGTTATTTGATGGGTTTTATAAAACTTTACACCAGGAAATAAAGAAGTAAGACGACTCAGGGCAATAAATAAGAATTAATTTAACAAACAAAACGGCCGCCAGGGGCGCTGCTTACATCAGGAGTTCCTCAGCAGAAATGTTCATCTCAAAAGGGACCCCCCTAGTCGGTCCCGAACGACACACCTCTCTCTTCTAGTACACTGTAGTCATACCGTGCCAGGGGAGGGCGCATGCAACAGCAGCAATGGCGGAATAACGACGTGCAGTACGCCCCTCCAGGCTCCCCTTTAAGACGCAAGGCTTTGCGATTGTAGAAACTTGAAAAATGACATCGACGCATCGCGTCACAGGTGCAAACAGAACAAACAGATAGCGTCGGAAACCAAAGTATTGCCACACCCTCTTAAATTTGAGAGAGAGAGAGAGAGAGAGAGAGAGAGAGAGAGAGAGAGAGAGAGAGAGAGAGAGAATAAGCTTTATTGTTAGCAAAAGGTTTGCGATAGAGCTATTTTAGCTCAGTCGGAGTGGTTCCTTATTCACAGGTTCCCATATGCTTCCCGAGCCTCCTGGCCCCTGTGGATCAGCCGAAGTTGGTCTTCCAGGACGGGGCTGGTCAGCAAGATCTCCCATCGCTCATCCTCTATGCTGACGGAGTCAACAAGAATTGGGGAGGGGGGGTCTTGAGTTTTGTGCATTCTCCGATGGTGTGTTTTAGGGTGCCTGGTTTTGAGCATAGGCGACATTCTTTTGCGTATCTAATTGGGAACATGAGGTTGAGGAGTAGAGGGTGTGGGAAAAAGGCTGCATGACTGTATCTGTCGATATATTGATTATTCTTCCCTGGATAGTTGAGGATGAAGGCGCGGAAGGCTTCTTCTGTTCTCCCTGTAATGGTTGAGGATTTCTGCATATTTCGTTATTGGGTGCATCCATTCTTCCGATTCCTCTGGCCCGGAGGTTTAAGTCTCGGGCCTGTCGCTGGGCGAATTCGTTGCCCTGTATCGGGGAATGCGCAGGGACCCAAATGAGCTCAATTCTTTTTTCCGGAGGTTTCCCGCTAGTCAGGATTTTGGCGGCACTTTCTGAGATCCATCCTGTTCTGTATCTGTTGTAGGCTTTCTTCGAGTCCGTGAGAATTGTCGCTGTACCAGGTTGCGTTAGAGCCAGTGCTATGGCGGCCTCTTCCGCTTCCTCTGGCTCCGTGTTGCACAATGATACACAGTTCGCTATTTCGTTTCTTGTGGTCAGTAATATAGTTGCTTTGTTGGAGAATTTGGGTAGGGCAGCATCAGTGTAGAGTATTCCCTCATGTCTCTTTTCTTCCAACAGTTTGTTAATTGTTTTTACTCTCGCCTCCCTTCTTCCTTTGTTTCTGTTGGGGTCCATGTTCTTCGGGGTTGGTTTGGTCTCGATTTGTGAAACCCATTGGTCTGGTACTTGTCGCTCCGTGAGGTGTGGCGCTTCTTGCCACCCTATCTTCTTAAGTACAGCCCTTCCGGCACCCGTTTTGCTGAGGCGAACTCGTTGATTCGAAAGGTGGGCTTCTACTAGCTCGTCAAGCATGTTGTGGACTGCCATGCGCAGAAGTCGCGCTGTTGACGAGTTTTGCGGTATCCCCAGGACTTGTTTGGTCGCTTTTCTGATTAAAGTGTCTAGGTATACGGTGTCTGCCTTTCTCAGATTCAGGTACGGTGCTGCTCATGTTATCCTTGATATAACGAAGGCCTGCACCATACGTAATGTGTCGTCCTCTTTCATACCTCTTCTTCTGTTGGAGACTCTACGTATCATGTTGAGGATCTGGTCCGTTGTGGTCTTGAGCTTTTTCACCGTTTGCTATGCCTTCCATCTTCTTGTATTATCAGGCCAAGGATTTTGGTATGCATGCTGGGGGTAATTCTTGTCCCGTCTATTTCGATTTCGACTTTGCATGCTCTCTCGGGGTTTCTCGGTCCTATGATGACTAGCTCAGGCTTTTGAGTGGCGCAGCTAAGTCCGCATTTTTGCGCGTATTCGTTGACTGCGTCGGCTGGCCTTTGGAGCGTCGCTTCCATCCATCCTTGGGACCCTGCTGTTTCGAGCCATATCGTTATACAGTCTGCGTACAACGCATGTCCCAGGTGTTCTATTTTGCCTAGGAGTCTCAGCAGTGGGAGTAGGACCAAGTTGGGGGGAGAGGACCGATCCTTGCGGGGTTCCTCTGTCCCCCAAGGAGATAGGTTCGGACACCTCCACTCCTATCTTGATTTTGTCTGTTCTGTGGCCGAGGAAGTCTTTTACATTGTTGTACGTGCGCACTCCACATCCTGTTGTTTATAGGTTGTTGAGGATGCTTCTGTGCGTCACGTTGTCGAATGCTCCCTTTAGATCTAGTGCGAGTATCGCTCTCGGGGCTTGCTGTGTTGCTGGTTTGACTACCAGTTCGTTGAGTTGTACGAGCACGTCTTGTGTTCTGAGGTGCTTGCGGAAACCGTACATTTTTTGGGGCATGATGTCGTGTTCGTCCAGATGTCTTTGGAGTCGTTCCATTCGCTCTATCACTTTTCCGGCGCACGAGGTGAGAGAGATTGGTCTCATGTTGTCGATATAAGAGTTTTTTTCCTGGTTTGGGTATAAAGCGTACTTCCGCTTCTTTCCATTCCGGTGTGAAGGTTCCCGTCTCCCATGTCTTGTTCATGTGATTGAGGAGTTCCGTCCGGCTTCTGTCGCTGAGGTTATGTAGCAGCCTGTACGTGATCGCATCGGGCCCTGGGGCGCTGTTCTTGTCGCTTTCCTCTATGGCTGCGAGCAGTTCCGTTTCGGTGAAAAGTTTGTCGAGCAATTTGTTTTGCGGACCGGAGTAGTCTTCGATTTCTCCTTCTTCTCTTTCCGTTTTGAGATACTTCTATTTGAGGTATTTGATTAAGTCGACTACCTGCTCTATTAATCAACACCTCAATACTGATCTTACTTTGTCTCGAATTTTGAAGAGCACCGATTTAGCTGTGCTCTTTGATGGCGAGCTTGCCTTCACCCCGTATGTGAGATCAACAAAAGCCAGCTCTACAGACTTTGAAGCAGTTTTCATGGTGACTAAGAAATTCCGTGACTTTGTCTACTTCCTGTAACTTTGCTGAACAGTCTACCGTCCAGTTTTGGAATGTGCCGAAGTCCGTGGCGTACGCACGATTTCGTTTAGGTAGAATACGGGCTCCAATAAAAAAAAGGAAGAAAGAAAGAAGGGAAAATAAAGAAACCAATAAAAACCAAGAAGAAATAAGTGCAAAACTAAAACCGGAATCTGGGGTGTCAAATCTTTATAATCATCATCGCGGCACCGATTCAACTATCATCATCGCTGCCCGTCATCACACGTGAGCAGCTCTCGCTGTAGCTGCTTCATCTTCCTCTGATCACCATCTTTGTAAATAGAAGCAAGTCGCATCACCGGGACGTGTCGGCCCTTGGTCTTTCCTCATTTTATATTGGGGCACATTGGGTGTATACCCTGCTTAAGCCTACAATTGTTTTATTGGTTTTTAAAGCGAAGCTTTCTATGCACCACTGATGGCGTATGTAGCGTGCTCACGATGATGATGATGATGGGTCAAAAGAAAGAAGAAAAAAATGATGCCTCGTAGTTTGCGACGTATATTCAGCATGTTAAGGATTTTTAGTTCTCGCTTTTGTGGCGAGTCAACAATAAGGGTTGTTTTTCTCCTTTCACGCGTTTCTCTCTACTGTACGACAAAAATGATTTCCTTCCGCTGTATGACGAAAATTCGGTTCATGTTTATTACATTGCCCGTCTAAAAGTTATGCCTGTATAGTTATGATTTTTTTTTATTCGCGCTCCAGAATGAAAGCCTGTCGACTGCCCCTGGGGACGCCAAAGAAATCTTGATTATTATTATTATTGTTGTTGTTGTTGTTGTTGTTGTTGTTGTTGCTGTTAATACTCATTACTCAGTGCAATGGACAAGATAGCGGTAATGCTAGCTCGGCCAACCAGCAAGTGCATGAGCCCAGCTTGACCGCGAAGCGTACGTTTACCGCTTTTCGGCTAGTTCCCTCTCGGAAGCTCCCGTTCGACACGCGACGCCCGCAACGTCGCCTAAACATCCCGAGCCGCGCTCTTAATGCGGCGTAAAGAAGTTTGGCGATCCGTTCGAACGACTGCGCTGACCTGCGTTTCCCGTTCTTTGTTCGGAAGTACTGGGCACCATTTTCAAGTCTTTTTTTTTTTTCCTTTCCCGCGCTTTCTTAAAAGCCGGAAAACGATCTGTTTCCACGTCGAGGTGTCAGCGTGCAGCAGTGCCGGGAGCTGTGGCGCCGTGCCGTCACGCGCCGAGTGAGTCTCCTTGTGCGTCGAGGGTGTCCGTGTCGGCGTGCGTGACGACGGCCCAGCAAACGCTATAGCGCGCACCACGACAGGCCGATTTTACGCACAAAGAGTGCACCGGCAGTTATTAACGTTGTCTTTTTTTTTTTATGCGCAACGCATAGCTTGCTGATCTCCGGCAGGCTTTTTTGATGTCCATTATTTTTAACGCCGGTCTTTTTGTAGCTTATTTAAGCTAACAGAGACCGTGTCATTGCAAAAAACGCTCCTTCCATAACAGTGTGCATGAAGTCGACGTGTACACGCAGGGAAACAACAGCGCCATTAAAGCTAAACAGTAAGTTTGTAACAAAAGGTAGAAGCCTTCTTTAAATCAAAAATACACTACACCGCTCCTATCGCCAAGTCGTCGGGACGGGAAACTGACTTCATTATAAGCAGTGCTTTGTTAGAGGCGGTGCAGGGCGCTGCTTTATGAGGCGAGCGGGAGCATCGTCAAGTGGTATTTTTCATATTTCGCGGGGTTTGGGGTTTTTTATCAGGCAGAATAAATGGGCACGCAATTAGTTCGTCACTGAAAATACCACAGTTAGATGCCTCTCGAGGGTACCTACAAGGGCCTCATTGGCACTTTACTGATTAGCAGAGTACTTCTCAAGTCAGATAAATATTTACAATTAATTAAGTATCATTGACCAAAAAATTACGGTCCGCTTCTCCACAGTATTGCAAACATTCTGCGGTAGATTTTTTTTGTTTTTCAATTAACGCCACTGCTCTTTTTTTTAAACCTTGGTCCACGATAGCTGGGACACACTGTTTAGTATATGCATATATGTATGTATACTCACAGACTCACTTGATCAAACGAAACAAACGCTCTATTACAGCGGGTCTATCTCTACGCGATTGAGTAAATACGCGCTTGCTCCGCGTAGCCTGGTCATGCCTCTCGGAGGGATCTCCAACAATTTTCTGTTTGTTTGCAGCTCCGGACGCGAAACAACAACAACAACAACGCTCGGCTGGTTGCGCAAATAGCCGGACGCAACTGCGCGCGGATGGCAAATTGAATTCTCCCGGTGTTGCCTCGAGCGATAAGGTTATCGCCCGCCCTACAAGGCTCTCGTGTGCGCGTCCCGTCAGTGGAAATCGCCACTGCGGAAACACGAGCTGCTTCCGACGCACTCAAAACTCTAAAGGCTCGCGTTCATATGCACGCGCTGGGTCCTCATGCACGCCACACCGGAAGCGAGGCAATTGCGCGTACTGCCGCTCAGGTGCCGCGCAGCCCTTGACGACGTCCGTGTACACACGCGCGCGTGCCTCGGTGTACTTCGGTGCAGCGAGGCGAAGTAAACGACCGGCGAGGGGTAAAACCAAGCGTTGCGCGCAAGTAATGTATCTGCAGGTGAGCTCTTAAGATCTGGCGAGATACAAAATGCAAGTATATTCACGAAACGCAGTCGTCCATTTTTTAAAGCGAAGCTTTCAATCTCTCACTGATGTCTTCTGTAGTCCACCCAAAACGCACTGCAGAAAATCCAACTTTATTTGACGACGATGATGGTCGTGGATGAAGCGAAGAAAAATTAAAACGCTTCCCGCGGTCAGAGTCTAACATGGCTTCCTCGCGTTATGAAGCCGACATCTATCCGATTGCGGCATTCCGGCACGGTTGAAGTAGTTCGGATTTGAAAGCGGGGGCATAGACGTGAAAACCCATAGACAGAGATGTAGCCAGTGTTTTACTATGATGCCGTTATTGATTTCATATACAACTACAATTATGCGATTGAGAGCAGGCGGCGTAGCAGTGAATACGACGAAGCGGTGCAGCGAAAGGTTTTGAACGAAGGCATCGGAGGTCATATTGGTTTCACTATTTCTTTCTTTCTTCGTTTTTTTTTTATTAGCACCTAGCGCAAAGTACATGACGCTGGGGGCGAGCAGCAAAACTTGTCACGAATCGACAGCTTGACAGAGCCGCAAGCCCCCAAGCGCCGGACAGCATTGCAGCAACCTCAAGTACAACTTATGTGAAACTCCTCTTCCGAATTTCTGTGATGATCTGAATAGATAACCCCAGGGCTCTTCAGACGCGCGCGAGTGAAAAAACCAGAGTTTATTTATTCAATTCCTGCTTAGCGCTTTGCCGACTGGTTCATTGATCGCATAGCTGTTCTCGTTTTACTTTACGGGTACTGCCACGATAATTTTTGAACATGCCCTGAAAAGTGTCCTGTACTCCTAAGCAACCACCTGGCAGTAAAGTTTGTGAGCCGGGATTTGAAGCAGTGAAATAGAAAAAAACGTTGTGCTTGTCGTATACCGGTTGACAGTTCTACGCAACTTCCACATCCAAAGGAACATGGCACCTGTCGCAAGGGTGCGGCACTGAGTCTGTGTTGTGCACGAAGCCGCAAGTTTCCTCTCACCTTGGCAGCCGGCATTTCTTGAAAGCCAATGGAGACTAAATGAACAAAAACCCAATAATGTAGTGTGCACCGAAAAGTGACCGAGGTGACCTAGAATCACGCTAAAGCAGGATCCTTGCAACACACAAAGGGTTTGCAGGCAAAGCAGCCAACAGGCAGAGCACTCACAGGCACCACTCCACCGTCGCCTATCTGTAGACAGGACTATTTAAGCCCTGTGGGTCACAGAGATAGCGCATCGTCGAACTCCTTACTCAGAACTGCACCTTTCAGTGGTCTCGCGGCTTACGCTTCCAAATGCACGCTGCCTGGATGATCTGATACGCATTGCACAATATTTAATAACCGTGACGCTACAAAAACTTAGGAGTTGCATACACCTGTCTCGAATCCCGTACGTTTCCTCAGTTCTTCCTTTGCTGAACAGGACACCTGAGGCTAAGCTCTCAAAAGAACGCTGAACACCAGCCATGTAGACTACTGCTGCAGGCGTATTATACACCCGTGTCATTTGTCCTTAACGCCAAGCCTCTACTTCTGACACCATTTTATCTCGAACGTTCACAACACGGGATCACAACAATTTCGTGAGTAACGCTCACGACGTGGGTAGGCATTATCACCAAGGTAGCGTCGGCCTGACGCGATGCCGGGTGGACCGAGAGAACGCGCGCGTACGCTGGCGACCGTGAAAAGCAACGCGGCCCACCCGATAAGCCGTGTGCCACATAAAGGAAGCGCTGGCGTCTCCTTCTCATCCAAATCCTCCTCATCCTCTCGGCCCATCCATCCCGAAAGCCGCCTGCCCTTTGCCGCGACCGGCCCCGCTTTTGCATGCAGCAGCAGGCAACCTGCGAGTCACAGAAAGCGCCATTCCTAATCTTCCCGCCAGATCAGTCGGCTCTGTGGCCTGATGAGCGCTCCGTCGCCCGCGCAAAAAGACCGTTGAAATCGGAGCCCACTGTCCGGCCACTAATTGTTTACCCACACTCGGCATTCGCAGTGCGCGGTCCTCCCTCATTAGACGTCGGGCTCATCTTTCTGTGCAGTGTTTCCCGCGCGCGCGCGGAGTGTGCATGTCCACAGAAAGTGCGAGCGGGGCGTTCTTTGAACATTGGGTAGGAAAAAAGATGCGTGGTCAGGCGAGCGGCGCGCGCGGAATACCGAAGCGTGCGCAGCCGTAAAGACGTTTGTATTATATGCCCCCGCCTGGGTCCGAAAACGTGTCGGGAAAAAAGAGCGCCGGTGAAAGATGTCATCCCTGCGGGGTACCACGCCGAAAGCGCAGCACGGAGCGTCCGGGACTCCGGCTCCGATCGTGCCAGGAGTTATGAGGGCTGTTCATTTCGGAGCGGACTTTAAAAGAGGCCGTGAGAAGGCGCGGGAAGGGAAGAAGCAGCAGCGCTAGGACACACGCAGGGACGCCTTGCAGCGGACGCGGCCGCGTGAAGATGCACGCGAAAACGGAAATTGACGACTCAAGCAGGCTGCACTCGACTTAAGGAGGAAATGAAGCCGAGTCATAAACGGCACTCATCGGTCTCCGAGGTCCGTCTACGTGCGTGTGGCTTTTTGCGTGGCTTAAAATATGAAAGGGGAACGGCGCAGAGCAGCCTTTGGGTGTATTTCTTCTACCCTCGTGGGTTACCTTCATAAATGGCACTGAAAGTATCTGCAGATGCAGGTGTTGAACTGCTGTGTTAGAAAGCTGTTCAGAATAGAACCCGGAACACTTTTTACGTCTTTATAAATTAGGAGTTCACACCTGGAATCATCTTCATGCAATCTATTAATAGCGTATTCCTCAGATGTACATAAACACACCCACGTACACGCACGCGCACACGCGTTTTCACCTGCCTTGCCATTCATTGTCAATGCTGCCGTGCTCGCCGATCACGCCTCCTCCATGACCTCCTCTTCTATCCCCCCGGTTAACGTTTGATCATGGTTGAGGTTTTCGCTTTACTGGCGTTCAGGGCGACATTGCAACTAATCTCGTAATCACGGCAGTATGTAACGGCACGTGGCACGCAGTAGAAAGTATATGATGATACGTTGTCATGTGAGGTTGTGCAGCCAGACGATTTTTGTGCAAGGTGGCCGCTGTCCTGCCTGATTTTTACAGCCGATTTTATGTTTGGAAGTTACGTCTTTGTTTTACGTCCTTGTTTTAAAAGCGAAGCTGTTTAGTAAATCGCCCATTCTCCTGTCCGCAGTTAAAAATGCAAAGAAAATGCCGAGCGCACGTGAGCGCGTGCCTCGCGGTGACCGCCCAGCGTCCCCGGCGCAAGTTTTTCAAGCCAATTGTATACCCACTTAGGGAGATTGGCCAAGACTGGCAAAAAAAAAAAAAACTCCAGCGTTCACTGCAATCGTGGCAACACTTGCGATATCGCAATCACACTGCTCACCACGTCACTCGCTATGTTTCTGTCCACGATATAGGGCTGTGCGTTCGTCATTCGCATGCACTAGGAGGTAGTATAATAGATGATGATGATGATGGTTGGATGTTAATGGCGCAAGGCCAACTGGGGCAAAGAGCGCTAAAACAGTGGTTATTTATTAGAGGTGAAACCGTAAACACTAAGATAAGTCAGAAAAAAACAAGTAAAATCAGAAAACGACAATGAGCATGGCTGGTTATAGGTGTCAGGGAGTGATCATGCGTGGTATGAAATGAGGTCTAAAAATTTAACTTCTAAATATTTAAAAACACACTTGATAGAAAACATGGGATCGTCAGACAGGAAAAACGCTGGGTGTAGAGGGACGTGTAGTCTGTATAGTTGTGGGAAGCGTTTGCGTCGCGTTGTGTGAAGTGCTGTGCATTGAATGGGTATGTGAACTACGGATGGGGCCTGTCCGCACCTGCTGCACCAGGGTCTTGAAGATCCTGTGAGCAAATACGAGTGCGTTGCATGGGTGTGCCCTATCCGTATTCGCATGCACTGGGAGGTAGTATAATAGTCCGTCTCAGAAGTGCGCCGGCTTAGTTGCAGGAATGGGTCGGTTACGGGTCGTCCGCACGGCCGTAACGGGAGCCGACGCACGGTTCAACCGTGAGTTTCTCTCAGTGCAATTCCGACACTCGTGTCCAGTGTGCGATGGGTTGTGGTTTGACTCTAATCTAACGTTGATCAAATCCATTCGAGACCACGGGAAACGCACGGTGATGATGAGTAATAAACGCACCTCTAACTCAACGGTGTCAATGTGGTGAAAAGTGTTAATGCGTTCATAACGTTCATTGTCCAATGATTGTAACTTACACGTTACTGTACGCTTCCCTACAGCAACAAATAAGAAGTAAAAATCGTTGCGGCAGCGAAGAATAAGCAAATCAGCTGCAATCGTGGACTTTAACCGTCGTGTAGGGGTTGTGTAAAGCTTCGCTACCTTCAAGTCTTACGCGTTAGAGTGAGCTTCCTTGCATTTTTCATTCTTTTGAAATCACCCGTTAGCATTTCTAAGCGCTGCAACAATAGGCACTGGACTGCGTACCGTAAGAAAGAGCTAATAACAATTTCGTATAAATTTACGCCTTCTACCTAATAAATAAAACTATCTAACAGCCGTGGTGGCAGTACGACGTCGCTGGTGTGGCCTTCGGTTGTGACGGATGTGTTTCTGACGCAGGCAACATACAAAAGAAACGACATTTTGCGCAGCATTTATGAGCACGTTAATACATAGCTCCGCAGCTAGCCTCAAGTATACCCCCAACTCCACCTCCTCATTCATCCAGCTGCGGCAGCCCTGGGACAATAAACCGCGATTCTTATTTGAATAGCCGCGATGTATATCAGCAACAGACCACTGCAGTTTCGTGGTGGGCATTCAAAGGGGCAGTGCGTAATAAAGCCCACTTTTCAGCACCGTCCAAGCATCCGAAGACGCAGCGTCAATACTCGAGTCCGCAGCGCTCGTACGCTTGCACAACGCCAAGGTGCGCGGAGAAAACGTTGCGCGGCATCTGGCCCCTCGCTGGGCGGCTTAGGCGCCGTCTTTAACGACAGCGTCACGCGGCGGTGCCCGCTGGGAACACCTTGTACGGTCTCTGGGGGACATAACCTGGACATCAGGGTCGCACTTTTTATACACTCCAGCCGCCCTTGCACCGTCTCGCTTTAATTCCCCGGGGGGTGGGCGAAGTCCGCGCGGATTAATAAAAACATAAAAGGCGCGGAGCTTTCCGGTGGGAAATAAATTTATTGCCATTAGAGATGCGTGAACAAAATAAACGATCGGTTGCATTTCCCGCTCTAGGCGCAAGACGCTGTCCTCGTGTAGTGAGACCGGCTCATTGCCAGGTGTGGTTACCGCACCTGGCGCGCATTTTTTTCAAAAATAGAAAAAGCGCGGGGCTTTGTCGCACCCTGGAGTACGCCGCACATACGCGTCGCGCTTTTTCTTTCTCTTCCGCCCTTATCTTGGCGGGCGATCTGGTATGCGAGTCGTAATGTGTATACGACGCGGGAAGCAGTACGCGCTTCACGGAGATCATTCACGCTTCATTTAAGTCAGGTTTTACTGTGGCGCCATTCGCGACAGCTTAGCAAAATGGCGTTCAAGTCGTTTATCAGCTCGCGAGCGATCGGCGTAGTTGTTCATACACGAACAAACAAACGTACAGTATCATGTCGTGACGCCTTTGCGTTGCTTCTGTTCACATTCTCAGTCCTTCGGATGCACTCTTAGAGCCGATATACCACCACATCGCGTCGTGGAGAAAAAAAAGTCAAATCCTCTCTGTCTAACGACCGCTATAATTGAAACGCGAAGCTTTCTTGCGTGCAAAAAATCACAGGGTGAAGTGCCAAAGTCAAAGCCTCTGCCATCAAAGTCCATACTGCTTCAACGATCAAAGTAAAAACTTCCTGCGATTCAAACGACCCTCAGACGAACAACAAAAGAATCCCTCACAAGAAAGCTGAGCGCCCCTCCTTACCCCCCCCCCCCCACCATCGTAGCCATTCAAAGTGAAGCGTTCAAATTGGCTTTAAATCCAAACTTCTTCGACGCCCCCCCCCCCCCCCCCCCTAACCGTAGTCGTTCAAAGTGAAGCGTTCAAATTGGCTTTAAAACCAAACTTCTTCGACGCCCCCCCCCCCCCCCCCTAACCCCCCATCCCCCCCTAACCGTAGTCCTTCAAAGTGAAGCGTTCAAATTGGCTTTAAACCCAAACTTCTTCGAACCTTCTTTTCCTTCTACTAGTAGTACAATAAATAAATACATACATACATATAACTAGTGCGTACCCCCGGTGATGACTTATGTAGCGGAAACTTGGGGACGTACTAAACGCCTCGGAAGAAATCTTAGGTCAGCCCAACAAGCCATGGGGAGAATGTTGGGAGTAACGCTTAGTAATCAAAACCGAACGCCTTGGATTAGGGAGAAAACGCGGGTGGACGACAACTCAGCTCAAATCAAGGATAACAAGTGGGGTTGCGCCTGACGTGTGATGCGGAGAATCGATAGACGGCGGGCAGGTAAGAAGATGGCTACCTACAGACGGGACTGGATGTAGGCGAAGACATAAGAAGATGGAGAAATGAGGTAAAATTTGACCACAAAGAATGGATTTGGACAGCGCAGGATTGAAAGTCAACGGGAGAACCCTTCGCCCTAAATAGGTTGCAGCCGAGGATGATGATTATGGTGATGATGAAACTATGCATACCCTCGTGCCTTGAAACGTTAAGACACACAATGCAGGCCAACGACTGATAGTGTTTTGAAGAATCTGCAGCTCCTAAAAAGTTTCGCATAATCATATATGTACCGCCAAGAAAAAGTCAAATCCTTTTAACCCCTATTAACACGACTTCTTTATAGGCGCGCACGTTCTCATGCCTGAAGAAGTGATACTGCCGAAGGATTACGTGAAAGATAAGCGCCCTCAATTCGGATTTCGTTAAATTCGTTTCGTATGCCAAGTCTCTTCCTTGATCCCAATCGTACGTCTCACGGAGGCCGCCACCGACCACTCCTATGCAGTTCAGCTTCCCCCCCATCACTACAAAACGATCCTGCTCCACCCCGATAAAGGGATCACGTATCCGACGCTCGCAATACAATGTCTCCCTTATCGTGCAGGCCCTGAGCGTTCGTCGCGACGCTGACCTCTTATTCCTCATAATTCAGTAGCGCAAATCCGCAAACCGCGGTTTCCACACAGCCTCACAGTGCATGAATGCGCGACCCCGATCTCTTCCTCCAAACTTCCCAATCTTTCAAATCCTTCCAAGCCGGCTCGTTCACTCTCGTACAAGGCTCGCGAAGCCACCAAAGGGGATGCGTTATGCGAGCGTAAACAAAACGCATGCGCGCGCATATGTATACAGGCCGGCAAAACGCGGCATCGGACAAGGGCTCCCTTTCTAAGGGGCGTCGTATACATGAACGAAGATGGTGCAAGGGGGTGAGGTGGCTCCGGCGGGCAATAAAGTCGAGGGCGCCCGTGAATTCTTCGTAAATAACGGCTCTCCACTTCCTCCGCCCGTTCGGCAGCCACCCACCGCCGTACACACGCGGGCAATGTGGCCGTGCGAGCTTGTCGTGTATACCGCCGGGGAATTCGCGCTGAGAGGATTCGAGCCGGCCGGTCTATCTCCGCACTCGCTACATCGCCGGCTGGACGCGTGAAGTCCATTCCCAATAAGACGATGCAGCGCTATTTTGTTTTCATTTCCTCGTGCCTTTCTTGTTTCACCTTTTTTTTTTAATTCCCAAGCGAGTCACTAACATGTGCAAAGCGAAGACCAGTGATTTTGCCGCGCGGAGCGTAGTCATGGTCCGTGCGGATCCCGTCGCGTAAAGCGCCATACGTATCGTAATCGCGTGGAAGGGAGGTGGGGCTGGCGCTATGGAGAGCGGTTGGCTTTATACGACCGGCCGGCCGCAGAGTATTACACCATCGCGGTGAAGGAATGATAAGGGAAAGGCCCCGTGTATCGCCTCCTGGAAAAGAGCGAAGATGAGGAAGGGTGGAAAACACTACGTTGCGTGAACGGCTGAATAATTCAAGCTTCTGTCTAGCGTCCTGCGAGCGGTGTTGCGTGCTCTACATAGCAGAGTCTGCTTACGTCAGAAGGTATTTCTTTGTTTCATGGCTGTTTCTCTTTCGTTCCTTTCTCTCTTTGTCCGTCCTCCGTCTGACGATTCCGCGGCGTCCTGGGTGATGGCATTTGTCACGCCGACAATGAAGGCCGTCGGGCAGAGCTCTGCGTCTACACAGTTCGCTTTCTGATGGACTTATACGCGATAGACGCGCCATGAAATTCGCGGCACATGAGATCACACGTGCAAGTCATCATTGCGCCATCACGCCCTCCCTCTCGCTCATTGAAAAATAATTTTACTTTTTAAGACATGGTGATGCACTGCATTCACTGTACATTTCGGATACGTGTCCCAGAAGTGTCGTGTGGCGGAAGGGGTAAGGGGAATTGGTGACGCATGCGATCGTTTCTTGCTAATAAGGTTAGTTGCAAGTTGCGCATTGTCTCGTGTTCTTTCTGTCGTCTTCGTCTAGTCTGCGCAGTGAGCGTTCAGTCTAAAATCCTCTTCAGCATCACCATCATCATCGTCAGTACTTATTTCTCACTAAAAGACCCGTGTCGGGGTATTCCACAAGGCAAAGAAGCGGATATTTTTACAATGGTGGAAATGAAACAAAAAATTGTCGCATAAGGCGAAGGGGCGATTACTTTGATAACGGTGGGAATAAAACCTCCGCTTTAAATCGGTGAAGCACTTCGCATGTGCTCGTTTACCCGGGTAAGCACGCATTTGTGCCAAGACGAGACACAAAGGAAATGACCAGCACAGAGGACCTTCTGCTCTGGTGTATCTTCGCCTGATTGCACATACGATGTGTTGCAGGAAAACAGCCCTACCAACTTCTCGAAACACGCGGCTATTCTTACTTTGCACAATTGTTTAACTCTTCTTTTTTTTCTTTCCCTATGGGTTTTATATATTGCCACGTGATGAAGACGATGGACAGTGGCTAATCAGTCCTTCTTCCTCAGAAGAAGGGGTGAGTACCCATTGTCCTGCACCCCTATCAAAGATGTTACGTGGCTGCAGGGCACGGATGACACGAACGATGGTAGGATGTGAATGGTGTATGTACATCATGTCGGACATGAGATGTCTCGAGCCCGGCACCACGCCAAACACATCTTTGTGTCCCTTGGAAGAAGGGGTGATTGGCCATTGTCCATCGTCTTCATCCCGTGACAATATGTTCCTTGTTTCATCTTAACCGACTCTCCTATCCCCCTATTCCTATGCGCTCTTTTCATGTGCTGTGTCGCTGCCCCGAATACTCGTCGGAGAGGAGCGTGCTTGCCACCGCGCTGAGCCGATTGGACAATCGACCATTTACGGTGGAAACTATTTTAAGTCAT
The DNA here is from genome assembly GCF_048455015.1 of Haemaphysalis longicornis. Taxonomy (NCBI): domain Eukaryota; kingdom Metazoa; phylum Arthropoda; class Arachnida; order Ixodida; family Ixodidae; genus Haemaphysalis; species Haemaphysalis longicornis. The sequence goes on from NW_027526460.1 coordinate 51,951,486, forward strand.
CGGTCTTCACCATCGACCTCGCAGAAGGCGACGAAAGCCCTTTTACGTTTCCTGAGTGAAACGAACTTGCTTGAAAGACTATAGTGCCCGAAACGGGACTAGAGTGCGCGCTTTCCCACTCCTATCTCTTCCTCTTCTCCCCCCCTTTTATTCCCTGAACCCCATTACCCCAGTGCAGGGTAGCAAACCGGGCTCTACACCTGGTTGACCTCCCGGCCTTTCCGTTCTTTTTCCTTCTTCTTCTCCCCCATCCCACCTCCCCTACACCAGCAGGCGTTCCGGTGTCCGCTCCTATAGGCGAGACAATTTACGTTTGCTGGCGGACCTTTCTCTCTTCCTAATGGTCAGTAAATACATACATACATGGTAACATAAGTTGTAGTTCGCTAGGAGGCGATCTGGTATAGTAGCATGGGTGAAAAAAATAATATTGCTAGTGAACTGCACTTCTTTCCACGCGCCATATAAGGCGCATGTTAGCAAAGTAGTAAGGCCAAACGTTCTTTGTTGAACTCCTCTATAAAACCCCGCATATTCCTACCGAGCGCTGTATACCGAATCCCTTAGCCAGTTTGATTACTATGCACAAATGCATTGCTGAGAAGCAGTTTCTCCGGGACCAATATAAGACTTCTGATATCAATGTCTGCCCAAGAGTCTTGTAGGAGCGAAGCCCTTCAGGTGCTCGGGCTGTCGGCGCCTCCTGTCGTCGTCATCGTATCTCGTATCATGTAGTCACGCTACAAAAGCACTGGGAAACTTGTTCTCAAGCGTCTCGCGCTAGAATGTCTCATCTCCGTTCTGAAGGATCAATAAATGTTTTATCCAATCCAAGCCAATCCGTGGTCAAAAACGCGTATTAAAAAAACACACACCGGAACACTCCTTTTTCAACACCTCGCGTCAGAACGTTTCGGGCTTCAAAGACACGACACTTTTACAGCAAGGCTGGATACCTCTACCACCGAATGCTTTAATCTCCGCGGGCAAAAACGCCAAGGCGCCAAGAATACAGTTATACAGTGCATGCTCCGCCCCTCCCCAGGTTTCACGTTAGTGGAGAAGGCCTGGGAATTTTTATTAAATGCCTTCGTACACCCCATGTGTCCCTTACGAAGCGTCATGCACTGGGCCCTTTTAAAGTCTGCTTTTCTACAATCACATATACCTTGCTGGAAAGGCATTTTTAGGAGCATAATAACAAGGTAAGAAGGCTGCAGCACCTTCTATTATTAACATTTACGTACGCAGCGAAAGTGGGACGGATCAAGCATTACGGAGGGATAGAAAGGCGGGTTTCCTAGTTTAGCCTATACCTCGAAATGTTTGCGCGCAAATCCAGTGTAAAGGTTTCTTCCCCATGTGTTTGACATAAGCACGTGAGAAAAGGAGAGCCATCCCTCGGCAGTGGTGAACCACGGGCCGAACATCGTTTGCTTGAATCGGTTGCGATCCCTCGCTCGTAATTATTCGCAGTTACAGTTTGGTGCCCCAAAAGAAAACTTCAAATGACTTTTTTTTTTTTGTATACCGAAGTTACAAATTCAATTTTGGATTTGGGGTCAGATAAATGCGCCATGCTACCGTACCTTTTCGCTTTGGCACTGGGAAGGGAACAGGGGGTCACCTAGCGCATCGCTGTTACCCTAAGCCTGCTCTTCGTCCTCTCCACGGAAAACATTAAAAGAAGGCAATGCTACATGACTCGATTTAAACCTCTCTCGAAAGGAAATTTATTTTCTCCGAAGTGCAACCAGCTTCGAATATGAGCGCTACACATAAGGGAACGGGCATGCGCACCGTTCTACGGTAAAAAGAAAGCCCAGTACGCACTCGGACTGGCACATTCCAGGTTGGAACATTAGCGCAATTCGAAAAGATGGAAACGTTGGAGTTGTTTGTGAACAAATGTCTTACAACAACTTTCGGTGTGAACTCGGTTAAACGCTAAGCAACCATTTCTACGAATCATGGGCAGGCGGCGCAAAGGCAAAAAAATATCCCGGGCCATCTCCACTAACGTGAAACCTGGGGAGGAGCGACGCATGCAGTGTATAAGTGTATTCTTGGCGCCTTGGCGCTTTTGCCAACGGAAATGAAACCGTTGGGGGGTAGAGGTGTACAGCTTTGCTGTAAACGGCTCATGTATTTGAAGCTCGAAGCTCTCTCTAGCACGAGGCGTAAACGAGTGTCCCGGTGTTTTTTAGTACCGGGACTACATGAGGTGACGATTACGACGACGACAGGAGACGCCACCACCCCCGCCCCTAAGGGGCTTCGCCCGTAAAAAAAAAGAGGGGGGGGGGGGGTTGGAAAGACTTCAGGCTATGATCGAGAGGATACGGCATATTGCCAAGTCATCCCGCGAGCACTCCTCCCTCTCCCTCAACCAGTCGCGACGTATATACAGATCGTATTTTGTTCTCTTTCCTGCAATAATAAGCACAGTGAGTGGTGTCCGTTAAGCCGCTTCAGATCTAAGCAACCCTTTCACTAGAAGCGTAAAGGGAAAAGGGGACGGGTAGGCTGCATGTAATGATCGAGAGAATGCGGTACATTTCCGAGTCAGCCCGCAAACCACCCCTCAAGCCGCCCCAACGCGTATACGCATCGTCCTTTGTTTCCCTTTCCTGCTATAATAGGCACAGTGAGCGGTGCCCACTGGGGGGTACACACCCCACGCCGACGCTTCGCGGGCGGCTTTGTTGTCGTCCCTTTCCCCTTCTACTACGCCTTGCATTATTCGCCGGGATATTATTTTTTTTTCCCTCTTCGGTTCGTGGCGACTGCGTGCTACCACGCGGACGTCGCCTATACATTTTATGAACAAGAGGCACGGAAAGGCGGGGCCTCGAGTGCACGTGTTTCGCGCCGATCGATGCTGGTTGCTGAGGGAACAACGCGAGAGAGAGGGGTGTACGTACGGAAGGAGGGGAGGAGACAACGCGGGTAAAATATGTACTGGACGTTACGTCATCGCGACGCCGAGAAAGATAATAGAGAGTTTTAGCATAGCGGCTCCCGTACGCTACGCTAAGGTTAGCGGGTAGCGGGACCGGACTGCGCATGCGCGCGCGGGGAGTGCGAGGAGGTTGCCCCTCAGCGGAGGGAAAGAGTTAGAGAGTTTTAGCATAGCGTGCTCCGTCCGCTAACGCTACGGCGGCGGGTAGCGGGGCGCGACTGGGGAGAGCAAATTCGTCACGGTGGGGTGGATTAGTTCCGCGCGGCCTGCCTTCGCCATGCCCGCTCTTTCCCTCCGCTGAGGGGCAACCTCCTCGCACTCCCCGCGCGCGCATGCGCAGTCCGCTCCCGCTACCCGCTAACCTTAGCGTAGCGTACGGGAGCCGCTATGCTAAAACTCTCTAATAACGAAGTCACGTTACGTTAAGACCTTATCATGGTATAGTTCGTTGCACGCCTCGCTCCCGCACGTGCGCACGTCCCGACTCATCGCCATCGTCATCATGAACTGCAGCCGCTTCTCTACCGGGACAGCAGCGCGTGAGGGGTATGATGACACGCTGTTTTCTCTCGCTAGACGAAGGGCGGCGGGGGAGATTTAACGAGAACGAAGTATTTCAGCTCCGTCGATTCATGCGCTTGCTACTTGAGATGGTCAACACTCTATAGTGTTGGACATTTGGCACTTTCACAGGTGGGAGGCAAATAAATGGACGCCATCCCGCCCTGCGAAAGCGGATGTCCCGCGCAGCTGTTGTAAACCACTACATGTGGTGATGGGGGAAGGTATGAAATGTTCCTCGTTGTCTCGACGGGCTTGTCGTTTGCACTCGGCTTCTTTGGAGGCAAATGCTGGGTCCTGACGCATGCGCACGCCGTCTTGGGCGGGAACTGCTGGGTCCTGTCTAGCCTGACGCAGGAGCTATAGACCTCGAATGACGTCAACCCCCCTCCCCTTTTGAGAGCAGCTGCAAACCTAATCTTCACCAGAACTGACTGGGGAAAGGGGGGGGGGGTCCCCATTGTTCACAGGCGCCTTTCTTCTTCACACGAATACTGAGCTCTATGCTGCACGCCTGATTAGCCTGACGCATGCGCTCAGCGTCTTGGGCGAGAACTGCTGGGTCTTGCTTGGGTTTTCTGTTAACGATACGGAATATTCCGACCAACAAGAGGCTAACAGCTTCGCTGCAAAAGCGCAGCTCTGCAGCGCAATCTAGTTAGAAGTCGGCATCACTTCGCAGTGACATGATGGTTAAAACCACGCCGGCCTCAATTATGCACGCCGCGACGACGTTGCTATTCGCCATGCTCTTTTTATTCTTCTCCTTCAGGCGATCGGCAAAATCTTGTCCTCGCACCCCGTGCCGAGCAGCGCACGCAGCAAGCACATGGATGCCCCACGTATCGCCCTGCGTGTGCTGCAGAGAAGTGGCCCTCGTCTCTGCTCGGTGTGCAATTTCGAAACCCTCTTATTCCAGGGGGTCGGGGGTGGGGGTTGGGGTAGGATATCCTATCATCCAGAAGTTTTATATTCCTTGCTTTAGAGCCCAACGTGGTCCTCTAAAGGTGGGAGTGTGTGATCCACTGATGATCACATGGACGACTACAGCAACGCAGACCCGCGGAGCCGGTCTTGTTTACAAGATCGAATATCCCGCTTATCTCGAACTATTACATCTATTTCATGTTTTAGGTGCACTATTTCAGCGCCACTGATTAAGCTTATCAGTAAACTTACTAGAACTCCTTCCACCCAACTTCAACTTCAGACATGTTTCGTGGGGTGTATAATCCCTTTACTTCTCTACAACCACTACATCAAATGTAATGTTATATCTCTGAGCGCTCAGCAGGAAGGAGATCACACTCCCCAAAAGTGTCACTACTTGGCATGAAATAAACACGTTGCGAAATCAAGAAGACATGCGCACTAGACAGAACACCGAGCTCGGTTGATATGTGTCCAGCGGTGTGCTGTGCGACCGCAAAACGCCACAATGCTGCCTCAACCCCTCCCCGTCCAACCACGCAAAAAAAAAAAAGAAAAAGAAAAGTCACGTCGCAAACATGTTGCAACTCAGATACCTTGCCCGTCTGAACAACTAAAATACAGTGTCTAAATAATCTCACTTGTTTTGCGCCACGAAACTAGGCGAACATCTGTGCCGAACTGTCACGCTAAGGAGATTGATATATACGCGGCCTGCATACATGCGGTGCCCTAACGCAGACCTTCGGCGGCAGTGCGACTGAGGCCGAACCGTGAGACACGCAGGAAGCGTCCGGCGTGCAAGTCAACCTATTAAAGGGACAGGCAACTGATTTTTTTTCGAGTATATTTTCACTTCCCAACGGGAAGGGCACCACTTAAACACCTATAACACACAACGGTTTTGCTGACAGCACCCTAGAACTTTTGAAATCGGAATTGTTACATCTACCAGCCATACATTCCCCGCAAAGGGGATTGCTGGCAACCATGACACTGAGATGTTCGGCAATATACTTTTAACTGAGCGTGGGATAAAAAGAGGTATTTAAAAACTTGTCCTCGTCTAAAGCAACGATAATGTGTAACCTTTCCTATTATTTATGCGGTTTTTGAATCACGCGTTGAAACCGACGGAGTTGTTTGTAAACGTAACGTAGTGTCGCGTTTAGACACTACATGGCGCCACCTTTCAGACTTAGAAATTTTAGTGCCGAATTGATATATTTCCGCCTGTTTATTTAGAAATTCCTTGCGGTCACCCCAGTATATAAAATGCTAGCTTTCGTATGAGCTATGTGCTCCACAAAAATCGGTGTCTGTCCCTTCAAAGGTCACGACAGTTTCTTAAAGGGGTCATGAAGACAAAATACAAGTTTGTTTCATTGGAAAGGCTTCCTTGTTCCGATAACAACGATACGAGTGTTATCGCAAAGTTCGAATAATTATTCGAGGTTTTAAGGAAACCAGATGAACCAGTGGCCACTTTCCGGCCATTTTCTCTATGACGTCACAGAACCTTGTTTTGTGACGTCATAGAAACTTGTTTTGAAATTGGTGAGCGCCGACCTAACCAGCCCCCAAGAAACATGACCGAGCGATTGAAGTGCGACCTCTAGTTTCGTTTGATCGTATCACTTTAACCGTAACGTGCAGTTAACACAGAGATAAATACGTTTTTAGTGCTGGCCTCTAATGTCTCACTGATGTTTTCAGCGCGAAATTTGAAAGTTTTTTGATGTCTCGCGTTTTTCAGTTAGAAAACGGTCTTTCGTGGCTGGAACTGAGCTGAGTAGGTTACCAAATACGAGTACTTCCAAATTAAACAGTTGTATTTTGTCTTCAAGGTCCCTTCAAGGAATTAAACGTCCACTATCGCAATACGTTACGGAGGGCGGTGGGTGGCGCGTCTTGTGGCGGCCAAAGGACCACAACGCTGACACACCGAGGAAAGGACACGAACGCTACATACCGCAACAAAAGGAGAAGATTCGTCCAGTGAGCGGCACAGGGGCGGAAAGGAAACCGCGCCAAGTGTTGCGCCAGCAGCCGAGTGGCGGTGACGCGCTCGTGCGCGCTTCAAGCACGCGGGAACGTGAGCGGACTGAGCAGACAGGAGACCAACGCGAGCGGGACATGGACGCCGCGATTGCGGACACGATAGACCGGCCGGCCGGGCGGCCGAGGGGCTGAAGGCATTCCCCTGAATCGCCCTCGCGGGAACTCAATCTTTCGCCGTATACAAGCTGCCAAGAATGCGCCCACTGCGGCAGCCGCCGTGCCGTTGCTGTGGACGGGCGCGGCCGCAAAGGAAAAGGTCGAAGCGTCGTCGAAGGGGGACGACGCAGCCACGTGGATTACGAGCGAACGTGGCTTCGAGGAGATCTCGACCCCTGTCTCGTTAAACTACAGGGCAAGTGTTCTCCTCCTCGCCTCGAACTTCCAGAATTACTACGATAGCCCCTCGCTCACGGCCGTCATCTCGCAGTTTAATACCGCATATGTGACGATGATGATAAATTCTTTTATTGGAAGGGGAGGACCGATGGTCGCTGGGGGGGGGGGGGGGGGGGGATACGGAGGGAGGTAGACGTCCACTAAATCACGCTCGCCAGGCCACTGGCAACGTCAAACTGGGCTAAGGTCACCTGGTGTTGAGGATGTTCAAGGATGGGATCAAACGAAAATACTGACGTACGTAAGTTACCACTTGTCATCGTCGTCGTCGTCGCCGTCATCATCATCATCATCATCCCTCTCATCAGACACGCGAGGTGACGGTTCCGCACACGCACGTGCAGACACCAGAAATTACTTGACAAGTATAGCCCAAATGCTTCTAGCATTGAAACAGCCTAGCTTCAGACTCAGTGCTTCATCCTGTTCCTCTTAAATGGAGATACTTCCTTTTCCTCTCTCGAAATAAACCAGTGAACACCTCGGTATTAAAAGCACCCCTTTTTCTACTTTACAAATTCCTCAATCCTTGTTTTTCGGTGTTCTCCCTCGTGGAAGCGCAGCGTTCCAACCTCGGTATCCGATGAAACATAACGTGCCACCTCCCGATCGCAATCACTGAGCCACGATAAGCTTTTTGGCCGCGCGAATAGACGTTCTCCTTGCGTGTTCGGTCTTTACTGCGAACAAACACAACCCACTGTGTTGTCTATAGAATTCTTACATCGTTAACTGGTAAACAGGAGAATGTATAGTGGAACAGGTGTGTTATGGTTGGTTCATCATCATCATTTTGTTGCCGTGGCCACCGTTATCAGTCGTTTTTACACTGGGACATTGGAGGAATCTCCAAGCCCCTTCAACTTACCCCCGCACTCCGTAACGCAAGTTCTGTTGTCGTATCTCGGCGGCGACTCAACAGAATCGTTCCCATTTTGCACACGTGCCGCGTCAATTGTACTGGCTATTATCTTTTTCTTTCGGTTAATTTGATCATAGACTGTCTTCTACTTGAGTTATCTTTCTAGTCTGTCACTGTTCCTTTATCCGCACCCTTCGATCTGACGCCTATGATTATTCCTCCAATGTTTCTTCGGCTGACTTTTTTTCCCTTCAGTGTACTTTGTAAGTGCCATAATCGTTGCCTCTTAGGCAGCATGCCCCGGTTTTAAAGTACTTACCGCTTCAGGCCAGATATTGGACAAATGTCGGAGGAGAGAGTTCGGCGAAAGGGTCCAGTGAGCGCTTGGCGTGTGTTGCCGGCTGTCTCCTGTACACAGTGGCAGATATATACGTACCAGCCTTTGATGCTGTAGGACACGGGCTTTCTCGACGCACATTCCGGCAACTTTTGCGCATCAATCAGGGCTTCTCTTTGCTATCGAAAGCGCGAGTTTTTTTTCATTGGTTACTATAAATGGCGCAACAGCGGGCGCAACAGCCTCAACAGCAGCAACAGCGGTGTAGCTGCGGAATTTGCTGTTTTGAAGATACGGCTATATACAGGGTGATCAAAGTTAAGTCGACAGGTTTTTTTTAAAAATAGGCGCTTAGATTTACGCGAAGACCACCTCTACAGTGAGGTTTGACGCCCAGGGGGACACCTAATTAGGAGGTAATTATTGATGTATGTGGCTTAATTAACTAACATTGATTAACTAACTTTTTAGTGACGGCAGTAACCAGGCATGTTTGTATTGGAAAGTTAGATGCAGTCGTGTTTCTACGCAGTTTCAATTGACAGAATTCTTCTAACGCATCCGTAGTCCGAGATATCAAATGGCGAAGTTTAATTGCCGTTCGCACGATTACGCATGCTAGAAGTCAAGACCAGCGCATAGCTCCTCCCTTCTGTTGTGTTTCGATGGCGGTTCCGAGTACTGCAGATTTCGCTAACGCCAGCCAAGAATGAATGGGTGCCAGTTATCACTTTTTCCTGTGCCTCCACCCCTTTGTCGAACTGAACATGGTACCGTACTCAGCAGGCACGTCACAGAAGGGAGGAGCTTTGCGCCGGTGCCGACTGTCTTGCATGCGTAATCATGCGAACGGCAATTAAACTTCGCCGTTTTATATCTCGGACTACGGATGCACTGGAAGAATTCTGCCAATTGAAACTGCGTAGAAACATGATTGCGTCTAACTTTCCAATACAAACATGCCTGGTTACTGCAGCCACCAAAAAGGGATTAATCAATTTTAGTTAATTAAGCCACCTACATCAATAATTACCTCCTATTTATATGTCCCCCTGGGCACATAACCTCACTGTAGAGGTCTTTGAGGAATTCTAAGCGCCCATTTAAAAAAAAAAACCTTTCGACTTAACTTTGATCACCCTGTATACGCGCATTGAAACAGATTCGACCCATGCCCTAAGGAAGAAGGCAACGGAAACTTGAACCGACAATGGTTTGAAGTTCAACTCGAGACCCGATGGAGACCCGGTCTCTGTATTACGAGAAAAGCCGTGCAATACAGGCAACATTTCTTGTGCTTCCTACCCCGCTGATTAGATTCGCCGCCAGCAAATGGGAAAAGTATGACCCAGCCGTCCTCAATTGAACTGGGTGCACTTGAATTACGAGCCAATTAGACGCCAAATAACGTACCATATAAAAACTTCTACGGTATCCGTTTTGACACCTCACACGAACGACTGGATACGTGGCGCCTGTATCATGGCTATCAGCTTTCCGGTTTGATACGACTTTCAGCTTATCACAAAGTAACTATACGCCACGTCGCCTCACAGGCGTTCTGGGAGTGCGAATGTCGCACTCGTATTTCAGGTTCGAGACGGGATGTTTTGCATTCGCCAGGCCTAAGCGTACGTGCCAGACGGCGCCAGAGTGCCGAAGGAAGCCGGATTGCGTTTCCCCAGAGCTCGAACGACGGAGTTTTATAATTCCCCGGCTATCTACCAGGGCGTCTTCTCTCCGGCGCCTTACGCTGTACGGCAATAAGATAGGCATTCAACCGTGGCGTATGTGGAAGCTGGTATAAGTTTAGACATTGAGTTACTTACGTGCGGAAGCCTTGATAAGCACCCCGCACGAGCTCCCTTTGAAAGCTCCCCACCCCTCCTCCGCCAGATTGCCAGCAAACGAGAATACCCTTGGATCGGATTGAGCCATGGTTAGTGCTACACTAAACAGACAAAAAAAAAAAAAAAAAAAACAGGAACACAGGAAGGCCAACGAGCGCTTCGCAATGAAATGTGCGGCTCGAAGAGTGGAATTCAGAAGGTTTTTCAAGCGGTAGCGAGACCAGGAAAGACCCGAAGTGGAAGAATTCCAAATGATAAGGGCAACAAGCGAACTAAAAGTTTTGAGCAGAAAAACAGTAGAAAAAAAAGTCACCTCCACTTAAGGAATTCCCATTCTCGGAGACGGACCAACAATATAAAACCTCTGAAGCAGCACTTATCGAATAAACAAGAGCAGCAAAAAAACATAAATAAACGCAGGCTTCCTGTGAGAAACTAGATAAAACAATAAAATAAAAATATATAATGATGCTAACGTTAATTATGAACAGAAGAAGCCGCTTTTTTGTGTGCAGCTGTTCTCTCTTCGTGCTGCACCAAGTGTCAGTTTTCTAACAAGTTTAGTTACGCTGCAGTGACGCGAGAATTCCCTGGTTATAGGAGTTTAAGTGCTGCTGACCTTAGAGAACATCTTAATGTTTCTTTTGGCTTTCTCGAATCATCGCCTCTTCTTTCTTCAAGTGTGGAGTTGTATACAGTCACGCATTTAGTGCAAACCATGTAAGGCATACGCTCACATAACGGGCGACCACCTGCCATCGCTCTTTTAGCGGATAGGGCATTCCTTGTCTGGCAACCATGGTAGACCGGCGAAAAAAATTGCGGGTACGCCAGCCAAAATGCTACGCGTTTCGGCTTGTATGGTCCTATCAGCCAACCAACTGATGCTGTCTGAACCAAAACCTTTCGTTTAAGTTTCTATTTTTACACGCGTTTAATGGACGTCATCGCTATTCCACTCCCCCGCTTCGTCCGCAATGAAGGGAACAAGAAATTCCTCGGAAAACTGAAGTCTGCTTACGTGTTCTGTGAGCGATATCCCGGCGATACTTCTTAAAACTTTCCTTACTGCAACATCGTGTTGGCGTTTCTTTCTTCGCTTTCATTTTTCTGTCTTTTGGACCGAATTATTTTGACGAACAGACAGGCGCCAACACTTTACGCCAAAACTTCCCAAAATCGGAGTTTTCCGTGGCTGGCGTGGACCTGTTCTAGTCACGTGCCGTCCATTCCCCTTTCACGATATATGGTCAGCGTCGCGCGCACTATAGGCCAACTCTTGTTGAGCCGCTGGCAGCCTGCTGAGGTAGCGCGGTGATAAAGAACTCGGCCTTTACTCCGGAGACCCGGGTTCCATTCCCCTGATTGTAGGGTTTAACTCACCGACACAAGGAAGGCGATGAGGCGCGCCGTAATGGAGGACTCCGGGTTACTTTTGACTCCCTGGGGATATTTATCGTGCGCCGAAATCTCGTACACACGGGCGTGTTTGCTTTTCGCCTCCATCAGAAAAGCGGCCGCCACGGCCGGGAATCGAACCCGCGTCCTCGTGCTCAGCAGAACAACGCGTTAGCCACTGAGCCACCACGGCGGGTGGTTCCATTTCCTTACGGACTCAAATGTGTATTTTACTGTGCAGCGGCGGCGATTTTCTGTGCAAGACATAAACAACGCAGGTTCTTCTAACAATGGGGAACTTTTGCTTTAAAACTCCACGAAAGGGTTGATGCATGTGCCAACAAGATTAGCTCATCTACCATTGTCATTTTAAAGATCACATAAAAATTCAAGAAACAATAAACCCGCCTCCCCTCTTCTTCTTCTGCACTTAAATAAAGCAAAATCGTGCGTGTGACTGCTCTAATCCAGCTCATTTTTCTCGTCGGCGAACGTCTGCAGAGTTAACGACCCACGCCTGCGCACAGCCGCGGTACACCACCGCTTTTAAACGAGTCGCCAGCAAAGCAGACCCGAGAATTCACTTAAACAGCGAGGGGGAAAGTTCATGCCCCTGCGGGCAGCCGGCGCAGCAGACTTGCGCGCCGTCTCTAAACCACCCAGGTCCACATCTATATCTACGGCCGCGGCTTTAATTGGTCCAGCGAGAAGCGCCGGCTGCTGCCGTCGCCTTATGGCGACGACGCTGCTCAAGACTTCTACGTGCGCGTGTCCAGCCAGCCATGCGTGTTCCGGAGTCATCGCTCTGCAGGGACGACACTGAACCTCGCCTGAGAGCACGGGAAAGAGGAGGAAGGCGCGCGACCACGCGCGCGCGCGTTTTGAAAAGACGAAAAGGGCGAGAGGTAAATTAAAAAGAAAATAAAGGGAAAATAAAGTGAGAGAAAGAGAGATAGGCCGGATGGTTGTGGCGGCGTGAGAAAAGTGAACCCTCCGGAAGAGTCTCCCGCCGCGATAAGTAGCCCCGCGCCATTTGCAACCGCAAGCACTGACCACGCGGTCAGGGCTGCGCTCACGTCGCGACACATTCGCGCGCGATCCCATGGAGTAGGGATGCTGCTTTATACTCGCTTCTTTCTTTCTTCCTCTTTTTTCTTCGGATTAGAAATAAAGTTTGTCACCGGCTCCTCCGTCCGGGAAGCAGTCACGGAACTCCAGGTGCACGCGGTCGTGTGGTGGTCCTCCTCTGCGTAGTCATTGTTTTGTGCTCTTGTATATGTATCCTGGGTGGTTTTTGCTTAATGAGAGTTCGCTTCCCTGCGCCATCAGGTCCGCTCTTTGGCGAGAAACGTGAGCGAGCTTGTGGTAAACCGACGCTATAGATAGAGAGGCTGCCGACTTCACGCGCACCGCGTATACGGACGTGAGCTCGATTCACTGAAATACCCGTACCTGCTATCTTTGTGCGGTGGACGACCATAATTGCATGAATGACATCTCGACTTAGCAGTCGTCAATATCCCAAATAACCGCGAATGCGTGCTCCTTTGAAAGCGAAGCTATCTTCGCCTTGCTGATGGCAACCTTACGAGAAAAGGCACTGCAGGGAAGACAACTTTACACCATGGGAGGGCACACGATGATTATGGGCTTCCAGAAGTGCCCATCAAGCACCTCGAAAGGAAAAAAAGACACTTTCCGCGGTCGAAATCGCACGTGGGACTCTTGGGTTATGAAGCTGACTTGTATCCGATCGCGCCGTACCGACGCGGTCGAAGCAGTTTGGATTTTGGACTTATACTTTCACCCAAGGTTGCATGAGGGAAAGCTTCGCGGTTTACGCAAACGTTCTCTTAAGAAGGGGCTTTGATTCTGTACTTCGTAGGGGGAACCTGAACTCAACGGCCCGGCGCAGCAGCCCGATGCTCAGTCATCATCATAATTATCATCATTATCATCATATTCGGCCAATTTTCGTCCACTGCAGTATGAATAGACGCACGCATGCGCGCGCACACTTGTGCGCGTACGCGTGTGGGCGCGTGTGTGTTTGCGTGTGCATGTGCGTGCGTGTGCGCGCGCGTCTGAGCCCAATCAAATGTCATGTATTTGCGTGATCTGCTTTTCGTGCTCTGGGTTCATAAAGGACAGTTGTTGCGCCAATCTATTTCTACTATAGTACTACTTTCTTACCTGCACGAAAGGGCCTTTCCGCGGGTAATATGGCGTTCATTGCTTTTCTCATCCTCATCCTCGTGTCTAAGCCCTGCGGCCTCAACTAATAAGTCTATAAGATAATAAGTCTATTAATAAACCAATTATTCAGTCTATAAGATATCTGCATCTCAACTCCCGATTCGGGTCCCAAGATGATATGGTTTGGGAACCTTGAGCATAGCTTGGAGGCTCTAGCCAACTCGTCCCTCTCCAAAACCCCCTTCGTAAACAGCATTTCCACGACACCTGCGTACATCTTAGGAAAAGCAAAACTCTTGTCTAACGCCCTTTCTAGATATACAGAGGAAACTTCTCACTTCTTTTTTTTTCTTTTTCGTAAAGTACGTATATTAAGCGGACCACTTAATATGCAGTGACAATTCAAACTGGGATAGTTCAAGCTTTCGACTAATTCAAACAAATTTTAAAATTTCAGTTGGCCCACTATGTTTTAAATGTATCTTAACGCCGCTTAATTCGAACTGCTTCATTGCGTAGATTCGGTTAATTCGTACTTTTTGCTTGTCTGTGCCAGAAAACATCCGGTGCATTTGCCGCTATAGTTTCACACTCGCATCCTTATATCACAAAGTCACAAATTGAGCCGATTGCCTGCATGCACGTGTCAAAGCAATGAACGGGCTCTTCTTGCTGGCATCGAAAACTTTGTCTTGAACTCTCATGCAAGGAGAAAGCCGTCATCCATTCGTTATTCTTGTTTCAAAGTGTAAAAAGCACTTCGGTAAAGTGTGATTGTTGTATTATTAAATACATGTGAACGTTTTCTTACAACACAAGTTGGTATGTTGCCCCGAGTCATATTTATTAGAACTCCTGATAATACAAACGTCTGAAAATTCAAACAAAATCCTGGGGTCCCTTCGAATTTGAATTATCGCGAGTCCACTGCACTTCACAAGAAAAATTAACGCCGTTCCACTCATTGTGAAACCTGTCGGAAGTGAATAGCAGGGATTCGCCATAATGAGCTGTAGCGCCGTTATCCGCTCACTGCTACCACCCCATGCAATTCAAATTTCCCGCCTTCGCAGTGCTCCCGTGCCCCCTGCCTAAAACTGCGCCAGCGGGAGTTCTCTTCTTTTTGTGCTTGCTTTTCCTCCCGCACGTGCCGGCGTTGCACTGCCGCTTCCTTTTTCGCTTACTATCCTATCTATCCTATCCTATCGCTTATGTTCCTACACTCTTAGGCAAAAAGGACTAAAAGTTCGTCCTTTCGGGGACTAACGGCCTCTGCCACAATCATTAGTCCCTTTGGGGACTAACTGCGAGGGGACGAACGGTTAGTCCCCCACCCGGATGGTCCGTTCCGATACTCCACGAGGACGAACTGCGTAGAGTGCATAAAAAAGAAAAAAAACGCCAGCACCAGCAGGGATCGAACCCCTGACGCCCGGAATAACACATAAGGAACCCGACGCGCTATCCGCTAGACCACGCCGCCGGATGGTTCCTGCGGCAGATAATATTATAGTGTACAGGATGTAGTTCTGTGCATAACGCAACAGATCCATTGCAACTGGTGCCCGAATTTCTATCTGTGCAAGCGAACGTGACCGCGTTTCGCGCCTTGCACTTAGCGCTTTGCTAGGTTTAGGGACTATTGCTCAGTTCGATTCGAAGTAGAGCCTCATAACCATAGTTTTTCTCGTAAATAACAATCAAGTCGTCGTCGCCTAGTTGCGATAGGTAGCCGGGCGTTCGGACGTTTCCGCACAAATTAGCGCAAGCTAAGTGCTTTCTTAGTGTTCGATACATATGTTAAGTGCTCTATGTAACGTATGTGAAAGGTGTCGTCTGTGTGAGTGTCAGAATAAGGAAACATGCCATATTTTCCTGCATCGGCGAAAGCGAATTCGGTATTGCTTAGCCTGAATTCTTCAAATTCGCGTCGCTAGACGATTGCGACTGGGAAATGCAAGCGGGTTTTACAGCAGTTGCAGCATTGTCATAGCTTTGGTGCCCAAGGCAATTATGTACCGAGTGTAAAAGATAACTTCGAGACGCTTACCTGTAGCGAGCATTTTTGTTTTGCAGTTGTCATCAGCAACATGCGTTTTTTCTCGTCTGTTAAACATATACATATTCATTACGCCCAGGAATCCACTTTTGCTATTGTCACTAATTTTTGCATTACTGTTAAGGCGCTTGAAAGCTTTCATTGGCCGTTATTACCTTGCACGAACCGTATGCAACACAGCGTATAAACATAACCTCGCTCCGTGCAGTCAACATAGGCTCCGTAACATAGGCTTCGCCGCTCCTTGCCATTACCCGCCGCTCTACTAACCCTAGGCGATTTTCTTATCACTAACATCCATAGTTTCTCCCGTGACACCACCTAAAGCACCCAGTGACTGCAATGGCTTGTGTTTTGGAAACATAAAACTGTTCGCAGACATATGCGCGAAAGGGCAACGACGACGCCATTAGGGGATTAACGGCGCAGCAAAGAGACTAACTGCGTGCGTTTCGTCTTGCCGTTACTCCTTATAGGTCGGCGGGGACGAACAGTTAGTCCGCATTTATGCACACGGCACGTATTCTGCCGCAGATACTCCCCTTGAAGATGAACGGTCGTCCGCGAAGACTAACGGCTGTATTTTAGTCCCTATTTTAGTCCTTTTTGCCTAAGAGTGTATCTAAATGAACGTGGGCGCTGCCGGTAATTACGTATATTTTGCCTCAAATGTACCTACAGTTTTCTCTGCGCAGAACGACAAAATGTATGACAAGAGCCAGCGGTTCACGAGTTTCGAACGCGTATGACTATACAAACCGCTTGGCTTTCGAAGCCTTTCTGGGACGCCGCGACGACGGCCGCTACGACCGAACGCTGTGTGGCTCTACTTGGGTCCAGCAAGCGGGCTACGACGACAAGGCGAGCCCCAAAAGTGTTCTGCACTTACTATAATATATTTCCCTCTTGTAAAACAGGAGGAAAAAATTAGTAGTGGCTTAGCTCTGCTATGCCAGGATATACGTAACGTGATCTAAGGTTCAGCAATCCAGTCCAATCTAGTCTAGTCCAGTCCAGTCCAATTCAGTCTAATCCTGTCCAGTCCAGTCCAGTCCTGTCCAGTCACTGCTCCTCGCGCATGCTCAGCACGGCTCTTCACGAGCCACGCGAAACGGCTATCAAGCGGCTCCGGTGCAGCGTCAGACTTGGCTACTGCGCAATTGAGGCGCACACCTGGGCACGCGCCGGCGCCAGTGCGTCTGCCGCGGCTATGACGCAACACAATCAAACACAATCCACTTTAATCCAATCCAATCCAATCCAATACAAGCCAAGCCAAGCCAAGCCAAGCCAAGCCAATGTCCCGCGCGCTTGCGCAGACCAGCCCTTCACGGCACACGCGAAACTGCTCAACCTCGGCCAGTGTAGCTTACGCTACAAAAATTCTAACAGCCCTCAAAACGGTCGTCTCTGACGGGTTGGTTCTTTAGACCGGCGAACGTTTTGGGAACACAGGAAAGGGCAAAGAAGGAAGAAGCACACACAGAGCAAAGCTAACAAGCAAGTACACCTGTGATCACTTCAACTCTTCTGGCTCTGTACGTACCGCGCACCCACCGCATACATCACGCGCTTCGCGTACAACACGCGCACCTCCCGCCTCAAGTGCTCCGTGCACTTCGGGTTGCGCTTCGCAGCTGCTTTGGCCTGATGCTGGCGCAAAATTTAAACCACATGTGCACCGGTTTAAACGACTGCGTTTCTTTTGTGTGTTTGTGTTTCTGCGGGTGTGTGTGTGTGTGCTCGTGCGTACGCGCACGCACACATACGAATACAAAATGTGCAATAGGATTCAGTGCCGCCTTTCAAATGGGCTGAACGCTTTTTATTTCCCCCAAACAAGTGTTTAAGCCGCCTCATGGTGTGTTCTAGTGCGGGCTACAAGCCGTAAATTTCGGCCGTAAAAGGTACCATTACCGTTCGACAACTTCCTGGAACTGGGCGCATGGGGCACGGTAAGCGGCTCTGCAAAGCAGCCGGCGCCGTCGCATGCAGGTAATTGCCCGATTGCGTCGATTGCACCGTATACAGGAGAGCGTGGCTTAAAAGGGGCTTGCAGCCGAGCGGGCTCACCAGCGACGGACGATTCAGGGCGACGAAATTCGAACCTTCCGCCGCGCTGTGTACGAGGCGTACTGCCGGCATACGAACGTGGTAGCTGGCTCGAGGGCATCACAGTGTTCGAGACCGTGGGCACTGTACGACACAGGAACAACCTCATAATTACGGCTTTGTTCACAGCGTTGCTCCATTCGTCAAGTGTGGCTCTCATAGCGAGAGAGAGAGAGAGAGAGAGAGAGAGAGAGAGAGAGAGAGAGAGAGAGAGAGAGAGAGAGAGAGAGAGAGAGAGAGAGAGAGAGAGAGAGAGAGATAAAACTTTAGTTGGCAACTGCGCTTGCTGTTGGTCGGCGAGAAGCCTGAAAAACAATAAAAAAAAAGTGGCAGCGTATATACTTGCTTCGCTGCAAATGGCATCGAAAGGCGATAGACAGTCTTCTGCCGCCCATGACACGTGACGGCCTCTCCTCTACTTCTTCGCAACATCTCACACTCTTCCCCTCCTTTCTCGCTGCGCCAACGATGGAAGCAATTGGGTTTATTCAGTTCGATTCACTTCAATTTTCCCGCGCTCGCGCTGCCTACTCGCGCGGCTCTGCTGAGACCGCGAACGTCTTTTTTTTATCTTTTTCGACAGCAGAGCTGTCTAAGCTTGAGCTTGGGTCGGTGGCGTTCGCAGAAAGCGTTCGCAAAAAAATATCAAGAAAAAATAGCGAGCGCACGTGAGCGTGCACCCCATGAGGAGCGCCCGGCGTCGTCCAGGCTTGCGCGTTAACTTGCGCCCCGTGAGGCGCTCGCAAAAAATATCAGCGAAACAGTTCACGTGCGCCCGCGTCTGAAGTGAGAAGCACAGGACAGCTCGCGCTATATACAGACGCCGAGTTCGCGAAGCCGGTTGCCGCCGCTTCTAGCGCGTTCTAACGCGGTCCACTTTGGGAGAGATGTGAAAGCCTGCGGACAGAACGATACGAGCCTGCCAGTCATGGAGAACTTTCAGCGGCAGGTTCGAAAATCCAAGTGAGGTGCAACATCCGGGTCTCCGACGATGGGAGAGGGGCCGCCAGCTCTTCTGTTTCTACAGCCTTGCAATACTAGCGCAAGCTGCGCCATTTTTTTTTGTTGCTTTTGTTATGATTGGTACAGCACAACCCTACTGCATATGTTTGTGTTTTCTTTTAACTCGCCCCTCTTCGGTGCCCTTTTAACATGTTGTTTTGACACTTGCTATCGTGAAGACCAATCCGACGTGTCTTCTTAAGTAAAAGAGAGCTAGTATTCTCAGATATGTGCTTACATATTTTGTCTTAAATACGCCTGAGGTTTGCTTTCCGCTGAATAACGTGAACGTATAAGCCCCGCCAGCAGTTTTAGTCGCTTGGAATGGTCCTACCTGTGTACACTTGGCTTTCAAGAATTCTTTCACTTTGACCTGAGGCTCTGGCTCGGTGGCTATGTAGCGTTGTGCTGCTGAGCACGAAGACACGGGTTCGATTCCCGGCCGCGGCGGCCGCTTTTCTGATGAAAGCGAAAAGCAAAAAAAAAAAAAAAAAGAAAACGCCCGTGTTTACGAGATTTCGGCGCACGTTAAAGGTCCCCAGGTGGTCAAAAGTAATCCGGAGCTCTCCACTGCTGCGCGCCTCATCGCCTGCGTTGCGTCGGCGCGTTAAAACCTACAGTCAAACCAATTCTTTCACTTTGTCATGCGGTCGAACCCTGTGACAGGCAGACCGAAAGGCAGACCAAATTTTCGCGTTTTGGAAGGTCAAGACACACTATCGCCTTTAAAAACTCTCTACGATAGGCAATCATAAAGTTCATGATAAATTTCGTACTGGCGTGCACAACAGGAGTCTAATGAGCGTCCGCATACCTTTAGTTTTGCAGCGTAATCGGGATCTATTTATAGTGCGCGCTGCGGCATCAAGACAAAAATGGCAAATGGAATCTGAAGCTCAAACAGCCGACTTGGTGTTGGTTTACGGTGACAATGGCAAAGCTTATCCACCCACGGTTCGGCTTGAGTCTCCTTGGCAATAGGTCCCCACAAATGCAGGAGGCGGGTCACAGCTCGGCTTGAGTTATCACGATGGACGCCGCCATTTTAAGGCGAAAGGCGAAAAAATTTCCCGCGCATATCGGCTCACATCACAGTAAATGTCGACGGATGGCGATTGTCGTCTACTGCGTCCCTACCGCGTAGCTGCTCTCCTGACTCGTCCGCCCACCTCTCGCGCTGTTCTCCTCCTGCCTCGGTCGAACCATTGGAGGTTTGCGGAGTTCGCACTGCTGCGCCATCTGTTGAGACTGTTGGGGCTCCAGCCACGAGCGCGACGCCAGGACGCCAGCCTTGTTTGTGTTTTGTGGTTAAAACATTGTTTTAATGCGTTCTGTCTAATTTGCTCACGTAAAAATCGAGCACACATCCACTTTTAATTAAAAGAACACTGCAAACAGCGGTTATGTATTGACGTTCTTCCTCAAGTGAGACTGATATTATCTTTTTTTTTTTTTTTGCTGAACAATGTTGACAAGTATAGAGCATACTTCTGGATTTATTAGTCTGAAAATGTTTTGTGATTATTTTAACTTTTGGCCGGACGGCAGAATCTAGGGGCATACATACATACGTACATACTTACATACATACATACATACATACATACATACATACATACATACATACATACATACAAACACACGTGCCCATTCATACATACATATACACACGTACACATACATACATACACACATACGCATACATGCATCCATACATACAGACAGACGTACGTACGTACGTACGTACATACATACATAGATACAAACCAAAATTTTCGCGTTTGAGTAGCCCAAGAAAGTCTTTATAAGCCGGCTTGCGGCGTCCTTAACAGAAACGGCTCCTTCGCAAGCGTTCCAGTTCTATAGCGAGGTATTCTATAGTAGTGAGAGGTAACCCGTTTGGAAGCGTTCCATAGCACGAGTCAGAGTCGCCACACACTCGGCAGTATATAGCGAGGGGTGGTCGCCCGAGCCAGTACAACGCCAAGGAAGCGGAAGAGCGCAGCCGAACGAGAGACTAGACAAGCGAATAAGCATGGTGGCCGGAACTTGCAGCGGCGCAACGCGTATATAGGAAAGAGATCGAAGCCTTTCGAAACATTAAGTGGATCGCAAAGCAAAGTGTCCCAAGCGGCAAGATTACCGAGCCCCTCCACAACGCGAGGCTTAAGCGGGGAGTCTCAGGCGTTCTACCGTATACATCCATGCTTTCGTATTCGGAAACCGAAAAAAGTGCTTAGGTGTCCCCGGACATTTTTTGCCGTTTTATATCCCCTTTCCTTCGAGTTTCCTACCTGCCGCTACTTGTGATTCCATCCTTCAGTAGCCATTCTGTCACTCGAGTGTCACACCTGTTGCTGACGGTTCTCTGCAAACAAAACATCTCCGCAACTAAAGCGAACCGGGCCCTAGTTGCCAACTCTGGGCAAGCTACGCCAGTTAAAACTGATCCGAGCCGACCGAAACAAAAACAAACTAAACTGAGCTAAGCTAATACAAAACAATCGAATCACTGAAAAAAATGCATCAGGGGGAAAAATAAACTCAGAAACTTATTGATCGAGCCGCAAAGGCTGTCTGCCCAGAAGCACGTCTTGCACGTATACCTGCCACCCGTATCACGCTCAGATCATATCAGTTAAGGGTCGCTTATGGTGACCTTGGTGACCTTGACGCACATCAAATGGGGCTCAGGTCCGCAGGTGATGTTTAGAATCTCGCAGCACTGCTCCACAGGTCGATAGGGGGCGCAAAGCATGTAGGACGTGTCACTGAGAATCTCTGCCCGGAACGCGGCAGTGGGTGTTAGAAGTCGCATGCCCCAATCAAGAGCCCCCTTAATTCTGCCACTGTCAACTCTTAGTCTGACTCTCTTCGCTTGGTACACCTCTACGACGAGCAATCAAAGAGTGCTGGACGCGGCCAAAGAAAAAAAAAAATCTCAAAACCCCTTTTGAACCGATGGTTAAAACGCAAAGATTTATCCCTTGCACTCTGAGTTAAAGTCAAATCCAAATCCAAATCCTAAATCCAAACTTCTTTAACCATGTCGGAGTGGCGCAATCGGATGGATGTCGGGTTCACAACGCGAGAGAGCCAGGTTTGATTCCGACAACGAGAAGCGTGCTTTTTTCCTTAAGGCACTTGACGTGCCTTTTAAAAAAGTGACGAAGTGTAATGTTGACTTCCGTGTAGTTGTTTCTCGCAACGAACTACGTTATCAGTTAGGCATAGAAAGCTTCGCTTTAAAAACATTCAAAGCTATCTCGGTAAATGTTTACATGCGATGCGCACGTCGATGCATCCGTTGTTGGGCGGGGGCAGTAAACTGGCGGACTGCTTGCTGCCGTAAAGGATTATGGCGGCAGCGCAGGTCTCCTGTAAGGAGCGAGGCGATTTATATAAACACCCAGGGGCAAGTGCAAGGATCGAACGGGTTGCTCCTGCGCTGACCGCCTGCTGCGCCGCCACCTCGGTCGCCGTATTTGTGAGTGTATAGTAAGTACAGGCAAGGCACCGACTCGTATACCGCGCGTCTTTACGGAAACTAGTTTAACCAAGTAAAATAAATCCGGTAATTGTAGAGGACTGCGATTTTAAGCTGAAAGAGTCCAGCCTGGCCATATGTTGTGAACAAAGCGCTGTACGGAGTCAGGTGGTTCTGCGCTTTTGATTCATCCGCCGTGTCCCGTTGAGGATGATGTCGTCTGGAGGTCAGAATGTAAAGTGGGGGGAAGGTCAGGCAGACCCATGTGGCGGCGGCAAATTTTATGGCAAAGCTATGTTGTGGCGGCATGATCGCTAGTTCGGCAGCATCCGTATATGGTGGCGGAGGTACCAGACAGATAGCTCATACTCACTCATTGGCCACGAAATGGGCGCTTTACCGAAAGAAACTATGTAGTTTTGGGGGGGGGGGAAAGATATATATTTAAATGTTGGGATAGACTAGCAGTGGATGACTAGAGAAATAAAAGTTAGGTGATTATAAACAGCAGTGAAAAAAGAAATAAAAAACACGTAAATTAAGAAGTAAGTATAACGAATATGGAATGTGGTACAGACGAAGCAGTGAGCAAGGCGCGCTTATAGGCATGACAGGGGAATCCAGCAGGGCCAAATGATAGCTAACACGGCAGACGGCCTGATTCTATAGGATGAATGAGTGTAACGAACGGCAAAGATCCCCGTGGCAGAATCCCAGTGCTTTAGCCCCGAATGATAAAATCACTGTAGTAGATAGTGGGAGGTTTAGCCGGTTACATGCGTCTTCTAAGTACCTTCGTCTTATAGAGGGGAACCATCGGCAGGAGAATAAGAAATTGTCAATCGTTACTGGTCCGTTGCATAATGCGCAAAGCGGGAACGAAGCCAGATTACAGTGGTGTAAGTAAACATTTAAATTTGGCACGCGACAGCGAAAGCTAGTGAGGGTGACTACGCAAGCTTGCGACTGGCTTATGCTGCGTGTATAATCACAATCATAATCGTCGTCGTCGTCGTATTTTACGTTCACTGTATTTTACGTTCACTGCGGGATGCCGGACCCTCACATTTACTTGTGGCTCCTCCTATCCTGCGCCGCAGGAATCCATTCTTTCGGAAGAAGAATCTTTTCGTTGGACGAAAGACGGCGACCGGAGCAGAAAGCTGTCCTGCCACAGGCGGTTACAAGTTGAGCGTCCGCCGTGGCTGTGGAAGTGACCATGTGCATTCGCGTGCCTTGGTGGCGCCGGGCACCTACCGGTAATTTAGGTACAAGCGACCCCCCGGCCTGGTGCTCGGCCCTTGAGTGGGACTACAACGCTTGGGAAGTTCACCCGGCTTGTACTGGAAATCGCCCCTATGAAATGGGGCAGCTGCAAAAATGCTGGAAATTTTTTTCCGCATTCCGCAAGGTCCGCATTCGGCGGTGAACAGCTGCGAACACGATGCACCTGCCAGGGCGCACATATTGCGATTGCCCTCCTAACATGTTTACGTAAACAGGGAAAATACCCAACCCATGAAGGTATGGAGTGCATCTTGCTTCGGAACTAACCATCATGCCGGACACCTAAAGGGCTACACTAGAAAGTTTCAGCCATGTTATAGGAAGGCTCCTTGGGAAACAAACAGCCCTCCCTCACCAGATAAGGATCTGGCCACCCTATGTGGTAGTCGGCCGCCACCTCCCATGAATAACACACTCAACTCTCGGCCCTCAGCCCCTAGCAGCGGTAGAGCACCTGTCCACGGCGGCGGTCAGAACAGCAATACAGCAGAGGGGGCAAGAATCTCTGGGTCCGGACAGGCCGCCATTAGAACTTGACCCTGGCAACGTTCAGCGCACGCACTTTGTCCAATGAGGAACCTTAGCTATACTACTAAAGGAGCTCTCGGACTTTAAGTTGGATATTTAGGGTTAAGCGAAGTTAGAACAGGAGAAGGCCTCATGGAGCTCACTAGCGTGCTAGCCTTGCACCACTATAGACCAAGCTGCGCCAACTTTTTTATTCAAATTTGTAATCCCCCGCTTGTCCTTTTCATTCGCCAGCTTCAAACATTGGGTCACGCTGACTGGTTGCTCTGGGTGTTGTGGTGATGCCCACCTGCGGCCATTACTTAAGAGTGCATACTTTTCGATAAATCGAGTATAAAAGGGAACTCAGTTTATGCAATAAATCTGTATTAGCACAACTAACCACTCAGATTTGAACAGGAAGAAGCTTTCAATAAAGCAAGTGCATGTGAAGGTTAGTAGGAAAAGCTGACAACTATCGCAGCTACAGGACACCAAATCGTATCAGAAAGGAGCAAAACGCGTTAAATGCATCCAGGCAACATGAAGCAGGAAGTGATACTATTCATAAATTCTGTATTATCTCCGTGGTGTGCGTGCTCTGAGAACTTATGCAGAGGGCTGCGGACTGCACAGAGCTAGTGGCGTGTTGTGTTATTGACTATAAATGTGGCCCAAAGAAAGTGGCACCCCCCCCTTCTTCTTTCCTGAGAACGTGAATAGCATATATGCTTCAAAATAAAGGAGCCTCCGGCGCTCGGAAATTGCAACCTCGCATTTCTCCGTAGGCGAAAAAATGTGAAAAGGCATTCCCAATGCCTACGTGCGCGTACTTGGCCTTTCCGAAAGGGCTTGTTCGATGGTATTGCATCGTTTTTTTTTTTTTTATTCCATCAAAACAAGCAGTCCAACGGCAATTCTTGGAATCAAAATTTTTCGAAGCAAAGATTATAGCTAATCTGGACGGTGAATATACAGCATCTGCATACGGCTGCACGATACCGACCGCAGTAGAGCGCCGCAAAAAAAAAAAAAAAAAGATAAAAAGTAAATAAATAAAAATAAGAATAGCGTCCTCAGAAAAGCAACGGCAAAGAAAACTCGTGGGAGTCCTACAGAGATCTGGTTCCGAGATGAAAACTGCCTGCCATTTGTTAATCGACCAGATTTAGGGCAAATCCCCATGGTGGTGTAAGTTTATGTGAAGAAAAGTTTTACATCCATCTAAATGCAGCCATACGGCTACAAAGTAGCTTTCCTTTGTCGCCGTATGGCTGCATTTAGGTGGATGTCAATCTTTCCTTCACACTGCCTGCCATTTCTTGACCGCCAAGGTGTTCGCTTGGCACAAGCCCCCCAAAGTAACTCTATAGAGTCACTAAAAAACAACACATGATGATGTATGCTTAGAAAATATGAAGCGGAATTTAAATCAAATTTTGGATGTTTTTTTGTTCAGAGGCACGCAGTAGTGGAGATGTCTGGATTAATTTTGATTATTTGGGGATCTTTAACGGGACCGTTTTGGTTAGTTTTAGTGGTTAGTTGTTATTGATATACCAATCGGCGTAGCCCCCCCCCCCCCCCCCCCTGCAATACGCTGACAAGTAGAAGACTGCGTACAAACTAAGAGCATGAAGAATTGCAGCAAGTTCTGTTCCTATTTAGTTTGATTGAACAAGGGTAACAGCGTGAAAAATACCGTTTTTTTTTCGTGTTGTATGAAAAGCATCGAAGAAAAGCAGGATCTGGAAAAGTTATATTCGATGCGTGAGCTCACCTTACGCAAAAAGATGAAAAATGAAGTAAAGGACATATTCGGAAAGTTTAATTTTCAGATGAAAATGTTCTTGGCGTCAACGATGATGTAGCCCACGCCGTGTAGCGGAAAACTGCAATAAAACCTAGTTACAAGCACACAGCAGCGTCTCAGACTATTCCTCCGAAAAGCCTTTGTGTGAAAACGAAAAGCTATCAGATGCTGGCTGAGTCTCCCGAATTTTCTTTTTTTTTAGCGATTCGTAGCGCTAAATGAAGGAATTTTAGCTCTATAGGAAAAGGTCGTACACATACCGGAGTTAAAAGGTTGGCAGTGATTATGAAGTTACAATTCCCTCGTAATAATTCTCGCAGCCATCATGCGCGCTACGGAAACATGCTACCATATTACTGAAATCCCAGGCAGTGATACGCTTGCATTGAAAAGTAGATTGCCCTCGTTTGGCGCAAACCCACAAAGTGTAAATGTAACAATTTTAAAAACTGCGAAAATTTCGTTCCAGTGATGAAAATTAGATTCATTTAGAGCGACATAGGCAGCAGACAATCACTGAAAAATTACTGTATGCTTTGCACCTGGATTACGGGCGTTTTCCTACAGCCGCGTATAAGACTATTCTCATCTAGGGTTTTGACACCGGGTCTAGGAGAACTCGTCAAAAGTGAACTCGTCGCAGCCAACTCGTCATAGGTGAATTCGTCACATAGGGCAAGTCGTCATAGGCCATTTCGCACTAGGGAAACTCGTAACATAGGGCAACTGGACACTCGGCCAACTCGTCACAATATACGTTTTTCGTCTATCATGTTCAAATTAAAGTCCCATGTTCAAATGAAAGAGTACAGAAGCTTGTATAATTATCATCTTATGCGTAAACATTCTTACACTCCTCCTTCAATTCACCACCATTAATGTTTTCTTTGTCGCCTTCGAGGAACGCGCCAGCCAGACAGCGTATCTTATTTTTTTCTTTGTGCAGCTAAAAACGTGAGGCTTTTATGTTAGATTTAGTTTGCCCATTCTGTTTTTTCTAATACATTTTTTATATTTTGGGTAATTAAGTGACGGCGCTGTATTTGGTTTTGCGATTTCATTCTGTGTTTTCGCTTTTTAGTATTTTGATCTTTTGTTTTCATGCCTGCTGACAAACGATGATTGCCAAGCTGGGTAACTTTCGTTTTGTTAGCCTTAATATCACCTATATATGGGAGCAAAAGTGAAGGGTTGACCCCCCCCCCCCCCTTCCACACACACACACTCGCACAAAAAAGTGTGACGAATATTTTTTAGAAGGAGAAGAAAAGCAAAAAAAGAAACCGGAAGTTGTGCTGAAACCGAAAAGCCAATTTCAACCACCACCTGCAAACAAACACGAGGCCAACATTTTGCCATATTTATAGATATATACACAAGCAGGCAAAAAGCTTCAAAAGATAACGCAAAAAAAAAAAAGAAAACGCAAAAGAAAGAAAAAGTCGACCCCCCTCCACAGAAAACGTGTGACGAATATTTTCTGGAAGGAGAAGAAAAAAAAATAAACCTGAAAAGAAACCCCTTACCCAGTAAAAAAACTGTGAATTTTTTTTTTTGCAACAAGAAGGGAAATAAGAAGGGGACAGAGGAACATGTGTTAAAATAGAAAATATTTCAACCACCGCCTGCAAACTAACAAAAGCAGAGGAGGACCCCCCAAACTCTGAAGAGGTCAACCTGGGAGTAATTATAAGATTAGAAGCCACTAACTTCCTCTCCCCATTTCCTCGACATCGGTCAAAAATGGAACCGCGAGACGACTTTTCCTAGCACGAGAAGGTCAGTGCTACCACTTTTCCTAGTACGGGATCACCTAGAACGAGATGCCCTCTTTGACCAGTTTCCCTATGACCAGTTTTCCTAGGACGAGTTGGCTGCGACGAGTGGGCCGGTTCCCTTTGACACCACAGTACAAAAGGATATTTTAGCTCTTGAACCCTCGCTCATAAAAGAAACGTCGGGCATCGATGCCTAGATTAATTCCGCGAATGTGGTGAAGTTCTTCGAGTGACCGCTGAAAATACTAGAGGTCTTTTGAAAAGGCTGAATTTTCAAACAGGGAATTTTAAATCTTGCGTCGTCTCTCTCTGGGAGTGTCTACAGTGAACCGAGGGTTATTTTTTGTGAGGTTCAACAGCAACGATCTCTGTTGCCCACAATTAATTATGAATAACAACGTGTGCTGAAACCACCCGAGTGCCATAACACAAGATTAGACAGCCCGTATCAGAAATGTGCAATGTCACTGACCTTTTAAGTTGGTAACGAGTGCGGCCACAGAAAAATTGAATGACTCTAGCAAAAAAAAAGTTCTAGCATGCGGAATGCAGCAATATCGTAGTAATAGTGTAGGCTAATTTTTAGCTTCGTAAGCAAGGCTGCCTGGAATCTCAAGGGAGTGTACACTCTTCTTATTCATATTTTTGAATGTTATGTCAGTTCACCAAGGTTGGTGTTAGAGAGGTTTAGTATAGCGGAAAGCACCACTTTAGCGCGCCCATAGCGTTAGCGGGCACGCTAACCGTAGCCTAACGAGGCGCTATCCGTTCGCGATTGCGGCCCGCAAAACGTTAACGCCATAGCTAAAACGCTTTACTAAAACTCTCTATTAACCTGAATACCACTGAAACCTGCGTACTTTGTATGGTTTTACCTTAAAGTTATACAGTATTCAAAATAAATTTTCCCGTCAAAGGTACAAACTTAATTTTTACGCGCTTAAGGCTGTCATACTCAGAGGAACAGGCAGGGGCCATATTTCTCAGACGGTTTTATGCTCATGTATACGTTTTCCCAATTGCTATATTTTGATGCATCTTTCTTTGTCATATATTCAAGCCATGGCCTACGCCACTCTCGGGGGGCGCTGTTTACCAACCGCATCCTCTGAACCACAGAACTCACTCCCGTGACGCATGGGAATATTACTGTGTCAGCTGCAATAGGCAGGTTGACCGAGCTTATGTCGACGTGGCCGAAAACACCTAAGCGTCCTTCGCTGTGCAGCTCCCGCGTAACGCGGCGAAGCTCATGCACGAAGTCGTAACGAAATCTGCCTTTCTGACGGGCGCGAAATACAAAAAACCGGTGTGCGCTCACGGTGACGTGTACGGTGAATTGGCGAGGCCATCTGTTGTATGCCTCGTTCATATTGCGTCGTAGTTTGATTTGACACTGCGTTGATATCGCGTATTTAGCGGAGTATACCGGGTCGTGTGAACTTGCCGGTATACGGCATGACCTTCTTTGCGTCAACTGCTCCTGGAATACGCTAGTTTCTTCGCCCTTTCTTCCACCGTACTTGGAATTTGTTGATAATATGACGCGGTGCTGAGTGTAAAAGCAATGACACGACCCCCTGTAAAAATATGCCGGTAACATTCGTTTCGGTTCAATACAGGGTAAGCGTGACGCTGTCAATTTTCATCTCGTTGCTGCGATCTCCAGCTAGTTTTTTTTTTTTTTTTTTCGCCACAACCCGGGCCTGCAATGCATTGAGAAATTAGATTTACTTAATGCTGCCCAGCGGTTAGGGTGAGACGTTCTCAGATTGACCGAAGCTAAACAAAGCAGCCCGAGAGAACCCCGTAGCTTCCAAATTATGCTTGTTCTGTTGATGATGAGCACGCCATGGTTGGTACACATGAACCATAGGGGGTTGGCGACGATCCTGCTGCTCCTGGTGAACAGTGGCAGTCTTCTCCACTACAATATATTTCGTCTCTTGAGCGTGTTACAGTGGGGCGCACGCATAGATAGCTTCCGTGCTACTCGCTGTTGCAATACAAGATAAGAGCTATGGTTGCTCACTCTGATTGATTGCGGCCGCTTCACTTTACGCATCTCGCATTCAATTCATGCGCTGAGCAGACTTCTGTGCTCATATTTCCCGAACAAGCAAGCCAGTCAGCAAGCAAAGCCACGAGACGCACGTCGTTCGCGAATGTTTTAAAAGGCACTTCCCGTTCGTGGACGGGCGAGGCGGCGTCCGCCTACGACGTCGATCGAGCAGAAATCGGGGAGGGCACAAAGCCAAATCAAAATTCAGGAGAACCACGGCTTCCGCGCACGTATTAATCCCCCCATCGACGATGCCCGCGGGCGCTCCTCTTTCGACAGTTTCGCTCCCCCTCGCCGCACCACACAGACACACACATGCACAGAGAAACACTCGGCGGCTCTGATCAGATATAGGCGCGGCATCGCGAGGAGCAACCAGGCAATGAGGAGATGTCGAGTAGAGATATACGGATCCGCGCTGTTCGTTCCGCGAACAACCGACCCCACCGGCGTTCGAGATCAAACCTCATTTTCCTCGGGCGTGTTTTTGTCACGTCGTATTGACATTTTTCTCTTGTTTGGCTTCGGTTTGTCTCCTCCCGCCACGGAGGCCGGGGGAAGTTTTTTTCCGCTTATAATAACGAGCCACTTGCACGAATGGGCTGCTTTACATGTCCTCCGCAGTGGCTTTTCGCAACCGTGCCTAAACCGTCCTTGGGCGACGCGGCTGGTGTCGCGTGTCTGCAAGCTCTATCTGGGCGCACGGCGAGCGAGCTGTTACGTGTGTGTATACGGAATATTTCGCGTTCGATGGAACGCACGGTGACGTTATAAGACGCTGAAGGAGCACGGTCCTGACTGGCGCCTAATTCAAAGCTCGATTAGACACAAACACGGAGAAATTGAAGCAACACACTATAAAACTTGACCAACCCATTCACCAATGAAATGCTGGAAGATAGTACACAGCCGTGTAGTAAAACAATAATGCAGCACGTAGGTAACGAATTCACAAATTTAATGTTAAAAAAAAGCGAAAAAAAATTTTTTTTCGGGCAACAGGCGCAAAAAGGCCGAAGCGAAATAAAAACTCAGAATTAAACGCGTGCAATAAGTGTTATGGAGCACATTCCACCAAATATAAATACCAAACCCAATGTTTGTGCCTTCAAAGAGAAGCATGAATTTGTTAGATACTTTCTGGCCGTGCTAACAAGTTGTGGGACGGAAAGTGTAGGGTCATTGACAAAGAAGTGCACACTGAAAGAAAGTTGAGGCCAGCTATAAACAGCCACTGAAAGCACCAGGGGAAGCTTAGTACATGGTTGGAACTCACTCACAAACTAACCAGCGCGACAGTCTAGCTCAAATTGTGTGATAAAAATACAAACGAAAATTGCGCCGCAAAATGGGGCATGCAGTGCATTCACCGAGTACTGTATACTGCAGAACCCGCCGCGGTGGCATTGCGCTGCTGAGCACGAGGTCGTGGGTTCGATTCCCGGCCGCGGCGGCCGCTTTTCTGATGGAGGCCAAAAGCAAAAACGCCAGTGTGTACGAGATTTCGGCGCACGTTAAACATTCCCAGGTGGTCAAAATTAATATGGAGCCCTCCACTACTGCGCGCCTCATCGCCTGCGCTGCGTCAGTGCGTTAAACCCTACAATTAATCAATCAGTTATATACTGCACGGGAAACAGAATGCGCATGCAACGAGCAATTGTCGACATCGCCGAGCGCTCCCATCGCTATCTCGCCTGTCATCGAGCTTATCGATGGGCGCCATGAAAAGGGCGATGTGATCGTAAAGCAGTGCCTCAGAATTGATGGCTACCATTGCCACAAGCTCCGCTCGGATTTCGCTAAAGAGAGGTTGCCTAAATTGAGCAGGCGCATTAAACGAAATGACAACGATGTGGTCGCTCGATTTAGCACATAGGAACACGCAACAAAATAAAAGGCTGTGGATACAAAGAAACTCCTCTAGACCGGTCCCATTTTGCTTATTTTTTTTTTCGAGCGCCACCGAGTGATGAGGTTGCACTTTGTTAGGGAGCTAGATTAAGGCGATTACTTTGTACATACCGGTGCATACAGTAGTTCCAGCATAGGCACAATGCATCTTCTCGAAGTATCTCTTCTTTGGGGAGAGCGTGCACTATAGCCTGACGATCGCTATGTTGAAAAGCGTTGGACTTAGCACCGTACCTTGAGGAACACCACGTTGAATAAAGTGCTGTGATGTTGGACCGTCCTCCGTCATGACGTAAAAAGATCTTCCGGACAAGAAGCTTTCTATCCATCGGTAAACTCACCCACCAAGACCGAAGTACTCCAGGGAGTCTAGAATAGCTTCTTGCACGACGTTGTCATAGGCACCCTTAACGTCAGGGAAGAGGGCTGCTGACATGCGTTTGCGACTTTTTTCTTGGTGTGCAAACGTTACCAAATCCACCATGCAGTCTATGGAGGAACGCCCGCGCCGAAAACCGGCCATAACTTCAGGGTATATATTGTATTCGAGGTACCACTGCAGCCGCGTGAGTATCATTCTTTCCATGACCTTGCAAAGACAGCTTGCCAGGGCAATTGGACGGTATGATGGAAGGTCAAGGGGAGATTTGTCAGGCTTGAGTAAGGGTACCAGATGGCTTATTTTCCACTCCGGTGAAACGATGTCATCCATCCACGTCTTCTTAAAGATGTCCGGGAGCGTTTGATGTGCTTGAGGGCCAAGGTGGCATAGTGTGGAGTAGGAAACCCCATCGGGACCCGGGGATGAACGACGTCCGCAGGATGCCAGAGCCGCCTCTAACTCTTCCATGGAAAAGAGCACGTCTGCGTCTTCATTTATGCCAACGACATTTGCCTCTGGGCTTCGGGGGTGTCAACCGACCACAGCTACGGGCACGACTTCAAAAGGCGGGCAATGTCGCGGGATCTTACCTGCAAAAACAAGGTCTGAGTATCCCGGGGGACAAGTGCGCTCTGGTTGCATTTACCCGCAAGCCCATGTTTCGATATTCCATCAAGATCAATTGGAGGTTGGTTCCCTACTCCAGGCATCACAAATTTTCTGGCGTCATAATCGACAGGGACATTTCCTGGAGCGCACATGTGTCTTTCCTTAAGAAGAAACTTACCACAATTGCCCACATATTCAGATTTCTTGCTGGAAAGACGTGGGCAACATCGCTAAGAGGAATGCTGCAACTGTACTCCGTACTTTTTGTAGGAGCTTTGCGTTACAGCTTGCCCACAATTTCCAATACCTGCTCCACTAACCTTCGGGTAATACAGAGCATCCAAGCACAGGCTCTGCGTACGTGTCTTGGTTTGCCGCGTTGTGCATCAACAGTGGGAACCATTTGCATCGCCCAGGAATACCCAATAGCAACGTATGTGGCTACTGAGACGCTACGCCTTGTACATCAGGCTCCTCACGAGGCTTCCATCTCACCATCTGGCGCAGCTTCCTCAGAATCGACCATGATCCACCTTTTCAGCCACTCTGTCACAACGCACAGGGATGAAATCCCGTCAAGGTACGAACCTGCGGTAACACCGTCCTCCCCGTTGTGGTGCCTGGCACAACCTGAGATTCGTCTCAGTGTTCCGGGAATTGGAAAAAAAGCCGACTTGTTACCATTAGCCCTTCAACAGCTTACGATGATGTTGCTGCATGAACGGTACAACGACCGGAAACATGTATACACGGATCGCTCAGTAACATCATCCAGTTCAGCCGGTGCGGTGGTTGTTCCAGCAGATTTTTCCACAACTCGATTCCGTGTTGGCCATACCACGAGCTCGACAGCTACAGAACTTGCAGCCATTCGTGAGGCTCTTGATCATGTCATCGGAGCTACTCGTCAAAACTGGGCCATCTTCTCTGATTCCAAGGCTGCCTTACAGAGCTAACGCGCAGCTCTGCGCTACGGCCCCCTCCACCAACTGGTGACATAGATAAGAGAAACAATCCATCAAGCCATCACAGCCGGCAATGACGTAATATTCCAGTGGCTTCCAGGTCACTGCGGAGTCATCGGTAACGTGTTGGCGGATGAAGCTGCCCGTACAGGCCATGAGAGCGACCGCACCATCCTGCTTCCGCTTCCAAGGACCGATGCCGCCAGGACGCTTCGCTCCTTTGCACGCAGGATAACCATGCAGCAATGGAACACACCGGTCTTTTCGAATCCCCGTCTGTATACTCAAGATCCTCTTCTTCAGCGCCGTATTCCGTATGGGCTGTTTCGACCCCAGTCGACCTTACTTTGTATACTGTGGTTGTGAGTGGCCTTCACGAAAGCCAACTCCTTCCTCATCGGGATGGCCAGCAGCGTCCCCTGTGACGCCTGTGGGGCGGAAGAAACTACAGAGCACGTGCTGTGTCGCTTACCCGAATACTCGTCGGAGAGAATCGTGCTTGCCACCGCGCACAGCCGCTTGGACAATCGACCAGTTACAGTAGAAACGATCCTAAGTCATCGGTCTTTAACATCGACCTCGCAGAAGGCGACGAAAGCCCTTTTACGTTTCCTGAGCGAAACGAACTCGCACGAAAGACTATAGTGCCCGAAACGGGACTTGAGTGCGCGCCTTCCCACTCCTATCTCTTCCTCTTCTCCCGCCCTCTCTTTTATCCCCTGAACCCCCCTCCCCCAGTGCAGAGTAGCAAACCGGGCTCTACACCTGGTTAACCTCCCAGCCTTTCCGTCCTTTCTTCTTCCTTCCTTCCCGAAGTATCTCTCGCATGGTCGGTGGCGCCATTTTGGACAGGGTAAATTCAGCTTCCCGCGATTTCGTTTTTTTTTTTCTAATGAAGATTTTATTCGTTCATTCATTCTCGGACAAAGCGCTGTTTAGCAAAGCTGTGACACACATAAGAGACTGCTTGAAAGAACTGCCACCGGCGTAAGAAACGCCTCTTCCGAGAACAGCGGGGCTAGTGTAACCGGTGTAACTGACAATAAAGAAAACGCAGGTGCAAGCAACATCACCATCATAATCAGCCTCTTCGTGTGCACTGCAGGTCTAAGGCTTCTTCCATCTATACATCTAGCCGTTTCTGTCTTGCGATAGTACTTAATATAGCGCTTGAACCTGTGGCAACTGAGCCTGACGTCCACTTTTTTTTTTTTTTTTGAAATACAGTAAAAGCTTGCTAATTCAAGCTCGAAGGGGACCATAAATTCGAATTAAGCGGAGTTCGAATTAGAGGGCCGGCGCTAGAATGAATGGACATCGCGCCACACTGCGCGGGTAAAACACAACGGAGCCACCTCTGGACAGGTTATCGCGAATGAGGCGCTACTACACGTATCTGGCACGTTTGTAACCCGTTTGTGGCATGACCAGCTGGTGCCGGCTGCGCGGCGCCCGCTGCGGGAGCGAAAAAAGTTGCCGTAGCAGCGTATCCGCTATACGCTCTTGTTTTTCGGTTTCGTTGCTTCGCCTCTCTAGTAAATTTGGTTTGGATTTGGAAGATTGTCACAGAATTGAGCGAGGCAGTAATTTAGTGGATCGGACGGGAGGAGCGACAAACAACTCCCCCCTGGATACGAATAAAGGATGTGGTTCGGACCTGCTAACCGGCGATAGGTCCACGCCTGATTGGCCGCTGGCGTGAGGCACGAGACGGGGCACGGGAAAACAGTTTCAAAACAACGGGCATTTACTTCACATTCACAGGAAATTCAAAACAGACAGACAGAAGGTTTGACGAGTTAATACACACTGCAGTTGACACCCCGTTGGGGTCAGAGCTGCCTAGACACCGACACGAAGTACATTAATTACAATGAAAGAAAAGGTACACGCCGTTACGAGCCCGAGGAGAAGACGACAGTAAATGAAGGGGACAGTAGAGTATACAATAGGCGGGGTTGGAGGCTTCCCCCAACTACTAACAATAGGCCCGCTAGAAACACACCGCGTGGTGCACTGAAGGAGGCGGATAAGAAGCCCGTGCAGTCCGCATAGGGAAATACAACACAGAAGATGAAAAGGAAGAGTCCGAGGAAAGGTGGAGAAGGGGAGAACATCTTAGCTGCGGTCCGGCTGATGGTCTCGCCGGGGTGACGGAGGCTGTCGGTCGTCTGTGGTGGGGCGCCGCTGATCAGCGACGCAATTTGGGTGAACTCCGGCCGCGCACTGTCGCCTCCTTGAGGAATCTTCGGGGGCCCGAAGTTCACCGCCGTCGTCGCTCGGCCTCCCCAGCACAGCCCTCAAGGCCGACGCCGCGTCCTGGCCGTACGTCCGGCCACCACCAGTTCTCAGCCCATTCTCCCCGGAAACCCCGCGCTGCACCAAGCACACAGTCCACCGGGCCGCGCGTCTTCCGAGAATTCCCGGGGCGCAGCCTTCAGTAGGCTGCGGCACTCTCGCCCACCTCTCTCCCCGAAACACATGGCCAGCCGACCCGGGTGCGACAATGGCGGCGAGAACATTCCTTCGCTTTGCGGTACGGCTCCTCTCGGCGAACGGCAAGAAATGGCGAGCGGCAAGAAAACCCGTCAAGGAGGGACATGAATTTCGCGACAAAGATATTGTAATTACTCTAGGCCGACTTCTTCGGTGAGGAGCGATAGACACCAGGGGATCCCAGCTCGAAATAACCGTTCTGCATGCCGACGCGTTCAAATTATCGAGAGTTTCCCCCCAACTGAAATACACAGGGCTGTGCCGGGACGTCAGTTCGAATTGACTGTGAGTTTGAATTAACTGAGTTCGAATTAACGAGCTTTTAGTGTACTGCGCTCGAAATACCACAAAACAATATTGCATAAAAATATTCATCGTCTGAGCTCGGCTCAAAAAAACAAAACAAAAAGGCACCAGAGTGTTTGGTTCGGGTTCAGGGAAGTTCTCCATACCCAGAAAATTCGTACTTGGCTGTCTTAGCCCTGGACGCTTTTATTACGCCAACGATTGAGTATTCCGCGCATGACATCGTTAGATGCGAATTAATAGGGAAAAAAAGTACAACAGAATTTGTTTTAACCGCAATCCACAACTGAGAACATCAGCCACTATTTCTCAGCCTATTCCTACGTCGCTACATTGCAGCTCTTTTGCCGTGTAGGCATTTGGACGTGCCCGGAGAGCATGGTGGAAAGTGTTACGCTTTGAACGCTTTTTTGCAGCCATTCAACGCGCTCGCTCGCCCTTACTTAAAAATCAGCATTCACATCCTTAATTAGAAAGCCGTATACGCAGCCTTAATTACAAAGGCCACCAATTTGTAACCCTAGCTTTCCAGCAATCGAGAGAACAAGCTGAATTTTGGAATGGCGACAATGAAGCGCAATTATGCCGTCAAGAAAAAAATCGATAGATGCCCAGATTATACCAAATCTTTGTGCGTACTCATCTCGAATTATAAAAAGTGTGCGATATAGCGGAAGCGTTGCAGGCCTCAGGAGTATGGAGGAGACTTATTGAGGGCTCTAGGACGATATGTACAAAGGCTGAACGGGAACTTCATGTGGTAATTTTCCTATTAGGAGTGCGCTTTATATTTCTCCAAAATAATCTGGAGCCTGTCTAGAGGGCGCATTTAGAAAGTTTTGTTGGGAGGACTGAAGAAATCAAGTCAATAGGAAAATATGAGGCCGTGAATTTGTGAACGTCATTGTCTAGTTCAGGAGCTGCATTCAGAAATTTTAGCGTTGTTGTTAAGTATCTGTTTGAAATAATCGGAAGTCGAGTTAAGAAATCAACCAGTGAGCCACCGCTCCAGTTGAAGAGGGAGAAGTCGCTTGAGGGATGAGGTACGAAAATTCGGAGCCAAAGAATGGATTCCCATGAAGCAGGATAACAAAAGTCGGAAGCCAGTGGGAAAAGCTTTCGCCCTGAGATGGTGGTCATCAAGAGGCTAATGTGATACAAACACTGAGTCAATCACTTGGTCCCTCAGATAATTGCGTTGACGTTTTTGCAATTTATTTTATTTTTCCAGATGTATATAATACAAGACTGCATCATATGCATTTGTATAATCTTCTTAAACGCAGGACGTACTTTTCGGGAGCATTGGAGAGAGCGAGAGAAAGCTCTAGTGAATACTGACGACGCTAGAATGGGATGCTGGAATATATATATTTGTCAACAAAAATTCTTTAACGCGAAATTTTTTTATCAACATCGTGGGGAGGGAGAGATAGATAGATAGATAGATAGATAGATAGAGAGAGAGAGAGAGAGAGAGAGAGAGAGAGAGAGAGAGAGAGAGAGAGAGAGAGAGAGAGAGAGAGAGAGAGTTTCATAGAATAATACTAAACAGGTTAGAGCAGCGGAGTTTACGATGCTGGTGAGTTCAGACTCTGACGGTCGCTGTATTTCTATTTGGTTAAAGAGGCCATGAAGACAGAACCCCAGTTTCATGCATCAAAAAGATTGCTCTGTCCTGAATATATATATATATATATATATATATATATATATATATATATATATATATATATATATAGAAAGAAATGCCGGCAGTCTACAACGCCAAAGAAGTCATAGGGGAATGGTTAAAATAACCATTTCCAAACCCTATTATCGTGCGAAAGCTTAGCGAGGGCCTCGGTTCTGGCAGCCTTGATGCCAAGGTAGCATAAGAGGGTTTCCCGCTAGTTACCCACTTATGACAGGCTGTAGACGTTCGCGTCACGCCCCGGGGGTTGAAAAAAGAAGGTCCCCTTCTCCCCGTGTCGTCTGAGTGGCGCTGGCTACCACCCTCAAGCGTCAGATACAGTTGTAGTAAATATAAATACCCCAGAAAGTGAAGGAGGACACAGTCGCCCAGATAGCCGAATTGGTAAGGCATTCGAGATCTAATCGAAAGGCGTGGGTTCGGTCCCCACTCTGGGCGCGTGTTTTTCTTTCTTTCTCACGTAATTAGTAATAATAAAAAATGTAACGTCACTAACGGTAAAAAAAAATTATTTTAACCATTCCCATATGACTTCTTTGGCGTTGTAGACTGCCGGCATTTCTTTCTGTATTTTCTAACGAGCCCCTCATTTCCAAACCCTATATATATATATATATATATATATATATATATATTGCCGCGAACCATACATTGGGTTTGTTTATTTGTGTTTTGCTTTTACCGCCCGGCTGCGCCGGTCTGTGTTATCTCTGCGCCAAGGGAAGCGCGTGTTCCATTCTTTCTTTCTGTGCCGCATGTGTTATCTGTTGTGATAGGGAGAGCATTCCGATCTAACGTGAACAGCCCAGAATAATCTTCTTGGATCTACTATGTTCTCGATGCGAATCGACGTTTCGAGAACCACGCGCGCCAAAAGATAAAAAGCCTGCAGTGCGGACGCCGGGGCATTCGATTCGACGACACTCGCCTGTGCAAGTCACTTTGTTGACCGCTGCTTCGCCGCCTCTGTATTCTTTTGAGTTGTTAGGGGAGCACAAGTTCGCTCCAATAAACGTGTTTCTCATTCAACACCACTGCATCGTCCTTGTCTTCGTGACAATATATATATATATATATATGCGCTAATTTTATCGCTAACGGCATAGTAATCAAAACAGATGCAGCAGTGGCTACTCCCAAGCCACTTCGGCAATTTCTCTGTGACGTCAGCGAGTTTTGTTCGTGCGATTGGCGCCTGCCGACCCGAGCCATCGCCAAAAAATATGACTGGGCGATTGTAGCGGGGCGTCAAGTTCTGTTTGACTGTATCGTCTGGGTGCCAAAGCGCGGTTAACACAATGATAGCCATGGTATTACCCCCGGCAAATATTACGTCACTCCTGCCTATATTACGTCACTGCAGCGCGATATTTGAAAGCGTTTCCATATTTCCCGCGCATTTTCGGTTAAGAAACGTCTTTTATTGGTCGGTGTGGAGCTGCGCGAGTTCCCAAAGGCTAGGTCTTTGAAGGTGAACGAAGCTGTATTTCGTCTTCATGGCTCATAAAACAAACGTGAAGGGACGGATCCTGCAGAAGCGAGTATCTGCACCGCTTATCCCATACTCTTAATTTCCGTGCCACATACTGTATAGTTTCAAGTTGCACACCACGAAATATCACGCCGGACAGAGTTTAATCTACCCATTTTTGTTGTTTTGCATAATGTTTCTGGAAAGTTTGTCAACTCATAATGCAGCAGACAAAAAAAAAAAAAAAAAAAGCAAGAGGGCCACTGCGGGATTTTCATCTTTTCGTTTTGCTCTTCTTCGGGGTGTTGCCTAATGTGTGCTCAGCCTTGAAGTCCGCAGACGATAACCGCAGCTTTCGAACAATTTCCGAAGTATACGTTCCGATCTGTATTGCGCAGTCTGCAGGCGACTTGACGTCAACGCTGTTTAATGTCATTATCACGTTCCTGCAGTGTCGCCGCTGACCAGCTGTTGCGTGCCTGAGGAGACCGCGGGGTATTTAAAAAGAGAGGAAAAAAAAATATGTCAGGAAAAGAAAAAAAAAAAGGAGAGAAAGACACGCGACGGTCAGCAGGAATAAAATCGTCTGCGGAGTACAGCGACAGGTCTCAGGGCGACACCAAGAGTAATGTTGCCCATTTTAAGCGCCGCGGTCAAAGAAACGTGTTTCGTAAGAGCGCTGCGCATTGAACATCTGCGTGGCGGCTCGAAGCACGCTGTCTCCGCGCTATAAATTGAAAAAAAAAAAAAAACAAGGAAAGAAAGTATAATACTGTAAAAAATGGCGGTTGTTCGGTGGTGTGCAATGTTCGAGGCGTTATGAAGACAAATGAACGGCGATGATGGATCGTCTCTTTTTTCTTTATTTTCTTCTTTTTGAAGTTGCGGTTCTTACCGCCTTTTTTTTTCTTCTTTTTTATTTTTTTCCAGAGTATTCAGGGGAAGCAGGACACATGCTCACACGCTGCTTTCACTGTCGGAAGCAATAATGCGTGTTTACCTGCCAGCGTGAAGGGAATTCATGTCGGCTGTACGCTGTGCTGTCATATACACGCACATACGGGCTTCATGGAAGCGCAGTTTATCGCCGTGTGCGCATGCGCGCTGGCGCCCCGAGTGTCGCGTGTCTTTCGCTCTGTTACTTTGTGTAACGGTTTTCCCGGATTCTAGATGCGTCCTGCAGCGTCTGACACTTTCAATCCCCCGCATGCAGTTGTATACAGCGCGGCTCGTGGTTGGTGCGCCGGGCGCGCATGAACACATATGATCACTTTGCTTTTAAAATTTGTCCAATCTGCTCGGTTTCGCTTCGCGGAGTCGGAGGATAATGCGTGTCGTGCGGCTGTCAGACGTTGATGGGCTGTCACATTCGCGAAAAACAGGTTTTCATATATATATGTTATGAGGGGAATCGCCTAACGTCCAACCAAGAGAACTGAACTCACAATTTTTGTGATAGTTTATACATTTTTCTAAGAAAGATTTGAGTGTTCTAACCGACTGGTATTCCACAATAGTCAGTGTAACCTTGCGCAACGCGTTCTTTTCCAAATTTAACTACTTTTAGTATACCTGTTAAACATCTCAGCGTTTTCTTTTATTACGGAAGAAACATATAAAAATGGCGTCGCACGATCGCTACGCCATTGGTGAATCAGAAAGGCCAATTGCTTGCTCAAGACGTTTGCAACAAAGATTTGAATAATGCAATAGTCGTGCCAACGCAAAAGAGAACACGATAAACCAGGCATTGTTGAATGTGGATAACCGCAAACTATCTCAGCAATTAGCATAACTGATACTGCGTTCGCGTATCCTGGGAGGCGCACACACGCAAAAAGAAAACCTACAGACAAGGTCAGCAAGCCATCGAAGTTGCCAAATGCTGCAGATAAACAAATCCGAAAAAAAAAGAAAGAAAACCGGCACGCCACAGCGGGATTCCAATCAGATTGCCTTTTTGAAGAGGAATAAATGCAGCCAAGACAAGCACACCGCCGAGGAAGCTACAAAGATAAGCGAACAACACCTGCGTTAATGCTCTTATCCGCGCCATCTTAGAGCCACTATGCGTTTTCGCCTCGACGGGTAGCGTATACTTTCACCTTCCAGTCGCGTTTCTCTTAATCCCTTCACTTTTGTTCTTGTTAAAACGCCCGCTGTTAAGGGGGCTGAGACTTTAGAAAAATGCTGTGCAGCTACTGGCTGCTTCATTGAGACACGCTCTTCGAAAAATCCAATCCCGAGCCGAGGACGCTGGAAGGCGGGTTATCGCGTCCGCTGTGATTGCACGAAACTGCGGCTGTTGCGGCTTACGTCAAGACGGTGGCAACATACACTTCCAATTTATATATATATATATATATATATATATACATATATATATATATATATATATATATATATATATATATATATATATATATATATATATATATATATATATACGGTTGACTCACGATCAAAAACAAAAGCAGTGGTGTACTGACGCTTCGACTGGTGGACCAGTCTTCATCTGAGTCGACTGGTCCTCCAGTCGAAACGTCAGCAAACCACTGTTCTGTTTTTAATCGTGGGTCAACCGTTTTATCGAATATGTTTTCTGGCTCCTCGAGAAGTTTCTTGCACTGCCTATATATATATATATATATATATATATATATATATATATATATATATATATATATATATATATATATAAATATCTATATATATATATATGCACACACTAGAGGGAAATCTGCTGTCGCTCGCGTGCTGTCACGGGCGCCAGGCGCCCCCATAGCAGCTGGAAGCGCTCCTTTCGTACTTGTCCTGGGTTTAAACCTGTTTTTTGGTGGCCGCTGACGACAAAGGCAACACATCGGGAAACGAAAATCAGTTCGTTATATCGTTTTTTGCTTGAAATGGACAAAACATTTATGTATACAAATGGGAACGAAACACCATGATTTGTTCGTTATAGCCAGGATTTCGTTAAAACTGAGTTCGCTATACGTGGGCCATACTGTAACATCACTTTTTCTTATTTGTTCAGGTTGGCAGACCTTTCGAAAAATTCTAACGAGCAATTTTTGTTTCTATATTATAAAATAAACTTATTTAGTCTTTTAAAAACAATAATTATGATTTGTATGGCCACAGGCGACTTTTGAGACTATTGGGGAGCCACGCATGCCAAGTAACGATGGCGCGCTTCTTCTCGGGGCATGACGGCACGCGCGTTGAAGCGTACTCACTAGCACAAGCTTTTTCTCTTACGTATACTGTATATATTCGAATGAACCTCTGATTACCGCGTCCGTTGCGCGCGTACGAAACTGCGGCTGTTGCAGCTCACGTATATACGGTGGCAATGCTTCGGCTGACGAGGCAGACGACGCATGGCCAGTTTTGCAACGCGCATTTAACTCGACATCGCGGGCTGGAACTTGGCCATGAGGCAATTTGTCCGCGGTTAGACAGTTCCGCATTCCATTTTCTTCCGCACATGGTCACACTGATAAAATAATACACAACGTTAAAAGAACGGCCTTATCGCCGAATGCTTGCGTCACGACGATTTTGATGACTGCCCATCCTTAACCCTTGGGCTGACGGCCGCGTGGAAGTGCGAGATAAGAGTGGAAGTGTGAGATAAGACAGTGGCAGCGAACACAGAGGGGTGGCGTTTGACCGTGACTGACGGTGGCTGTCTGGTACTTCGTCTCTCTCCCTCTCTCTCTCTTTTATTTTTTGCGTTCGTATACATGTCA
The DNA here is from genome assembly GCF_048455015.1 of Haemaphysalis longicornis. Taxonomy (NCBI): domain Eukaryota; kingdom Metazoa; phylum Arthropoda; class Arachnida; order Ixodida; family Ixodidae; genus Haemaphysalis; species Haemaphysalis longicornis. Next base: position 51,994,737 of record NW_027526460.1, read on the forward strand.
GTACGTTTTGAAAGAGGAGCCGTCTAATCATAGCGACATAAACTCAGACCCAGCATACTCAGTTTCTTCTGATTTTTTTAAAACTTGAAACGTACAAGGGTGTCCACCAGGTCCGCACTGGCCGTGCGGTCCGAGGGGAGAGAGAGAGAGAGAGAGAGAGAGAGAGAGAGAGAGAGAGAGAGAGAGAGAGAGAGAGAGAGAGAGAGAGAGAGAGAGAGAGAGAGAGAATGGGAGATTAACTGTTAAGCATGCCTAATTGAGAGTGGATCCCTAGAGAAGGATGGCAAGTTGGGCTAGTTGGTTCATAGTTACCATAACGAAAAGCAGCGCAAAAAAGGACGGGACAAAAGAAGAATTCACGAAGACACAACGCTCGCCTTCCCTAGAGAAGGCAGCGTTGCAGGGGGCGGCAGAAAGTTAGATGGGCAGATGAGATTAAGAATCTTGCGGGATAAATTGGTCACAGTTGGCAAGGACCGCGGTAATTGGAGAATAATGGGAGAGGCCTTTGCCCTGCAGTGGGCGTAGATAGGCTGATGATGATGATGATGATGACTTGAGAGGAATGCGGATAGAGAGTGCGGGGGGATCGGGACTGGATTGCATTGGTCAAATTGCCCAGCCAATCCAATCCAAACGCTAGTAACTAATATGCCCAGTCCTCCAGCAGGTATACGAAGGAGCGAAAAAAGCTCCTCGTGTGTGGCGACGTACTTAATGACATATTAATAACTTAATTAGTAACCGGCACGCTGACCCGTCTGGTGACGTAGGTGAAGTCCTCAGCATATGATCCGGAATTTAAAAAAAAAATTCATTGCTTCCCCTCGCCGATTTCTAACTATGGATTCCTTGTTCGCCATGAGAGCAAAAGAGGTAGGGTTGGCGGCTGCGCGCCGCGCGTTTTTGTCGACGCCGCTACTGCTACGGCGCGTTGCATGCTGGGGGATGAACGTGTAATTTGCTCGAATGGGTTTGGATTGCACCAATCATGACACGGACATTTTTGCGCTAAAATTGTCGTTTGTAAAGTGTAAAAAAGCGAGTTTCAAACGTGTCACGTATGCAATGAAATCGCCCAACAATTTTCGAACTTTTTTGAAAATTTCAGGTACATATCTGCGGTGTCTACACCGCTGTCACGTGCATAGAATTCCCCAGTGCTTGAATTTTGCTAGTCAGCTCGGATAGAAGCGGTTTTACCCATGCTGAGCACCGCTGTTTATGCGGTTTATAATAAGCAGACTCGTTAAAAACGGTGACTTTATGTACCTCTGGCTGTTCCCAATGTCAGTCTTTCGTTCACGCAACGCCTCCCCCGAGATGTTTGTCTGTACAGACACCCACAGATGAAAACACAGATTCTATCATACGTTGTTCACTACTGCTCAGTTTTTGCTCCTTTTTCACGCCTATGTGCATTCTGTATCGCCTACTGAATCAAGGGGTAACGCAGTGAAAAGAGGCAGTATACGCAGTATAACCACGGTCGTCTGCAGGGGCAGAAAAAGGAAAGGAAGGCGGGATTCCCCCTCCCCACATATTACAGGCCGAGGCTGTATAAACAGCTTTAGTTTACGTTTTTAACATTCATGCCGAGGTGGATGGGGTGCTTAGAAATTTCTTAAAATTATACTGACGCCATGCACTTTCATTGCCCCATTTATCAGAGTCAGGATAATGCAAGATACCCGAGGCAGAACAAACTACCATAGAACAAGGATACCCCAAGGATAGGACACACGTATGCGATTGCTTTACCTTAAACTTTTTTTTTTTTTTTTTGGCCCGCCCACGGATATAGTTTTGTTGTTTCGTTGTTGATACGAGATTTTTCAACCATTTGCCGTGGCTGTGCGCGCGCTGCATCGCAGAAACAAGCGTGCATCCAAATGTGTTGCAGGCGATTTAGAAACTCACAAAATCTCTGGTTTCTTGCGGCATCCTCAAAGAAACAAAAAATGATATAAACCCTTCACTGGGGACTGGCAGATCTATATCCTTTTTAGGGAATTATCTGCGCACATACGCCTCTACGAATGTTTTCGCCGGAGGCCCTAGGACTTTTATTAACAGGACTTGTTTGTACAAAGGTCATTTTCTTTATTTAAAAGGGTTTAAAGAATTTTGTGTAACGTGCATCGTATCATGCGGTGGAAAGGACGGATGGACACATTTTTTAGGAAGTCGTCAGGGAATGCTTCCGCACAACAAAAGGTTTTATGATCAAAGACTATGAAGGCTAGAATGACACAATTGGAGCCTGCTGTTTGCCCTGACGTGGTTTCATGCATGCAGTTGAGTATATCGTTTCTTGTTTTTCGTTGCCTCTGTTGCACGAGTTATAAATGTCGTTATATAGTTTGAACAGAATCTGCTGGCTACCACGTATTTCGAGCCAGCTTTCATTATCCAATAAAACATTAAATAACTAATATTGTCTATCCTTCTGTCTCCACAAGGCGCATAGACAGATGTAAGGGTTCTACAGCTTACATGTCAATGGCGAAATGCTAACGAATACATTCGGCTGCAAAGTTGCTACAAGAGCAACTATAACTAAGAAGACACTTTTATCTTGGAAAGTAGATCAGATATAACAACTTTAGAAACATGGGTCCTGTTCCTGGCGCACACTTTATATTGACCATTCCGTTATTTTACGATTAAAATAAATTAACTCAGTACGAACTCTCACGTCGCGATTCCATCGCCTGCGGGCTTCGGGAAGCTTATGTTGGAATACGCCGCCAAATGCCACGTTCGACAAAAGTCGTAACCATAAATCAATCAGCCGCCAAGACCTGTACTAATGAATTGCAAATGCGATCGATATCGGGCCTCATTAAAATGTTCAAAACGAAGATGAAACAGATAAGAAAGTCTTAAATACGTCTAAATGTCTCGTGGTAAAGCGCTCTTGAAAATATATTTAGAGGCACACTTGATCTGTCTCTTGATAACAAGTTATCCAGTATGGATGTATAACTTAAACATCGAATAAACGTAAGCGTTTATCAGCCCTGGTATTAAACAAGACATAATGTAGCTATTTCCACAAATTATCAGATAGGAGAATCTATGGACAAAATTGCTCCGTCGTATGTAGCGAAGAAACGAAACTAACTGTTACTTAATATCACTAATTGGCGGCGTAATCTCGGCCGTCGACTCGCAGCGATACACACCGGCCCTGCCGAGTCGGTCTCGGTTAATCCTTCTCAGAAAAGGACAAACTGATAGCTCACGTTCGCAGCCCAACCCGTTCTCCCGATACGTTTCGAAAAAGCGCCACGTCGAAAGGGGTAGTTTCGCTTACCTTCGGATCGTCGGCGGAATAACCAGCGCGGTAACCTCCCACGGCAGCAAGTCCGCGTCAAGGGGCGCTAAATCGCAAATCCGAAAGACGCTGGCGGTCGAGCTGGGTACATGTCGCGAGCACTGAAACCTGGCGGGCTTCCCACTCGCTCGCTCGTCGCAGCAGCACACCGCACCTCCGCACGGGCTCTCGATTGCGACTGCGCCGCGCCAAACGAAAACGCAAAAAAGGTGCGGCTGGCCGCATAACGAGGCCGCCATTGCCCCGAGGCCCCGCCTTCTTGGTACCTAGGGGGCGGACCCGTTCCCCTAGTTATTCCCTAGAATCGTTCGACGCCGCTGTGGCGGCGCCCACCTCTTTTTTTCAGGTTCGTGCTTTGTTTCTTCCGCATTTTCTTTCTCTCTCCCTCTCTGCGGAGTTGGGTTCGTGCACTCTTCGTCGACGTCCTCCTCTCTGTCTCTCTTTCCCTCTCTGCCGTCTTAGTCGGCGCTTCCGCGAGGTGGAGTAGCCAATCTGTTCTCCGAGGGGATTAATCTAGCACTGGCGGATTACGGTGATTGGAGGGCTGTGGAATGCTGTGGATACAAAACAGGCCCGCGCTTTTTGAAGAGCGCAGGAAAGAAAATGCTTGTAAGCACACACAGAATTCGAAAGCATCGCAAGGATAACGCCAGGCAAGCCATAGTCTCAGTTATAAAAAAAAATGAAACGTTTGTTTTTTCCTTACTTTTTTCGCGGGCTCTACGGACTTTACATAAACGCATACAATGGCTTATAGCATAGGTATCCCAAGTAGTCTAGGGAATTGCTTGCTCGGGCTGTTTTGTAGCGTAAGCTACACTGGCCGAGGTTGAGCAGTTTCGCGTATGCAGTGAAGGTCTGTTCTGCACAAGCGCGAGGGACATTGGATTTGATTGGATTGGATTAAAGTGGATTTTGTTGGATTGTGTTGCGTCATAGCCGCAGCAGACGCACTGGCGCCGGCGCGTGCCCAGGTGTGCGCCTGAATTGCGCAGTAGCCAAGTCTGACGCTGCACCGGAGCCGCTTGATAGCCGTTTCGCGTGGCTCGTGAAGAGCCGTGCTGAGCATGCGCGAGGAGCAGTTACTGGACCGGCCTGGACTGGACTGGACTGGATTGGACTGGATTGCTGAACTTTAGCTCACGCTACGTATATCCTGGCATAGCAGAGCTAAGCCACTACTAATTTTTTATTCTGTTCCTCAGTGGGTGGAGCAGCTGACCAGCTCCGAGCTCTCGGACCAGCGCCGACTGGTGGAACGGGCCCGGACGGCCAGCCAGCTCCAAGGCATCTTGGAATAAGGATGCCTCTCACTGGGTGGAGGCCATAAGAACATCCTCCCGCTCATTACTAAAATAAATGTTTGTCTCTCTCTCTCTCCTAACGTGTGCACGTTCTTGCATAAACATGTCGTGGAACATGTCGCCATTGCCATCACTAGTTCCCTATATATATATATTGTCACTCACTAGCCGGGAGTGACGAGGTGGAAGACTGAAATGCCGTATCAGGATCCATCTCTGCACATCGTGTTTTGTGTAGCGATGTTGAAAATTGGCTTAAGGATTACTGCCCTCACTTCACTATATATCGCAGGGAATGACAGCCAGTCAGAGCGCGTAAGCGCAAATCACTACTAGAAGAATGTCGATTTTTTTTTGTTCTGTAATTACAAGTGAGAAAAAGCAATAAAAAAGAAAAGAGCGGGGTTGAAGGGCTCGCATTCAACGAAGCTAAAGAACTTCCTACTAGATTTCGACTAACAAAGAGATCCCTCGTCAGAGCAGTACATACGCCAAAAATACAAACGTTGTTTACGTCCCCTCGTGCAAACAAGGAAGAGTTCAGAGCGGATAATTGCGTGCTTGCAATTATAACTGACGGCTACAGTTAAATATCAGGATCATCAGTAGCGATTCAGTCTTACCGTAGCACTTACTCCACGCAAGTTTCAGCGTCGCACGATATACAGACGTGAAACACGCAAAAAGTTCACAAAACAAACAGTTCGGTGCTCCCAAATACCAGCGCAATGCAACGGCGCGAAACATAAGGACCCGGACATATTCGTAAGTTATCAATAGCAAAGCTGTTTAGCGTGGACTTAAACCGCGAAGGTTGGTCGCGAAGGTCGCGAAGGTTGGGTACAGCTTCGCTAACGCGTAAAGCCCGTTCTACATGGAGCGAATTTCGCCTGCGAATCCGCTGGAACGAACATTCGCACTTGCGAAGTTCGCAATGCCTGGAATAGTCGTCTACATGGGGCCTGCGAACACCGCGATTTTCGCACTTCAGATGCGCCTTGTTTGCAGACTGAATTAAGTTTGCCACCAGCAAAGGTTGTCGTGATTTTATCAAGGGTGATTTTATTTTTCTTTATTGGCAAGTTTGCGGTAAATATAAGTTTATTTGCGGTTTTATTTAAGAATCGCCAATTATTTATCCATATACGCACACACAGCAGAGAACACAAACGTTTTGGTGTGCCCGCGCTTTTGTCGCGCTCATACAAGCAACGCCATCTGGTTTCCAAGCGTGCAAGTGGTGCCGAGCTGTGCTCCTATTGGCCGCAGGTCCAGCCCCTCTACGCCGCACACGCCGCACGAGCGGCGTTTGCTCGACCGCTTCAAATGTTTGGCACTTTGCCGCAGCAACGAAAAAAGGTGGTTTTGCCGCACGAGCGGCGCCGCATCAGCGAATTCGCAGGCGAAATCGCTCCATGTAGTACGGGCTTTAACGTGAAGTCTTACGCGTTAGAGTAGGGTTCCTTCATTTTTTTAATGCGATTTTACCCGTTATAGAAGTTTACGCAACTGGGAACTTAATGCGCTTGTCGTACGAAGGGGAGTGGGAAATCTTCCGCGAGGGAAATAAATATCTAAGCCAGGGCGTTCTTACTAGGTTTAAAATACACACATAGCTCCTTGAAAGCCAGTGCTTTATTTTCCACCAGTATTAAATTAAAAATACTTGATTTGCTCTTCCCTCCATTTTTCTCTCTGATTTCTCTCAGCGTTTCAATAAACCTGTCTGGTACGACCTTGTTGACCGCATGCTGGGAAGGACTTGAGGTAAACACGACAAACCGGCGGACGATCCCGCCTCTCCTCTGATGAAGGGCGTGCGATTTTTTCCTTGCAACTCCTGCCATTGGTAAGTTACTGGTTCGTTCAAATTTCGTGAGAAATCTGAATAAAACAGACCGATAAAACATGAGTATGCATATGCATTTCCATTAGAAAAAGAAATTAAACACATTTGTAGCTCACATACATCCAGAATTTAATGCTTCCGCGCTTGGACCCGCCGCGGTGGCTCAGTGGCTAAGGCGTTGTGCTGCTGAGCCCAAGGACGCGGGTTCGATTCCCGGCCGCGGCGGCCTTTATGATGGATGCGAAAAGCGAAAACGCCCGTGCTTACGAGATTTCGGCGCACGTTAAAGATCCCCTGGTGGTCAAAATTAATCCGCAGCCCTCCACTACGGCGCGCCTCATCGCATGTAGCGTCGGCGAGTTAAACTCCATAATCAATCTATACGCCTGCGATGAGGAAACCACTCCCACTTTGGTGTATGACGCAGACTCGAGCATGCATTACTGTCCCAGGCTTAATGAAAAGGCGAGATTTTCCATCGCTAGTGCAAGAGCAGCTAACTCTCATTTATATATACAAGAGCCACAGTGGCCGCGCCCATATTTACACCGATGGCGCCATTGTTATACCACGAATGTCGATGTCCACAGAATTCAAGATAGCCCATGGATCTTACCACTTCCACGGCTACATAGCTTACCGCCACCTGTTGCACCCATCTCACTATTGAAAAAACCTCCTGCCGAAGATGGGCCATCTTCTGTGATTCAAAGCCTGCGCTTCAATCGTTCCAGTCAGCCCTGTACCGTGGACCTCATGAACAGCTGCTTGCCAAGATAAGAATATCGTACGACCGTGCCACCCAAGCGGGTCATGACAACGCCTTCCAGTGGCTTTTCAGTCATTGTGGCATTGTCGGAAGCGAAAGTGCGGACGCTGCCACCAGCTGGCACACACACACAAAAAAAACGGAGACCATATCCCTTCCGTTTATCCAGGACGGACGCAGCTGGGACTCTCTGTAAACGTGCCCGGGAGACCACGCTATCCAAATGGACTACCCAAGAGTTCACGAGCGATCGGGTTAATGCCCTGGACCCGCATCTTCAGCGTCCTCTTCATTAGGCCTCCCACGGTCTGAGGCAACCATTCTTCGTCGTCCACGGCTTGGGGTCCCAAATGTGTACTCCTATTTGATTGGAATGGCAGCCAGCAAGGCGTGTGAAGTCTGTGACACACCGAAGACCATACACCATGTCCTATGCGAGTACCCACGGTTTTGATCAGAAAGAAGGCGGCTCTCTTCAACTCTACGGAAGCCAGACTCTCGGCGGCCGTTCCTTGAGGAGAAAATCCTGGGCCACTGGCTTTCGTCATCTATAAACGCACAAGGCAACAAAACGGCTCCTGTGTTTCCTGAAAACGACGGTCTTGTACAGAAGACTTAGCATAAAAAGCTACCCTCTGTGTACTCAGAGACACTGTGCCGTAACGCTGGGTACACATCGTTACTCTGTTTCCTCACCTTCCCAATACCTTTTCTGTTTTCTTCTTTTTTCCCATTGTTTCCCTTTCCCACGTCTAGGATAGCAAACTAGGTCATAGCCTTGTTAAAATTTATGCCTTTCTTTTTGCCTTTTTTTCCCTTCCTTCCGTGACAGCTGCAAGGCCGCCGAATGCTGCAGCGCCATTCCAGTGTATGCGGGTATGCCTGAAACTACACTCGTCCCTGGTCGCATACTCTTCCAAGTAGGCAACTTTCTGGGCCTCACTTTCTGTTTCTTGCTTTCTGAACTTTATTTTCGGCACCTCGCTTTTTGAAAGTTTCTCAACTAAGGGAAAGAAAAACTTCTTTGGTGCTGTGCTTCTTATTGATGAGTCACGATAGGATACAGTCCGGGGCTTCCATTGGACGACATGCTGCTTTGGCTGCACGGCCCGCGAGCCCTTTTCTGGCAGGCTGGTTGCGGGTTGAGCACGGTGACCTCCCGTTGTGCCGTAGACCAGTAGTTTGCTGTTATGCTCTGTTAACATTTTGCACGCAGGACCACATCGTGTGGAACAAATACTACGTGTGGTCGCAGTGCGCGCATTGTGGTGTTCAGTTAATTTCCCCGCGGTACTCGTGAAGGGGACGAAAGGTTGTTCGTATGGAGCTGTCGAAGTAACATATCGCCTCCGTTCGTGAGAGCGGTGGTTGAACCGCCGGAAATCTCCTCCTCCCAAGCCGATGCAGGATTTCTCTCCCGGTCGAGCAAGGCTGGTCCGGGGTGCAACACGCGCTGGTTGCCATGGCGCCAACGGACGCCAACGGACTGTCCAAAGCGCCACCTGATAAGCGTATACGGACAGCTTGGAACGGCAAGCTGAGCAACAGTCGACCGGCATTGCCTTCCGTGCATTAAGCGTGTTCTTTCTTCAAACTAACTCACGTGCGTATGATTAACAGCTCTTTACTAACCCATGCCCTACTAATCTTTTGCCTAAACTGTGCCCGAACTTTTCGTCGGGTTCGGAAGAGATGCATGTATAAACTTGCTCACTGATTCAGGCCATTTTTTACGCCAGTATGCACTTGTCGTTCATATAGATGCTAGCAGCAGTTTTGAGGCGTTTTTCACTTTTTCGGAGATTTATTCCGGTTTAAAAAAGGGAGATTAACCCTTTGCGTGTAAAAGCAGCCAACAACCGCAAGTCCCCAGCGACATAGTGTACTGTCAACTGCAATGACGGACATTCCGGAAGAACGCCTTGAAAGCTAACGCAAAAACACAACGGCCTTGTGACTGTCCTTTCCATCAACTCTATGACCTCTTTCTATGATCCTTTCTATCATCTCTGTGAACTTTGTTTTTCTGGATTGCCGTGTACGAACTTCGTATTAGAAAGCGTTTTTGGTTCTCGCTGGTATAGGTATGCGGCTGGCACGTTGTGTTTTTCCACTTTCACTTGACAGCCGGCAACGAAGGCGGAAGTTGTTAATAAATATCTTTTTCGCAAACCACGTAGACTGCTCTAGCTTGGCGCGTGTCTACCTTCCTACTTGTTAATAAATATTTTTTTCCCCGAAACACGTAGGACGTTATAGCTTGAAGCATGTCTAGTTTCGTACCTCGTCGAGACAGCTATGCCCTGATTTTTTTGTAGCCGTTATTTTATTCTCCTTGTTTTCGGTAATTTGTCTGCGAACTACAAAAAAAGATAGAGCTGCAAACAGCCGCCTGCAGCAGGTGAACACGTATGAAAATATATGACGCAAAAAGAAGAGGCGGAGCTTTGCAACAAGTCTAGGGTCCTAGGGAATCGGTCTTCTTCCTGAGCAAGCAACTGCCAATGGCTAGAACATCCGGCAATAAAATAGCAGTGTTTTCCGGTATATAGTCCTGGCAGTACTAAAAATACCCAATTTTAAAAACATGTTTTTGCTTCCTTTTCGACAGACTAACTCACTGAAGTTCGAATACGGAAACACAGAATTAGAAGAAGAGTGTTTCACCTTCGTTCATCTCCGAAACGGGACGAAATTAAAAGCAATGCGATGAAACCCACGAATGCGAAATTGGAGGGCCGCGGCACAGGTAAGCTTTCAAGGGGAAAGGGGTCTAACATTAGACTTGAGGAAATGGTAAAAGAAATCTCATTTATACAATACAAAAGCTATAGGAAAAGAAAAACCCAAAATTATTTGAAGATTCGAACGTTATCATAAAGTTCACGCTCAAAACAATGGAGAAGTGAAGGCAATTTCGTTGGCTCCTCCCAATTTTTTTTAACCTCCTTGGCTCCTCCACACCACATAGCAGGCTTCACTGTCCTGCAGTAAACGGTTCGCATCAACTTTCGCGCTGCGTTGACACCGTGAACGTAAATTGTGGAGTGCAGATGATTTGTATGTCTGCCTCACCTCCACTGCCAGCTGGCTGATGAGATCTGGCCGCCTCAATTGGAAAATTTGGAAAATTGCCGTAGTGCCGACATTGCACTACGGCAATTGTGCAATGTCGGCAGCTTCCGATGGAAAAGCGTACTACCGCTTCTTTAGGAAGACCAGGGAGACGCGAACTCTCCACCAAGCTCAGCCAGTTGGATGATCGGCCGGTTTTGGGGGGGAGATAAACTATAGGGGCATTGGTCTGGACCATCTCTTTCACAAAAGTTGACCGAAGCCCTTCTACGCTTCTTCAGCTAGTACCGACCTAGTGCACATAGGTTAGACCTGTCGGAGACCCTGAGTGCGCATGCGTCCCCCCCTATTCGGCCGCTGCTCGCATATATAGGAGGGATTAGGGGTGAGGGAAGATCCTGTTGTTGATCTCATCCCTACACGACTTGGTTGATGGGGTCCCCTGTTGCCACGAAATCTACATTTCCAGAGTGCTCGGTAGGAAGTAGAGTGCAAAGTCGGGTTTCGGGAGAGGGGGAAGTGTTAGGTAGCGTCACTAGATAAGGCATAAGAGTACCGGCACCAAGTCAGTAACGGCGGCCATTTTGGTCTCTGTCAGTGTTGCGAGATTGCCGCTTCTACGGCCTCGCCGCCCCCCGCGGTGGCTCAGTGGCTAAGCGGTTGTGCTGCTGAGCACGAGGTCGCGGGTTCGACTCCCGGCCGCGGCGGCTGCTTTTCTGATGGAGGTGAAAAGCGAAAACGCCTGTCTGTACGAGATTTCGGCGCACGTTAAAGATCCCCAGGTGGTCAAAATTAATCCGAAGCCCTCTTCTACGGCGCGCCTCATCGCCTGCGTTGCGTCGGCGCGTTATGCCATACAATCAACCAACGGCGTCGCCGCAAAATTCTACTGGATCGCTTGTTAACAACACTGCTGAAGATGCAGCAAAACGGCGGCTTCGGACACACTTCTGCTGCTGAAATGCTGCGACACGCGTTATCTTTGATTCGCGTTCGGAACGACATAAGTCGCGCGCAGCCACAGAGTATACGGAGGACGATCTAAGCCTACCAGAGTTGACCAACTAAACGACATAAACAACGAAATGGCGCCGCCCGTGAAGCGTCACACTGCAAACAAATGTCACGTGATGCGAACTGACCAATTATCGTGGCGGCGGCACGGAACAAAAGGAGAAAAGAGTGCCGGTACTGTGTAACTTTATCTAGTGGCACTAGTTTTAGCATCTGAGCTTAGAAGAAAATCTTCTTGCCATATGGGTACAACAATGTCGTGCGCAAAGTGTGCAGAGCAACGAGACAAACCCTAACGAAAGATGGCAGCCATCGGACAAGCCGGGAAGCTGAAAGAACACGTCCGACAAGCTACCGTATCTCGGCGCATCCTGCAGCCAAGCAAATGCGCGTGATTTTTTAGAAAGCTACAGCAGTAAACGCTAGGACAATATAACATCACAACGCCCACCGCCCGAACCATTAATTTCCTGTAAATGAATGCTTTACTATAATCCTCTACGCAATAAAAAAAAATCAACGACCCCTATGTCGAACGACAGCGATGGGGGTAGGCGAAGCTTTCCAAAATTGAGCCCAACACCAAACGAACCAACCCAGAAACGAGCGAACTCTATTTGTGATGATTAATGTGGTGGAAACGTGATTCCGCTCGCTGTATACTGATAAGGGCCTGCCGTGGCTTTCTTTTAGACGAGGGAGGGGGGGAGGGCATTTTCTGTCTAATTTTGCACGTCCATGCAGCGTTCTCCAAATCCAGCTGCTTCGACCGTGCCGCAACGGCGCAATCAAATATACGTCGGCTTCATAACACGAAGAACCCCGGTTCGATTCCGACCTCGGGAAGCGTTGTAATTCTGCTCTTCCCCCAGGGTCATCATCGCCGTGAGTGAAAGTTAGCTTTCCTACAGTGCGTTTTTGGGTGCACTACAGACGACATCAGTCATAGGCTGAAATCTTCACTTTGAAAAGCGGACTTTGCGGCTAGGATACGATGGGGATTAGATTTCTAAAACAAGATTTGTGAGGAGTACTGGAACCAAAGTTAAGTTTCTAAGAACTGATATTGGTCGCCCACATGAACAAGACAGCTTCTGCAACTATTAAGGCAAAGCCTTATACGGCTAGGATTCCGCGCATTGTTTACGTGCGGGACAGAGGCGCATTGCGGCAAAGCCAACGTTGTCGCGGATGCTCTGCAGAAAACGTCGTAACTTTCGTTTTATCAAACATTTCCAAACAAACATCATATGTGACAATTGGCCGCTATAACTCTATCATTACGCCGAGTTTCATTTACTTGTCATGATTAGTTAATTCAAAATAAATTTGTAAACGTTACCTACAGAATTCTAAATGGGCTTCTATGGGAGAAGACGGCTGTAAGTCATGTTTTATCAAACTTTCACGACAAAATTATACGACAGCTGGGCACTAAAACAACCGCATCCGTACGCCGAATTTCATTTACTTCTTATAATGAATAAGTTCATAATAAACGAGTTCGTACCACCGTTAAAAATTCTGTGTCACCGCTATTTCGTCTGCTAAACAGCTTGGCTATAGTCATCTACATTAAGAAATCGGATCGGCTCACTTTTTTTTTTCTGCGTCACTTTGCATGGAACCGATTTTAAACCAAAATTAATTTTATAGTTTCGACAAACCGGTAAACCGTGACTCAGCTGCTACGGGACGTCAGAGCGGACTGCGGAGGAGTGTGACCGAGAAATCTCCCAGCAGGTTAAATCTGAAGTGGTGTGTCTTTCCCTTCTCAGCGGGATGCGTATTAGTCGGTAACGAAACTAAGGAATCCGTCAACAGAAAAAAAAAGGAAAACAGCAACAAAAATAGAAAACAAAAACGAGAACGAAGCCAACAACCCGAAAGAAATATTTTTGGCACGGAACACCGTGCCTTCTGTTTCCTCTTATTTTTTCCATCCCCTCTTTGCCTCCCCGCCATTTTACTTAGAACTCAAGTGGTTTTAGACCTGCTGAATGCAGGGAGACTCAAAAGTTGGCATTGGATGTTCTCGAAGCCATCGCCAAGCTGGCGCTTTGGTTTGACGGAAAAACAAAACAACAACAACAAAAAAAATCCCGGGCCATCTCCGCTAGCGTGGACACACCTGGAGGTTGGCGAAGCATGCAATGTATAAGTGTATTCTTGGCGCCTTGGCGTTTTTGCCAACGAAGATGAAACCGTTAGGGGGTTGGGTCTACAGCTTTGCGGTAGAAGTCTCGCGTCCTTGAAGCACGAAGTGTTCTAGCGCGAGGCGTAAACGAGTGTCCCGGTGTGTTAGTGCCGTGATGATATGAGACGACGGCTACGACGACGACATGCGACGCTGACAGCCCGAGCCCCTAAGGTGCTTTGCCCCTAAAAAGATAAAAGCACCTTTCTTAAGGCAACGATAGAGTAAACGCGAGCTTTTCTCCCACGCAGCCTGAGTCAAAGTCAGTCCAAAATCCGAACTGCCTCGACAGTGTCGTGATGGCACAATCGGATAGACGCCGGCTTCATAACGCGAGAGACCCAGCAGGGACCACGGGAAGCGTTTTTTCCCCCTTGAGGTGCTTCATGTGCCTTCGTTTTTCATCATCATAGTTTTGTGAAACCCATTGTGTAAAGTTGGCTTTCCTGTACTGCATTTTACTCGGACGAACGAAGCCATCAGTAAGGCGTATAAATCTTCGCTTTAAAAAATGGCGTACAATTAGCCGTATAGAGCCCAATGCGTCTGCGCCCAGGCTCCCAGCGTCCGAAACTGAAACGGATTACCTTAACTGTGCTGTAGTTCATCATCGGCAGCAAGTTCACCAGTCTTAGTTAATGCGTTATTGTTTATGGGCTGGAAGGGCCTCGTAAGAGGAAGAAACTAAGGTGCGCAAATTTTGGTCCCCGCACTTAAATTCCCGCGCGTTGTTCGTCGGGATACGAGCAGGACAAAATAATCAGTGGAGGCCCCTTCTATCTCCCAGGCGTTGCCAAAAAATGTGGTGGAAGTTAACGCCATTTTCGGCCGTACCCCTCCGTGTGTTGCGTTCCATTCTTGTAACGGCTGATTTACGACAGATTTCGCCACGTAGGCCAGTTTCTTTTTTTTTTTTTTTTGTCAGCGTTCGCCTGACTATTCAGCCGCTAATCTGACCAAAGGAAGAGCAGAGCAGTCGAGGAGCAGTCGAGACGCATCAGAGGCGAATGTGAAACAGCGCGAGTGCGCTTCTGTCTTCTGCGCTCCAAGAAGCTTTGAAGCAGCATTGCCTATGATAGCTTGATTCCTCCCAGAAATTATAACTTCGCTGAAATTTACGCAAGTGTTAGCGGTAGCGTATGTACGCGCAGGTGGTTCGAAGTGCATAGAAGAGGCCGCCGATAGCGACGACGCGACGTCGGTAATCGAGCTCGTGACCTCGAGCGTCAGCGCTATAATGCCTTGGCGAGACCGCGGCGGGGGGCACATTGAAAGGCACCGCCCACGGTATAAATTGGGGGAGGAGGAACTCACCGCTTTCATCTCGGCAAACTAAGGTCGGTCTCATTTGTTTGTATCCCCGGGGGTCGTTAGACCGTAAGTACAGCAGTAGTTAACTGCAATGACGTCTGCGGCTTCCCAAAACAAATCTCGCGATGATGCACAATTGTTTCACTTAGCAGAGGGAGAGAAGGACCGTCCACTGCGACGGGAAGCCAGAAGCAGGCGTCAGACGGCGTCGCCCGTGTTTTGGAGTCGCGGCGCCGTCATTTCAGAAAGATGAGGAAACAAAGTATACAGACGGATGGCCAAGAAGGGGCGCCACTTACCGGGCAATTTGCTCCCGCGGACGTGACAGGCACGCAGACGCCACCGGCGTGGTGGTGGTCATCGTCGCTGAGCTCGCGTTATCGGGCCTTATTTTTAGGAAGCGCGCCTCTCTGCCTCGGCTAAAGAGCCGGGCGAGCGAGGGAGGGCATGGACAGAAACGGAGGGAATCCGCGCAGAGTGGCCGTTTTGAGGAGAACGCGAGACGGGCTCGGGGATTGCGAGCGGTTATTTTTATATACCCGAACGAGAAAGTGGTCGGGTGGCGGCAAATGCCTCCCCGCCGGTGTTTCCCGCCTTTGTGCTAACGCTGGGTCGTTTAAAGCAAGCCCATTGTGTAATGGGATACTGCGAGCGGCGCTGTCACGTGGTGTGTCTTCCCTTGAGCTACGTTTTTTTCCGACGGCGCAAGCTGTTTTGTAGCGTGAGCTACACTGGCCGAGGTTTAGCAGTTTCTCTTGGCTCCTGCAGAGCCATGCTGCGCATGCGCGAGCAGCAGTGCCGTCTCACGGCGCATAGCTGGCGCGCCGGAGCCGCCGCCGCCGCGACCGGATTGGATTGAATTGGATTTGAATTGGATTGGAAATTGTTTTAGCAGCATTAAGCATGACAATCAGCTTATCTAGACAACCAGGAAACCTAAGAATAACCAGCTGAGCCTAAGCTCACGCAACGTATTTCCTGGCGTAGCCGAGCTAAGCCACTGATATTTTTTTTTTAATACGGCGTTAATTTTTGCCGCCTCCGGCCTCGCAGTTATGATTGAACATGATCGCTGGCCTACCATGGCTTGATTTAAAAAGCTGCCAGGTTTCGGTTTTCTGTTGAAAATATGTACTTTCGGAATGGGCTCGCCAGCACACTGTATCTGCGCCTTCCCTTGTATTATTATATTGTTGTCGGCGCACCAAAGGAACATGCTAGGGAATGAACGCGGATAGTCAAAGTTGAGTTATAGTGCGAAGCGTCTTGGAATATTCAAAAATAAAACAAATACTAGTGTATTTGGTTATATCCGGACGAAGCTTAAAAAAGTACGGGCATACGTGTGGAATTTGCTAACCTTGACGGAAACGACATTGTGGCAAACAATAACAAAAGAGAGACAGAAATGCGGTTGTAATCGCCACGGACTGTTTCTCGCTACATGATTTTGTGACGTGCTTGCTTGAATCAGCACATGACGAAAAATTCACAATAGGTGCTGGCTAACGAGCCTAAAACAGACGGCAGCTTCTGGTAGGCTTAGGATTTACGACGGCTGCTATATAACTGCCGCACTGTGATGACCACGATTTGTTACGTCTTGCCTTTCGTCATACATGTAGAGGTAATGTGTTAAGAAAATTAGAAAGATAGAATATGGTCCTTTAACCGTGAATCTCAAAGCAAATAAAACATCTTTCATCACTCAACTAAACCGAAGCAGGTTACAAAAGGTCCGACCAAATGTTTAAAGATTGAAGATTGTTTGCATTTCACGCCCTTTAGGAATCGTGCATAAAGGAACTTGGCACAGCTTTCACTAGTGGTGCAAGGCTGGAGGAACAGCAGAGCTGGCGGCCCCTCTCCCTTCCTCGAGGACACGGCCGTTGCACCACACATGGATTTCCGAACTTGACGCCGAAAGTTCTCCATGACTGTCAGGCCCGGATCGTTTTTTCCGCAGCCTTCCACATCTCTCCCAAAGTGGACCGCGTCAGCACGCTCTAGAACCCGCGGCAACCGGCTTTGCGAACTCTGCGTCTGTAGCGCGAGCTCGGCGTCCGTGCTAGCGCACGTGAACTTTCGAGGAGAACAGCACGCGAGAGATCATGTACGCCACGAACCCTGGGCAGCGTGTTCCCGACGCCAGGTGCTCCTCACGATGCGCACGCTCAAGTGGGCTCGGCTAGGCTGAGTTATCTGGGGACGCTCGACGGCGGGACTAAAAGCTTAAAGGGACCCTGCAACACTTCTGATAAGCGTTTTCACTCTTTCCTTCGCGCCGGGAAGAACTGCGAAAGCTAGTTATCGCCTACACGGAGCGGCACTGCATGATTTGCTCGTCGCACCAGATACGCCTTGCGCATCTGCTTTGTTTTTGTGGATTTATTTTTGAAGTTGCTGTCGAAAACCGTTCATTGCTGCAACTGAAGGAAAACCGGTAAACAGCTGCTACATGGCCTCAGTGACGTAATTAGAGCCGTCGAAGAACGTAAAGACCGGGAAAGAGAGAAAAATCCTTTGAGAGATTTTACAAGTGATCTGATGGGCATAGAGCAGTAATTCTTGGCTGAGGTACATTGCGGCCCCTTAATCTAGGTACCGGGTGTGTGTGGTGACTACGTCCTGTAAGCATTTAGGATTTCAACAAAAAGTTGAAAAAAGTGTTGCAGGGCCACTTAAACAGCTCTGCGGTTAAAGAATCTCAGCATCAAAGAAAAGCAGCAATTCAAAATTTCCTAAATACTGTGAATTCAACATAGAGGAGAATGCCTATGGTCTAACGCCTAGCATTGAAATATCAAGGCGAGTTAACGCACGCGCACACCTTGAAGCTAAATCAGCTGCCGGACTATAACTTATTAGGATCACCTCTGCCACACCGTAAACGCGTTCACTCCCCTCAGGGAACCGTTTAAAAATGACATAGAGACGCGATAGTCTTTTTCTGGTCAGAACAAACACGCCATTCCATTTCGCCTTTTCTCTAACAGCGCAGAGCTTCGGCAAAAGAAAAAAAAAAAAGGGGGGGAGAAGGATGAGAAGAGAGAAGAGCAACATCGCGGAGATTCTCGGATACCCGAGATATGAAACGAGCTACTTAAACTGTTTCCGCGACAGCCGCATCCTTTCCAAGGAGGTCAGCGCAGTTACGATGACCTCCGCCATTTGTCAGGCGTCCCGAAACCTAATGTACTTCTTGTGTACCGCTTCCGCAGTGAGTGTCCCGAGTCGAGACACCTCGGCGTCCACGGGTCGCGCGACCGGAATTTTGAGCACGTATGCGCCGACTAGCATGTGTCCACTCGACGCCCCCTCCTCTAGGTGATAAGACGTGGCGCCGGGGGCAATTAAAGCGCCCCGACCGTACGTGCCTGTCTCACGGGTGTGCGAGCAGTTCGGGGGATACGAATGACTGCCGGGGGAGCCGAGCGTGTATGAGTTTGATTGAAGCGGTCCTCTCGGATGCGGCAAGCTCGCGTTCGGCGAACAGGCCTCACTCTCAACGTCTCATTTATGTTTTTAGTGTTCGTTTTTGAAGGAATAAAGTTACATCAAGTACTCACTCATCTGTTGGCATACACTAATTTCCAGTCAATGCACTTAGAATAAAGAAGAAGCTCTTTCCAACCATAACTTTACCGAGTGCATCCGGTATTTCCCAGCATGATACCGGCCGCGGTGGCTCAGTGGCTAAGCTGTTGTGCTGATGAGCACGAGGACGCGGGTTCGATTCCCCGCCACGGTGGCTGCTTTTCTGATGGAGGCGAAAAGCAAAAACGCCCGTGTGTTCGAGATTTAGGCGCACGTTAAAGATCCCCAGGTGGTCAAAATTAACCCGGAGCCCTCACTACGACGCGCCTCATCGCCTGCGTTGCGTAGGCGCGTTAAACCCTATAAGCAATCGATTTCCCAGCTTTACGACTTATAGTGGCGCCAATGGCCTGTATTGGCGATTTTTTCTTCGTCTGTATAAAAGCTTCATTTTAGTGCGTATAACGGCAACTCGGAAAAAATCTACAAGCCGAGTGGGCATGTAACACTGGATAATGTTTTACGGTAATGTGTGAACGCAGTGTGGCTTCGCCACATTACGTGCCTGACGGTGAAGCCTTCATAAAGCATTAATCCGAGACTCAAAATCCCGTTTGCGCCGTCGTGTAAGCGGAGAGGCAACCAAAGGAGCAGTGACAGATTAGAAAACATTTGTGCGACAAACAGGCCGACCTGTAAGACAAACAAGGCTGCCATTGAAACGCTATAATTGTGCTACAGGAGACTTTCAGACATCTCATCTTCAAGCCACCTCGAAAAGACGATAACGAAGCACGCTCCATCGTGCATAGTCGACACGTTTGAAGTGTTCACGAGATGAAAAAGAAATTTAGTAAAATTTATATCAAGGTGCAGCGACTAGTGTCAATTGCACCACCCTATAAAGGACAACTGTGCAATCAGCTGCATACAACCCGTACAACCCGCACAGTACATACACAGACCAAGCGGACAAGAAAAAGGGACAACTTCAAAGAAAGTTTTTTTAGGGCGCCACCCTTTGTCGCCAGTTCGTGGGCTGAGCCGCGTTGCCGTCATCGTCACCGAGAGAACGATGGCAAGACCGACGAGTGAAAGAAACAGCGAACGATGTAAGAAAGCAAAGGCTTAGAGCGGTGCGAAATTGGAAGGGGAGGGCGGTTCGCCGTGGCGGCGCGAGCCAGCGCTCTCCGAAAGTGTGCGGTGGGGGAAGGGAAGGGGCAGTATGCTGTGCCCGAACGACGCGCTCGAAGGTGTGACGTTTGCCGGAAACGTAAGGGGGGCGTGCGCGTGACTATGATGTGCGTTCGCTCAAGACGCAGTTCGCGGTCCCTTCCTGAGACGCACTTTGCGCCGCCGAAGAGGCTCATGATCGCTTCCGTCGAGAGGACCCACGAGTAAATGCTGCCTCAGCGCACTGCTGCTGCGCTCAAATATCGCATTAGAGAGTATCGTAATCGCCAGCAATTTTTTTTTCAGGAACGAACACAGGACCCATGAATGAGCATGGATCAATGCGCACTGCTGCTGCGCTCAAATATCGCATTAGAGAGTATCGTAATCGCCAGCAATTTTTTTTTCAGGAACGAACACAGGACCCATGAATGAGCATGGATCAATGCGGTGCAATGGAGGTACCGAACGTGTTGTTCTTGACTCGTTTAAAGAGAGAGGACCACTGTAAAAGAAAGACCTCTTCCACTAACGCAGACAGCGCGCACTCCAAATGGCTCATCAATATGGATCGCACGCGACAAAGCAGTTGGAGACGTCTCCCGTAGCGGCTTAGCATGAAGTCACGTCGCACCACGATTACGCCTCAACGCAAATTCACCAGCACACATGAGAAAGTGCAGTAGTACATTGTTGGAATGCGTTCCTATTCGTACTATTCAGATTTCTTGATGCCGAAAGCCAATACTTAAGATCGTCTAAAAAGTTTTGTTTGACACGTTTGGAGTAGTCATGAGATAATGGCGTATAGAGACTTTATTAAAACTGACATGAGCACGCGAGATTGTGTTTCTGCTTGGTGCAGAGGAATCAGTCGTTCCTTTGCTCGTTCCGAGTGGATTCCTTTTGCTGCTTCTTGAATGGGTGGATGATGCAGTGGCTCCCGCATCTTGCGTGACCACCATGGGTTTGGTAACGCAAACACTGCAGCCGACAAAAAGCCTAGCGATGTTTTTCATTACGCTTATATAGCTTTCTTTTCGAAAGAAAGCTTCTGCTTGTTTTCTTTTTTTTTGTTTTGACGAGTTTTATATACGCAGAAAACGTTTCTGAGCCAATATATCAGCCACCCACGTGAGCTGGTGCATGGCAAGGCCATGTGTCCCGTCTCCCTCAATAATGCTGTAAATAATTTGTTCTGTGTACTGCATCCGGTCCTTGAGTTCACAAAAATAAATGAATAAATGCTCCAGTAGGTTTGTGACCCATTGCATGAATGTATTCATGTGTGTCGGGCACAGAAAAAGAAAGGTTACAAGAAGGCGGCATGCATTTGTCAAATGGAAAGCACAGGCAGCCGAGAGATAAGTATGCAGTGAAGTTGCTTGTCTCTTTTCTATTCGTCATTCTATTCTTTTTTCAGCTGTAAACAACATTCTTCCCCCTCCTGCTTATTTGGCTTCCCTCTTCAGCATGTAGCAATTCTCGTACTCACTCGGTACCCAACCTGCCAGCACGTCTCCAATGATGTCATCATCATCATCATCCCCAGCCCATCTACGCCCACTGCAGGGCCTCTCGCATGGATCTCCAATTATCCCGGTCCTGTGCTAACTGCGACCAATTTATCCCCGCAAACTTCTTGATCTCATCTGCCCATCTAACCTTCTGCCGCCCCCTGCAACGCTTGCGTTCTCTGGGAATCCACTCTGTTACCCTTAATGACCAACGGTTATCTTGCCTTCGCATCACATGCCTTGCCAACGTCCATTTCTTCTACTCAATTTCTACTAATATGTCCTTAATACGCGTTTGTTCCCTGACCCACTCCACTACCTTCTTGTCATCACCTTTCTTGTCAACACCTATCATCGTCCGTTCCATTGCGCGCTGAGTCGTCCTCAATTTACGTTGAACCCTCTTAGTGAGCCGCCAAGTTTCTGCCCCGTAGCTGAGTACCGGTAAGATGCAGACGAGCTTGATTCGCTGGCCTTTCGTGGGGCGTCTCGATGGAGGGATGTAATGACTTAACCTCTGCTGTACGCCCACGATCAATAAAGGGCGGCTTTCGAGGTGATTTAGACATGAAAGGAAAGGTGCCAAGAGGACAAGAAAGCGCTTTACCATCCCTTCCCCCTAAAAAAGTTGGGAAAAGCACGAAAGTTTTCTCGCATCAAAACTGCGTCAAAACGTTTGCTAGAAGTGCGCCAAGCCTACGCTGAAAGTGCGTCCAGTCGACCGTCGAACCTCCAAAGACCCAAATCGCGAGCGAAGAATGAACCCATCCCGGTGATTTTTCGCACAATAAGTAAAAACGTCTACTAACTATGTAAATACTATATACTATGTAACCGGCTACTTGATTCGTGCGATAAAGCTGAACTATTGTACTCCTTCATGATCGATGTGTGTATTGTCTTATCTGGAACCTGTCCTATTTCGCAATTTTCAGATAGCCATTTTGACACAATGGAGGCCCTGAACACAAGCACGCGCCGTGGGTCCAGAGGTTTTAACAGATATTTTCTGTCAACCAACCGGTCTATGCAGGAAATGCGTTAGTTTTTTTACGGGACGCCATCGGTCTCACTAAGAAAGCTTTCGCTTTAATAAAACAAAACGAGTGCCCACTCCACTTTCGGCTCCATTATAATCCGCTAGAAGGGAGGGGTGGGTTGCCAGGGGCCGGTAGGGATGGGTCCATTTTGGATGAATATTTCTGATGAGGGAGGGTGAGCAGCGCCTCTGGCGGCCGCTGCTCACCCGTCGGTTTCACAAGCTTTCTCTCTAGCAATCTATCTTCATTTATTGCGGTAAACAATCTTATTTCTTCATTTTATGGAACGAATACTTATAAAACACCTTAAATAGCTCTGTGAATTAAAAGCCGGTAGTGAAAAAAAATTGTTAGCGGCGTAACAAGAGTTTCCAGGAGAAATCTTGCGCCCCAGACCATTTTTTCGCCTCAAAAACGACCCGCACTCTCTATTGGTTAGCCGCACGCACGGCGCACCTTCTTAATCGATAGCACTCTCTAGCTCCATAGCGACTCGAAGCCATGATGGTTTCGGTATTCAAAACCCGTTAGCAGACTTAAGTGGCCTGAGGGATGTCAGTTGTTGCACTTTATACACGGCGATAATGTTCAAGAACTTGATGCGCACAGAAACGACATCGCTGTGTATCATCTTCATCACGTCATCAACTGGAATGGCAAGTTAGGCATATTAACCCGGCTAACATCGCCAGACATGATTAAAGGTCGTTCTCTCTCTCTATTATACACGACGCACAACTATGGTCGTCGCGGTAGATGTCAGTCTAGTCATTGCAAAGCCAGGCGGTTCGCTTTCTTCCTCTTACTATTTTTCCCACACAATATGAATAGAATAGCCCAACAGATAATGTGAAGAATAACATAACGTCTTACCATTTAAATCAGCTTCACGAAGGCACAGTCCGCTTTTCTGTTCCACTGCAGATTAAAAAATGTCTTATACTTTTTGTTGATAACTCCCACGGATACTTTTATTTTCATTGCACTGACGCCAAGGCAACCGCCGTGCTTGTAAATTTGTAGAGAGCATGCGTGATGAAAGGCATGTGCACGTATACCTGACGCTGTTGTTTTGGAAAGCGCCGTGAAAACGCGGTGCTCCAAAAAGGGTTGCGGCGACGTCACGTGCAAGCTCTATACAGAAACCAGCAGGGAAGAGACAAGGCTGTCGTTATAACAACGGTGCATAAAATAGTTTTTCCTGTTTGTCAAAAAACGGCTAGTTCAATACGATGGCTAGTATTACTAAATGAAGTGGTCTTTATATTGAGATCGTGTGGCCCCCTCTTGCCAGGAAGGGCATGCCGCGGTGGTTATGCCACGGAGCACGATTACGCAGGCTCAATTCTCTGACCCAGTTAGCGGTTTTTATGTTCTAGAGTGAGAAGGAAATGCCGTCATATATAGAAAATTCGGCGCGCATTAAAAAAAATCCGCAGGTGCGGTATAAACGATCCGTATACCCGCCACCGCAGCGTGGCTCATATCCCAGCCCCATATATCGTCCGTACAAGAATCGAAGTGTTGGAGCTCCTAAGTTTTGCCGTCGACGCGAAATCACACAGTCAAATTTCTTTTAGGGGTGAAGCTCCTTATGATCTCGCTCTGTCCGAGGCGTGGCGTCCGAGTACACAGTGTTGCGCATGGGCGTGGAGCATTGTATTGGATTAAATTGAATTGTATCTGATTGGATTGGATTGGAATTGTATATACTGTACTCACATGTTGTCACTCATTTACACGCGCGAGTGGGCAATGCCACGGCTGATTTACGGTAACAACGATCCCCAGTGCTTCTCCCGCTCGTCATGATTCACTTAGTGGACATGCGGGAATTTTTTGTGTGCTTTTAAAAGGCAAACCAACTACGAGCCATCAAGTAGTGGAAGCGAAGTTCTGATGCCGGAAAAACGCTCGAATAGGTCAGAGCCGATAAGAAATATTCATTTTTCAAGCGATTCATCGCGCAGCGCTGGCTCACACACACAAAAGAGAGAATCTCGAATCTCCTGATTTTTGTTTTTCTCCTTCCTTGCTTCGCGTCTGCCCCTTTTTATCGGGCTCTCTTGCTTGGCAGTCAGTCGCCGGGATCGAAGCCACTCATCGATAAGGCGTCCGGCTCCCGGCCTTCGCACTTGAGTGAATCGCGTCGCAAGCTCGCCGTTCGCCGTGGCGCCGCGACAGAACCGCCGTCGGGACTCGCCGCGGCTGCTGCGCGGAGTCGCCGTGACAAATAGGCTGCCCGCCAGGGCATCTCGTAATCTCCCCCAGTGGGATCGCCCCCGAGTCGAAGACGTTGAGGCACGCAGACTTACACACGCGCGAGCACGGAGCAGAAGAAAGTTAGCCGAAGCCGAAAAAAAAGTAAAATAAAAGATCGTCACGCCACCGCACTGCAGGCAATGAATCCCCCTTTCCCCCCCAAAAAAGCATGAGAGACAGAGAGAGAGAGAGAAAAACAGGAATATATATATATATATATATATATATATATATATATATATATATATATATATAGATATATATATATATATGTAGCGAATCGGAATAGGAAATGAGGGGCTCGTTGAAAATAACACAGAAATAAGGGTTGGCAGTCGAGAAAACCTCGGAAAGCAAAGGGGAGGATGTGGTAGATCATTGAAATAGATTAAGAATTTGGAAAGAAAGAAAGAAAGTGAAGAAAAAATGCCCGCCAGGTGGGATCCGAACCCACGACCTCCAGAATACCGGTCTGGTGCGATAACCACTACGCTACCGGCGGGGCGATTTTCCCATTCACTTTCTGGGGTATTTATGTTAGGTATGTTTGTTTCCTGTGCTTGGGGGTGGTAGCCAGCGCCATTCGGACTAATCGGGGTGAAGGGGACCTTCTTTTTAACCCCCGGGTCGTGACTCGAGTGTCTACGACATGTCCAGAGTGGTCGACCAGCTTTGAACCCTCTTAAGCTCCCTTTGGCAACAAGACTGCCAGAACAGAGGCCCTCGCTATGCATGTAGCGAATCGGAATAGGAAATGAGGGGCTCGTTGAAAATAACACAGAAATAAGGGTTGGCAGTCGAGAAAACCTCGGAAAGCAAAGGGGAGGATGTGGTAGATCATTGAAATAGATTAAGAATTTGGAAAGAAAGAAAGAAAGTGAAGAAAAAATGCCCGCCAGGTGGGATCCGAACCCACGACCTCCAGAATACCGGTCTGGTGCGATAACCACTACGCTACCGGCGGGGCGATTTTCCCATTCACTTTCTGGGGTATTTATGTTAGGTATGTTTGTTTCCTGTGCTTGGGGGTGGTAGCCAGCGCCATTCGGACTAATCGGGGTGAAGGGGACCTTCTTTTTAACCCCCGGGTCGTGACTCGAGTGTCTACGACATGTCCAGAGTGGTCGACCAGCTTTGAACCCTCTTAAGCTCCCTTTGGCAACAAGACTGCCAGAACAGAGGCCCTCGCTATGCATGTAGCGAATCGGAATAGGAAATGAGGGGCTCGTTGAAAATAACACAGAAATAAGGGTTGGCAGTCGAGAAAACCTCGGAAAGCAAAGGGGAGGATGTGGTAGATCATTGAAATAGATTAAGAATTTGGAAAGAAAGAAAGAAAGTGAAGAAAAAATAAAGAAAAAAAAGAAAGTGGTTATCGCACCAGACCGGTATTCTGGAGGTCGTGGGTTCGGATCCCACCTGGCGGGCATTTTTTCTTCACTTTCTTTCTTTCTTTCCAAATTCTTAATCTATTTCAATGATCTACCACATCCTCCCCTTTGCTTTCCGAGGTTTTCTCGACTGCCAACCCTTATTTCTATATATATATATATATATATATATATATATATATATATATATATATATATATATATATATATATATATATATATATATATATATATATAGGCAGTAGAAGGTAGAAGGAACTTTTCGAGGAGCCAGAAGAAGAAATGATGTATTTGAGAAAGCGGTTGACTCACAATTAAAAACAAAAACAGAGGTTTACTGACGTTTCGACTGGAGGGCCAGTCTTCCACTCAGATGAAGACTGGTCCTCCAATCGAAACGACAGTAAACCCCTGTTTTTGTTTTTAATCGTGTGCCACCATTTTCTCATATATATATATATATTTCTGAAGAAGACCTGACTCAGGTCGAAACGTTGAAATAAAGTCTTCGAAGAGCGTACTGGTATTTTGTGCATGCGTATATATATATATATATATATATATATATATATATATATATATATATATATATATATATATATATATATATATATATATAGCACAAGAGAGAGAGAGAGAGAGAGAGAGAACTTCAAAATGGATGAAAAGTGTTGGTCTAGAGGTGACGACAGGTGCCTCCTCTTAACTGTTTCATCTATGACAGAGTGCATCGTACTTCGAAAATCCTGTAGCCTGAGGCTTGAATCGTTGAGCGTTACTAACGCGGTAAATGCGAAAACGGGACAGAAACGCTGGAAATGAAGGAAAAAATAAAATCAAAATTTGAGGAGCCCGCGGCGCTATGCCGCGCAATGAATGGAGGCAGCACCGAATCCTCTGTACACAACGTTGAGATGTTTCGTAGATTTCGAAAGAAAATGAGGGCTTGGTGGGTGTCGAGGGGCCGCCCTGTCGTATATGACAAACGCAGACACGCGCACTACGCTTCGGTTTGCATACATTTGCGTTATCTGTACCCCTTAGGGGACCTCTCGCAAGCGCTTTCCGCGTCGATTTTTTGTTTGCTCTAGTTCAACTCAGCTCGGGGTCAACAATCTCGAAGGCAAGCTGGAATGGATTTGATATGGACGCCCATAGACATTTGGAAAGTTCCCGGTGATTTCCAAGCTGGGAAAGATTCACTGCAATCGCGGCATCGTCATTGCAAATGTGTCTGTCAGAGCCTCTTAATCACGGAATTGAGACTGCGTACCGTGCATATATGGGGCGTCATCCGGGACATGAGTAGGACTGTATTAGGAGCCATGAAGAGAAAACACAAGTTGGGTTCATTCAAAATATTGCCTCGTTAGAATCATACTGACACCACTTTTAAGGTAAACTTCGTTCAAATAGGCTACATAATTAGGAAAAAAAGGAATGGCCATCCGACCCACTAAACTACGATGTCATACCAGACAGCTCTGCGATTGGCGGAGGGCGGCAAAAGCAAACGCAAATTAGGCAAAGCTTATAAGCTTGCCGAACGAGCTATTTGCGCTTAAATTTAGGGCACATTCTTTTTAAGGCCCTAAGAATGGTGGGACAAACAGTGGAAGTTACGAAAGCACACCTAAACATAGAAGTACCGATGCGTATGCTGCTGTTGGTACTGCGTGCACTAGGCTTGGTTTAGCTGCACAGGACTGCGGGTCTTTGGGGTTGTTTCAGACGACACTGGCTGATTGACGCAAGCGACGATTTCTTACGTGACCGTATTTGTCGAGAGAGCACTATGTTTTACGAAACGATTGTCTTCATGAACAAAACAATCCAGGTACAAAGACGTTCACAAACAAACCAAAGACAGAAAACGGATTGCCGCGGTGTGATGGCGCCATCTAGGTTCACTAACGGTAAACAAGGCCCTGTGATGTCATTGCAGAGCACGGAAACGCACGATTTAGCGGAAAATCAAAATTTTAACTTAAATGAATTAATTTCTCAGTGAATAAAGCATCGTTTGCATTCAGACAAGCGCTGGGGGCACTACAAAGCACGAAATCTTTCAAATAACACATACTTGTGTTTTGTATTCATGGCTCCTTTAAACAGGACTGGTAATCTATGTACACAAGTTTTATCCTCCGCCGGGTAGTAGTTTCAAGGACAAAAAAAAATGGCCGCGTATCTGCTCTTTTCGTTGCAAATGTCAACGAAAGACGGTAGTCGACTGGCGCCACTGCAAAATAAATGTCTTAACACCTTTTTCCGCTCAACTCTCATGCTGTTCCTCTCCTGTATCGTTCTTGCCAAGATAACACGCTATAGGTTTGCTCAAGTAAATTTACATTTACCGCGTTCTACTGCTCCAAGTCGGACGCCTCGATGCCAGCGCTGCCGTACGGCGGAGACGCGCTTGAATCGAGGCACGCTACTACAACGTTTATAGAACCACGTTGCCCTACCCTACGAGAGTTTCAAGCGGAACGTGAAACCTATCCAGTGAAACTTTTCGTTGCTATTACCGTTTGATTTCTTAAATGCCGCCAGGGGGTATACAGTAGCGCGGGCAACAGCAGGCAACGGTTTTCTGAAGTTGACTTAGTGTTTGATTTGCTATCGCAAAAACCAAGCATCCGTAATTTTTAAAAATAAAAGAACACTGCAAATATCACTAATGTATTCATTTTCTGCCTTATATTTGCGTAATGGGTTGTTCTTGTTCAAGAATGTTGACAAGTATAGACATTAACACCGGACTTAGACGTCGAGGTTTGGCTGTGGGTATATAAGGCTACTGCGCAGCTTCTGTTTCACTTCGGGCGGGTGGCTGAATCGAGTCACAGACACACCTTTCCTTTTTGTGAACTTGTGTGCTGTTCACTTCGTTTCCTTTGTAACACATTGCGTATATCCTGTGCCCTGTCGACCCGTGTAGTAGCTAACTACAGCGGATCCTAGCTGTAACTAGTTTTAATAAATTATTTTTTCGACAGACAGAGACAGACAGACTTACAGAGAGACAAAAATTTCGGTGTTTAAGCAGCCCAAGGATGGCTATAGTCTTTAAAAGCCAAGGGTAATCAGAGGGGCGGGGGGGCGGTAAGAATTTCTTTTTTCAGTCTAGCGACCAGGCATTGTTGTGGTCACGAAAGCGTCACTCCTTTTACCATGGCGGTACAGGGCGTTCGCTATGCCACCGGGGCCATCGGCCATCTTTTTCTATATTTCGCTTTCAAACGGCTCACTTTCAGCGAAAGAAAGTCTTAACTTTTTCTAAAATTAGGCCTTTTGGAGCCAATTAACCTCTTAATGCGTCAGACAAGGACGGGTTAGGTGCAACTAAGGACATCATGAAAAGAACTCCCTGGACCCCTAGGCACTTCTTATGGTTGGGAATGCGAAAGCCCCAATGTCCAGCTGGAGCGCTTCTTCCACTTTTGCACTGCGAGTAATGGCGGCTGCTGCGCCGCTGTGCGAGGTCTACGGGGCCCGTGCTTGATTTGCAGCCGAGCAGTGAACTCGCAGCAGCCGCTGAGATTCTCCGCTTTCCGCTTAGTTCTGCATTTCTAAGCGGCGCGGTCCACAACTTGTGTTTTCATTCTTTCAGAGCGCGAAACGCCTCGTCTTCAGAGCGCGAAACGCCTCGTGCTTTAGAACTATCAAGGCACCATTTTACTGTCATAGACGCGAACGCCGACGCTGGACGCCGGCTTTCCGCGCAATGGGCTGTTTAACGCTGTCACATAAAAATGCAGGCGTTAACACAACACAACGGCAGAGATTAGAGACCCTGAAAGGTGGCTTTCTCACACGACGTAGAGGCCATCCGGCGGGGAAGCGAAACCTGGCGAGTAATAGAGTGAGTGAACATGCATAGCGAAACAGCAAGAGCGATCTTCGGGCGTTCTCCCGGTGTGCGAAGTGTCTTCAGGCCAGGATAATTTGGGGCTTGCTGGCTCATGGTTATTCAAGAAGGCACTGTATCTTAGTTCACATTAAGCTATACGAGTCGATGCTCTAAAGTTTTGATACCTGCCAAGAACGCTACATTTGTTTTATTTGAGGCTTGACAGTAGCGGGTCAACACGATGAATTTCAGCGCAAATGATATGGTCAAGCCGCTTGCAGGACAACGCGATCCTCGGATGCCGGGAACCATATTCCTGCGCATTTTTGTTGCCTCCTTGCAGCAACAGTCGTGAGCCACAAAGTTGTTTTTATAAACCTTATGGGAAATTTGAAGTTAAGATATCCTTATTTGCTGAACTCAATTGTAGCAAATGCTGGAGCCTTCCAGTGAGAATAATGCTATTTTGTCCTGGTAAACATTTACCGAAAGCTGGGACTTTCTTGGAAGTTCTCGATAAAATTTAAATAAAGTTATTTTTTCAGTTAGAGTTATTTTACCTTCTTCCTGAGTTTTGATTGGGATCCTTTGTCGTACTTTTATTTTGCTATAGGTAGAAAAGCCCGCCAGTGCCATAACTTATATTTTGTTCGTAGTTCAAAATGCTCCAATGGGCGAAAACATGTGTTCTTTCGCGATGGGGTCGAAAGTCGTTTTATGAGTTATTTTTACTGCAGTTCAGTAGTCTGCGTTTTGATATTTTTGTTTGTGAAAAATATTTCGCTCCGAGCAGCAGAGTTATTGTTTTGTTGAGCTTTAGTTCACCCAGTGGCAAGAAGAGGTTGTTCCACTCTGCCCTAATAGATGGCGCCACCGCACAAGCTTGAAAGAAATGAATCTGATTAAACCTCCTGCTCTGTAATTATGTCACTATGATAACTGTCGTGAGTCGGTTGTGAGGCGAAGCTGAGTACCGCTATTTACCGACAGTTTAATCGTATGCGCCGACAGAAAATGCTTTGCGGGTAAACGTGAATTCTCAAGAATGCTCTAAAGCTCTCAATAAATATCGTAGATATCTTGACAAAAATCAAGCTGTAATTGGCCCCCAAGGCGACTATATCGTTAGGCGGAGCTTCATTTACTTATCACAATTCGTAAGTTAACCGTACAATTGTGAAAAACAAAAAAAAATGAAATTTCAGTGACATCCCTGCACATGCAGGTGAAATTTGCTAAAAACGATATCATCGCTATAATCATCGTCGCCACCGCCACCGCTTCCATCCATAAACCATTACCAAATAATAACTGTCATCAGTTGAAGCAAAGCTGCCAAAAATAAGCTGTGACGTGGATCGACGCTGGCTGAATTTTTACCAATAGAATCTCTAGCTTAAGTCAAGGTCATCGCTGTTTCGCTTACCACAGAATCCCAAAAGAAGCTTAAGCTGAATTTAGTATTGCTTCCAGTAATCCTAGCCAGATCAGTGAATCATTCTAATTGCATCATTTTGTCTTAATCTCCTTTATCGTTCATCCTCTTAACACGTTAATCTCCAGAACGACGTCGTCAACATAGAGGAATCTGTGATAGCTGCAGACAAAGTAACCTGGTTCGCGTTCCAGATAAAGCAAGATAGGTGTGAACAAAGAGTCTCCATAAAAGATCAAAGAGAGAGAGAGAGAGAGAGAGAGAGAGAGAGAGAGAGAGAGAGAGAGAGAGAGAGAGAGAGAGAGAGAGAGAGAGAGAGAGAGAGAGAGAGAGTAACACAAATATAGTAGATGATAAACTAGAAGAGAAAGGGTACGACCGTGTATTATCACTCAGGACCACGTATGTTTGCGGAACGTGCAGGACGGCAGGTGAAGTACTCGAATAAAGTGTTCTTATCACTGGCTTCCCTATGTGACTGTCCTATTATCGGGACATTAAAAAAAGCAGGAAGAAACCCCGCTGAGCGCACCACGAAAAAAAAAAAAAAAATGGCGGGGACGACGGAGCAGTTTTATGAATTTTTTTTTTTCCCGTGGCGCTTCTTTCGAAAAAGCAGCAACCACCTGACTTTTCCTCGAGCTCATTTTTCGGGCCAGAAGAGACCTTCTTCGAGCCGAACCTCTGCAGCCCAGAAAACACACGAGAAACCGTTGGCGCTATCGGAAGTCACGCGCCGTTTCTGTCGTGAAACAGAGCTAAATCCGAAGATGTAGGTAGCCTGTGAAACGAAGCAAAAATAGCCCTGACTGCATTCACGCACCTCGCAGAAGAAGATAAATACAGGGTGGCCAGAGCAGGCTATACAGATTTCTACCCCAGGAGTGAGCGCTCTTTGTCGGGTTTCCCCGATTTGTCTCGAATGATCAAAAGTTCTGCGCCAGCCACAGGACCGCGTTCGAAGAGGCGGCTGGTCTTTCTCACTTTGCACGATCGCCTCGTGCATCTGGGTGTCTCTCCGCGGTTAGTCACTTAGACACGAACTTCGCGCGGCACGGCGGCCACTGCGTAAAGACGTGCCAGCGTATCTTATGGTTACGTCTCCGTCGAGAGTGGATCGCGCTCAAAATGGGAGCCTTTGGCGGCGCCTCCTCTTTTCGGAGGAGTTACGATGCCTGGCAGCGAGCGTGACTGCCATGGTACAAAATGGGATGCGTGCTTTGTATACAACCGCCGATAAGGGGCGCCTCCGCGGAACGATACAAAGAAAACAATGGAAGAAAGAAGGAAGTGTGTATGGGCGAGGGGGCGCGGAGAACAACGCACTTGGATATGCCAGAGAGGCTCGGTGTTTACGTTTGCCTGACCATTTGGGTTCTCGCGGATAAACGGCGTGAAATTTAAACGCCCTGAGCCACCGAGAGGATTAGCAGGGTAACGTGTTATAATCTCCGAAGTACACCATATCTGCACGATTCTAGCGCGCTCCTTTGTTCTCTAAAAGTAGCCTTGATATCTACGCGCGCGTTACAATCGGACACAATACTGGAATCGCCTTTCAATGTTACCTGCTTTAATTTTTATGCCAGCAGTAGCTGGATAAACAGGTTTATGGAGCACAAGGGATTTTTGCTGCAACAGATGCGTGCTCCAAATAATGTTTTCTGCGTGTACGGGGTGTCTTTTAAATCTGCGCGGTAGAATCTGCGTCAAATTGTTTTTTTCGGATTTGCCTATGTAATCTTACCTGCCCGTTACAATAGGGGGCGCGTTAGAATCGTGAAAATTCGGTAATTGATGGCGAAGCTCGGTAGATAACCTGAGCGTTTGTGGAGATCATGATGCCGCGCCCTCCTCGCTGAAAGTGTCACAAATTTCGGTCATGAAGTGTGGTGAGTCGGGCTCACGAAGTTCCAGCGCCAATCTTCCCGCTGAAGAGCGTGACCGCGTTTCTCATTCTGCTGTTCACCCAATGGTGGAGCGAGATGACACCGTGAGTGATGAAGATCAGGGAACCCTATCGTCGGAACGCTCCTTCCGTCAGTGCGACTGCAACTCAACAGCCCTGTATGGCCAGAGGAAGTCATTGGTTCCCAGCCGAAACTCTTTTCGACGCATCCATTGGCGTATTGCCCTTAGAGATGCGAATTTCGGCTAACCTTATCTATTAAAGCGAAGCTTGCTATGTCTTACTGAAGGCATATGTCGCGTCAAAAATGCACTGCAGGAAAGCCAACTCTCTCCGACGATGATGATGACCGTGGGTGAAGTGAAAGAAAGAAACGCCCCCCGTTGTCGGAATCGAACCTGGGGCCTTCGAGCTATAAAGTCGACGTCTATCCGATTACACCATTCTGACGCGCTCGGAGCAGTTTGGATTTAGAGAGGGTGGCATGGACGTACAAAATTAGACAGACAAATCGTGCACCCCTCCGTCCAACGGCGGCGATGGTTGAACGCAAACCTTTCTCCCTGCGAAATCGAATGGCGAATGAACTAAACCAAAGCCGCGGCGATCAAAACACCAAACTGCGTGCGAGTCAAAGTCAAAGATCAACGATCCGAAGCCCAAACCATCTGCGAATCAAAGTCCAAACTCAGACGACAACCAAGGAATCCCTCACGAGAAAGCTTGAAAGCTTTGCGTTCAACCATCGTCGTTGTTTGACAGATGGGAGCCTGGTAGGCTTAAAAGAAGCCGGTGGCTGTTGGTTGCATCTTATGTTGTCACGAGTACTGCGATACATGTTAGCGCGCTCAAATGCCGAAGTTGATTTTGACTAAGGGGGGAACAAGGACCGTCGGCCTTTCTTCCACCCGACTTTCCCCGCCGCAAATGACCCCATGCTTTGCGGCAATGCCCAATTTTCCGCGGATGTTTTGTAGCTCTCAACAGCGTGTTGATACCTGAAAAAAAATCACACTCCAATGGCCGCTAAGATATAATTACGCGAAGTTTCATCTTGTCTACATTGTCTACAGTTCACCATTGAGTCTTAAACATTTCGGAATTGCCGTTTGCTGTGAATACGTTGGCTTTGACGGGAGGAGTAGCAGCCGTAACTCATGTTTCATCGAAACTATCCCTAAATAACTTATACGAGAATTAGATGTTAAGGAGACTCTCGTAACGCTGAGTTTGAGTTACTCTTCATGATTCTTTAGATCATTGCGGAGCTGTCAACAGTTACGAATTCCCGCCAGGGGGAGCATAGCTACAGAAGGCCGCTGTAACTCGTTCCATCAGTACTATCCTGAAACCAATTAAATGGCGCTGGACTGCTCAGACGACTATATAGCCGCGCGATGTTTGTTCTCAGAATGTATCGTGCATAACTATCAGTCGCAGTTTTAACACAAAGAACACGAACCGGCGGCTATTAAAGCCCCTCCGGCAACATCCCAAAGCAACCACAAAACGGAGAGCCCCATATTTTTTCGCTAACATAACAGTGCAGCCATTACAAGTTTGGCTAAGCTAATTAAAGGAGACGAATTCAACTCCAAATTACAAACAACCGTGTTTCGTTACCTGCACGCGTATGGTCTGCGCCTCTGTCATTCGGGCTTAGTGTCATGCACTAAGTTGGCCTCGCTTTCCTGTTACCTCACACTGTTTACCCAGGCAATTTGTCATGGTACAAACGGCAAACACTATAACTTATTTTAAGCAACGTCCAACTGTGGGCTTTCATGCCTTCATGTTTCATTATATAGTTTAGAAAACGTCCCCTATATTATTTCTAAAGAGAAAGCTTTCTTAGTGGCACGGATGGCGTCCCGTCAAAAAACTAATGCATTGCCCCCATAGCCCCGGGGCGTTGGTCGACCGAAAAGCTGTGATAAGATCTCTGGATACACGGGACGTGCGTGGAACCTGGATTCCACTGTGCCAAAACACTTACTTGAACATTGCGAAAAAGGAACGGTACTAGGTAAGGCAATACACGCGTCGATCATGAAGAAAAAGTGCCATAGTATACCTTTATCTCATAGACCACGCATCGGTATACAGTTACATCGTTCGTAGATGCGTTTACTTATTGCGCGAAAATTTGCAGCAAGGGCTTGTTCTTCGTTTGCGGTTTGGGTCTTTGAAGGTTTGACGACCGATTGGACGCAGTTTCAGCGAAGGCTGGACGCACTTTTTCGCGAAGTTTTTGACGCACGTTTGACGAATTTTTGATATGAGAAAGCTATCGTGCTTTTCTCGACTTTCTCTTGGAAGTGATGGTAAAGTATTTTATGCATATCACCATGCCAGCGACGCGTGCCTATATTAAGGAAAAACAAAGGGATCGGGGAAGCGAAAAAAATGAGTAGGCTACTCGCACCGCTTATCCGCTGAGGTCTGACGCAAAGGTTCTCAATCATTGCAAAACAGAGACGACGGCAAACTTTTAGCAGCTTTTAAGTTAGAGCCTGGATTCCATGTGTGCAATTTAGCCTCAAAACGAAGGGGCGCTTCAATTTACCACAATGTCACGACAAAAAGGGCCTGCTAAAAGCAGCGGACACGCACTAATGCGCAGGAATGAACTTGATCTCAAGTTGCAAACTGGGGAGGAGTCATTAAGGTGCCATTGCTCTATGCGCTCAAACGGTAGTCACAGTGGTCAACATTACCTGGCGTGAATACAAATAAGAGATTGCAGCAACGCATAAGCATATTCAGCATAGCTGCATAGACAACAAGGAGGATGACGATTGCTTTATAGACTTAAAAAAAATAGCAACGTGCTTTACGGGCTACAAAAGCTCTGATAGAGTACCTGCAACACACAGGTCTAGACCAGTCTCTGTAAATAACTCGACGTCTCTGTGAGAATCAAGTTCTTCAACATCATCGCCATCATCTTCACGTCATCAAGTGGCGTAGCAAGTTACGTTTTCAGCCCGGCTAACATCGCCAGACTTCATTAAAGATCGTTCTCTCTCTCTCTCTCTCTCTCTCTCTCTCTCCTCTCTCTCTCTCTCTCTCTCTCTCTCTCTCTCTCTCTCTCTCTCTCTCTCCTCTCTCTCTCTCTCTCTCTCTCTCTCTCCTCCCGACGGAGCGATTACGATGAACTTCTGATGCTTAATTGAGGCACGAAACCGAATGAACTCTCCTTAAATATGGAGGCACTGCTTTATACCACGGCGAAAGAACACAGAGCGACTGCATGATGAATTCAGACACGCATGAAATTCCGAGAGGTTGTTCCCACGTTCGCATGCTTGTCACAGCGAAACGCCTCTGACTGAATTCGCACCCGATGTAGTCATAAAGTGCCTAAACGCGTGCGTCTGCTATCTAATGGTTACTGCGTATCTTGATGAAAAAACGTGATGCAGCCCGCCTTACGGGCGCTCACGAACAATGCAAAAGAAAAAATCGCGCAGAACCTGCACAACTTTAAGTCCACACAAAGCCTTTAGTTGCTATGTTTCAAACAACGAGCGGAGGTAGAGAAGCATAGTTTACTGAAATTACCTAAGCGCGGGAAGTTCAAATTACGAAAAGAACTGAATTGCAAAACAGGATGTGTTGCGAAAGAACAGGCTGAGAGAACAAAATGCAGTCCGCATGCGAGACAAGTTCCTCATTGTCAACAGCAAACAGAACCACGCGACGGTAGATAATGAGTGAGAAAGGGAAAACAGCACCTATCGCAGGACAGCGGGGGTGGAGAGGAGAGGAGGAAAAAGGGGGGGGGGTGTTCGAAATGGAAACAGACAACCGCGCGATCATTGCTCGTCAACGCCAACGCCACCACACATGCGATCCGTCGCTTTTTTCCGATTAAATCCGCTATCGCCTCGCTCCACGCACACATATGAGGTGTGGCTGGCTAATCCGTGCCGAGCATGGGCAGTACATACTCAACTCACCTTAAAGGGGCCCTAA